>NW_022681471.1:16875230-17475230 GCF_009764315.1 Trachypithecus francoisi | reverse complement strand
GAATCTCTTATGTCAAGAGATGACATTGAGAGTACCATTATTATAACAGAAGGAGGTCAAATGAAGGGCATGGATCAAAGAATCAGAAACTGGAATGCACAGGGCATCTTCTCCAGGATTTATGTCCATATAGGTCCAGCAATTGGAATTTATGGATCAGGGCATAATTATGGCTATTCTTTTAGAAGAAAAATGTACTCTATTGCTAAAATTGAAGGACCATAGATCATGAATAATTAGAATTCCATATATGTTAGTTGAAGACTTGGATCTTTATTAAACTACCTTGTTAGGAGATATGATCAGGCCATTTTTGTGTGGGTACAAAGGAAAACAATTAAGATCTAGTTCTTTTTTCTGTGGTTAAAACTATCTTCTAAAATCAGCTTATTCATTTAATCACTTTTTAATTTTTTTTTGTTTGTTTGAGACGGAGTCTTGCACTGTCGCCCAGTCTGGAGAGTAGTAGTGGGATCTCGGCTTACTGAAGGCTCCGCCTCCTGGGTTCATGCCGTTCTCCTGCCTCACCCTCCCGAGTAGCTGGGAATACAGGCACCCGCCACTATGCCTGGCTAATTTTTTGTACTTTTAGTAGAAATGGGGTTTTACCATGTTAGCCAGGATGGTCTTGATCTCCTGACCTCGTGATCCCCCACCTCGGCTTCCCAAAGTGCTGGGATTACAAGCGTGAGCCACCGTGCCCGGCCCACTTTTTAATTTAATAAATATTTATTGTATGCCACACATTGTTTTAACCCATTTGATACAGATTTCATTGAGTTGCTTGCATCAGTTATCACTTTTCCAATGAATAAAATAAAGCTCACAAAAGTTAAATGACTTGGCCAAGGTCACATAGATGATATATGGTAGAACTACAATTCAAATAACTAGTTTGTTGCCTGAAGATTTTGAGATATCCCAGAAGTACTGTGCTAAGTCCAGTACAGGGCAGTATCCTATACAAGAAGTTATATAAGAACTTTGGAGATCAGGTTGATCTTAAGTGAGGAAAGAATTAGATTAAAGGCTAGTAAAGCTCAGTTTATTGTCAAGTGGAAGTTCCATCCCATTTTAAATTTTCCTCCTTCCTCCTCCTCTTCCTTCTCCTCCTCCTCCTCTTCCTTCTCCTCTTCCTCCTCCTTATTCTCTCTGTTTCTCTCTCTCTCTTTCTCTGTGTATGTAGAGGTATACATTTTGTTTGGTTGGTACAGTATTTCTGATATTTAATCTTTTTTTTTTTTTTTTTTTTTTTGAGTGTTTATATTCTGTATTACTTAACACATATCTTCAGGTTAAAAATCTTAGAAACAGGAGCAGAGTCAAAAGGCCAATGCATATGCAGTTTTGTTAGATATTGCCAAATTCCCCTTCATTAAAGATTATACTTGCTGAGAGAAGCAATTTTCCATGTGCCCTTAGTATCCCTTTGCCCTTAGTATGGCAATAATAAAACCCTGACTGCTCTTTACATAAAGTTATTTCTTAGGATGATGTTTCTTTTTTTTTTTTTTTTTTTTTTTTTATTTACTTTAAGTTCTAGGGTACATGTGCATGACGTTTATATCATGTATAACTCCCCAATGCAATCCCTCCCTCCTCCCCCCTCCCCATGATAGGCCCCAGTGTGTGATGTTCCCCTTCCCGAGTCCAAGTGATCTCATTGTTCAGTTCCCACCTATGAGTGAGAACATGCGGTGTTTGGTTTCTCTTCTTGTGATAGTTTGCTAAGAATGATGGTTTCCAGCTGCATCCATGTCCCTACAAAGGACGCAAACTCATCCTTTTTGATGGCTGCATAGTATTCCATGGTGTATATGTGCCACATTTTCTTAATCCAGTCTGTCACAGATGGACATTTGGGTTGATTCCAAGTCTTTGCTATTGTGAATAGTGCCGCAATAAACAAACGTGTGCATGTGTCTTTGTAGTAGAGTAATTTATAATCCTTTGGGTATATACCCAGTAGTGGGATGGCTGGGTCATATGGTACATCTAGTTCTAGATCCTTGAGGAATCGCCATACTGTTTTCCATAATGGTTGAACTAGTTTACAATCCCACCAACAGTGTAAAAGTGTTCCTATTTCTCCACATCCTCTCCAACACCTGTTGTTTCCTGACTTCTTAATGATTGCCATTCTAACTGGTGTGAGATGGTATCTCATTGTGGTTTTGATTTGCATTTCTCTGATGGCCAGTGATGATGAGCATTTTTTCATGTGTCTGTTGGCTGTATGGATGTCTTCTTTTGAGAAATGTCTGTTCATATCCTTTCCCCACTTTTTGATGGGGTTGTTTGCTTTTTTCTTGTATATTTGTTTGAGTTCTTGGTAGATTCTGGATATTAGCCCTTTGTCAGATGAGTAGGTTGCAAAAATTTTTTCCCATTCTGTAGGTTGCCTGTTCACTCTGATGGTAGTTTCTTTGGCTGTGCAAAGCTCTTTAGTTTAATTAGATCCCATGTGTCAATTTTTGCTTTTGCTGCCGTTGCTTTTGGTGTTTTAGACATGAAGTCCTTGCCCATGCCTATGTCCTGAATGGTACTACCTAGATTTTCTTCTAGGGTTTTTATGGTATTAGGTCTAACATTTAAGTCTCTAATCCATCTTGAATTAATTTTCGTATAAGGGGTAAGGAAAGGATCCAGTTTCAGCTTTCTACTTATGGCTAGCCAATTTTCCCAGCACCATTTATTAAATAGGGAATCCTTTCCCCATTTCTTGTTTCTCTCAGGTTTGTCAAAGATCAGATGGCTGTAGATGTGTGGTATTATTTCTGAGGACTCTGTTCTGTTCCATTGGTCTATATCTCTGTTGTGGTACCAGTACCATGCTGTTTTGGTTACTGTAGCCTTGTAGTATAGTTTGAAGTCAGGTAGCGTGACGCCTCCAGCTTTGTCCTTTTGACTTATGATTGTCTTGGCAATGCGGGCTCTTTTTTGGTTCCATATGAACTTTAAAGCCGTTTTTTCCAATTCTGTGAAGAAAGTCATTGGTAGCTTGATGGGGATGGCATTGAATCTATAAATCACCTTGGGCAGTATGGCCATTTTCACGATATTGATTCTTCCTATCCATGAGCATGGTATGTTCTTCCATTTGTTTGTGTCCTCTTTGATTTCACTGAGCAGTGGTTTGTAGTTCTCCTTGAAGAGGTCCTTTACATCCCTTGTAAGCTGGATTCCTAGGTATTTGATTCTCTTTGAAGCAATTATGAATGGAAGTTGATTCCTGATTTGGCTCTCTGCTTGTCTGTTACTGGTGTATAAGAATGCTTGTGATTTTTGCACATTAATTTTGTATCCTGAGACTTTGCTGAAGTTGCTTATCAGCTTAAGCAGATTTTGGGCTGAGACAATGGGGTTTTCTAAATATACAATCATGTCATCTGCAAACAGGGACAATTTGACTTCTTCTTTTCCTAACTGGATACCCTTGATTTCTTTCTCTTGCCTGATTGCCCTAGCCAGAACTTCCAACACTATGTTGAATAGGAGTGGTGAGAGAGGGCATCCCTGTCTTGTGCCAGTTTTCAAAGGGAATTTTTCCAGTTTTTGCCCATTCAGTATGATATTAGCTGTGGGTTTGTCATAAATAGCTCTTATTATTTTGAGGTACGTTCCATCAATACCAATTTATTGAGCGTTTTTAGCATAAAGGGCTGTTGAATTTTGTCAAAAGCCTTTTCTGCATCTATTGAGATAATCATGTGGTTCTTGTCTTTGGTTCTGTTTATATGCTGGATTACGTTTATTGATTTGCGAATGTTGAACCAGCCTTGCATCCCAGGGATGAAGCCCACTTGATCATGGTGGATAAGCTTTTTGATGTGCTGCTGAATCCGGTTTGCCAGTATTTTATTGAGGATTTTTGCATCGATGTTCATCAGGGATATTGGTCTAAAATTCTCTCTTTTTGTTGTGTCTCTGCCAGGCTTTGGTATCAGGATGATGTTGGCCTCATAAAAAGAGTTAGGGAGGATTCCCTCTTTTTCTATTGATTGAAATAGTTTCAGAAGGAATGGTACCAGCTCCACCTTGTACCTCTGGTAGAATTCAGCTGTGAATCCATCTGGTCCTGGACTTTTTTTGGTGGGTAGGCTATTAATTGTTGCCTCAATTTCAGAGCCTGCTATTGGTCTATTCAGGGATTCAACTTCTTCCTGGTTTAGTCTTGGGAGAGTGTAAGTGTCCAGGAAATTATCCATTTCTTCTAGATTTTCTAGTTGATTTGCGTAGAGGTGTTTATAGTATTCTCTGATGGTAGTTTGTATTTCTGTGGGGTCGGTGGTGATATCCCCTTTATCATTTTTTATTGCGTCTATTTGATTCCTCTCTCTTTTCTTCTTTATTAGTCTAGCTAGCGGTCTGTCAATTTTGTTGATCTTTTCAAAAAACCAACTCCTGGATTCATTGATTTTTTGGAGGGTTTTTTGTGTCTCTATCTCCTTCAGTTCTGCTCTGATCTTAGTTATTTCTTGCCTTCTGCTAGCTTTTGAATGTGTTTGCTCTTGCCTCTCTAGTTCTTTTAATTGTGATGTTAGAGTGTCAATTTTAGATCTCTCCTGCTTTCTCTTGTGGGCATTTAGTGCTATAAATTTCCCTCTACACACTGCTTTAAATGTGTCCCAGAGATTCTGGTATGTTGTATCTTTGTTCTCATTGGTTTCAAAGAACATCTTTATTTCTGCTTTCATTTCGTTATGTACCCAGTAGTCATTCAGGAGCAGGTTGTTCAGTTTCCATGTAGTTGAGCGGTTTGGATTGAGTTTCTTAGTCCTGAGTTCTAGTTTGATTGCACTGTGGTCTGAGAGACAGTTTGTTATAATTTCTGTTCTTGTACATTTGCTGAGGAGTGCTTTACTTCCAATTATGTGGTCAATTTTGGAATAAGTGCGATGTGGTGCTGAGAAGAATGTATATTCTGTTGATTTGGGGTGTAGAGTTCTATAGATGTCTATTAGGTCCGCTTGGTGCAGAGATGAGTTCAATTCCTGGATATCCTTGTTAACTTTCTGTCTCGTTGATCTGTCTAATGTTGACAGTGGAGTGTTGAAGTCTCCCATTATTATTGTATGGGAGTCTAAGTCTCTTTGTAGGTCTCTAAGGACTTGCTTTATGAATCTGGGTGCTCCTGTATTGGGTGCATATATATTTAGGAGAGTTAGCTCTTCCTGTTGAATTGATCCCTTTACCATGATGTAATGGCCTTCTTTGTCTCTTTTGATCTTTGATGGTTTAAAGTCTGTTTTATCAGAGACTAGGATTGCAACCCCTGCTTTTTTTTGTTCTCCATTTGCTTGGTAGATCTTCCTCCATCCCTTTATTTTGAGCCTATGTATGTCTCTGCATGTGAGATGGGTCTCCTGAATACAGCAGACTGATGGGTCTTGACTCTTGATCCAGTTTGCCAGTCTGTGTCTTTTAATTGGAGCATTTAGTCCATTGACATTTAAGGTTAATATTGTTATGTGTGAACTTGATCCTGTCATTATGATATTAACTGGTTATTTTGCTCGTTAGTTGATGCAGTTTCTTCCTAGCCTCGATGGTCTTTACATTTTGGCATGTTTTTGCAATGGCTGGTACCACTTTTTCCTTTCCATGTTTAGGGCTTCCTTCAGGGTCTCTTGTAAGGCAGGCCTGGTGGTGACAAAATCTCTAAGCATTTGCTTATCTGTAAAGGATTTTATTTCTCCTTCACTGATGAAGCTTAGTTTGGCTGGATATGAAATTCTGGGTTGAAAATTCTTTTCTTTAAGAACGTTGAATATTGGCCCCCACTCTCTTCTGGCTTGTAGAGTTTCTGCCGAGAGGTCTGCTGTTATTCTGATGGGCTTCCCTTTGTGGGTAACCCGACCTTTCTCTCTGGCTGCCCTTAAGATTTTTTCCTTCATTTCAACTTTGGTGAATCTGGCAATTATGTGTCTTGGAGTTGCTCTTCTGGAGGAGTATCTTTGTGGCGTTCTCTGTATTTCCTGAATTTGAATGTTGGCCTGCCCTACTAGGTTGGGGAAGTTCTCCTGGATGATATCCTGAAGAGTGTTTTCCAACTTGGTTCCATTTTCCCCCTCACTTTCAGGCACCCCAATCAGACGTAGATTTGGTCTTTTTACATAATCCCATACTTCTTGCAGGCTTTGTTCATTTCTTTTTCTTCTTTTTTCTTTTGGTTCTCTTCTCGCTTCATTTCATTCATTTGATCCTCAATCGCTGATACTCTTTCTTCCAGTTGATCGAGTCGGTTACTGAAGCTTGTGCATTTGTCACGTATTTCTCGTGTCATGGTTTTCATCTCTGTCATTTCGTTTATGATCTTCTCTGCATTAATTAATCTAGCTGTCAATTCTTCCACTTTTTTTTCAAGATTTTTAGTTTCTTTGCGCTGGGTACGTAATTCCTCCTTTAGCTCTGAGAGGTTTGATGGAGTGAAGCCTTCTTCTCTCATCTCGTCAAAGTCATTCTCTGACCAGCTTTGATCCGTTGCTGGCGATGGGCTGCGCTCCTTTGCAGGGGGAGATGCGCTCTTATTTTTTGAATTTCCAGCTTTTCTGCCCTGCTTCTTCCCCATCTTTGTGGTTTTATCTGTCTCTGGACTTTGATGATGGTGACGTACGGATGGGGTTTTGGTATAGGTGTCCTTCCTGTTTGATAGTTTTCCGTCTGATAGTCAGAAGGACTGTCTGTTGGTCTGTTGGAGATTGCTTGAGGTCCACTCCAGACCCTGTTTGCCTGGGTATCAGCAGCAGAGGTTGCCGAAGATAGAATATTGCTGAACAGCGAGTGTACCTGTCTGATTCTTTCTTTGGAAGTTTCCTCTCAGGGGTGACGCCACCCTGTGAGGTGTGGGGTGTCAGACTGCCCCTAGTGGGGGATGTCTCCCAGCTAGGCTACTCAGGGGTCAGGGACCCACCTGAGCAGGCAGTCTGTCCGTTCTGGGATCTCAACCTCCGCGTTAGGAGATCCATGGCTCTCCCCAAAGCTGTCAGACAGAGTCGTTCGCGTCTGCACCGCCCCCGCTCTTTCCCCTAATGGGCTGCAGCTGTGCGCTGTCCGCAGAGGTAGAGTCTACAGAGACAGGCAGGCTTCCTTGAGCTGCTGTGAGCTCCACCCAGTTCGAGCTTCCCAGCGGCTTTGTTTACCTACTTAAGCCTCAGCAATGGCGGGCGCCCCTCCCCCAGCCTCGCTGCTGCCTTGCGGATAGATCGCCGCAGACGGCTGTGTTAGCAGTGAGGGAGGCTCCGTGGGCGTGGGACCCTCCCGGCCAGGTGTGGGATATATTCTCCTGGTGTGCCTGTTTCCTTAAAGCGCAGTATTGGGGTGGGAGTTACCCGATTTTCCAGGTGTTGTGTGTCTCAGTTCCCCTGGCTAGGAAAAGGGATTCCTTTCCCCCTTGCGCTTCCAGGTGAGGCGATGCCTCGCCCTGCTTCAGCTCACGCTGGTCAGGCTGCAGCAGCTGACCAGCACCGATTGTCCGGCACTCCCTAGCGAGATGACCCCAGTACCTCAGTTGAAAACGCAGAAATCACCGGTCTTCTGTGTCGCTCGCGCTGGGAGTTGGAGACTGGAGCTGCTCCTATTCGGCCATCTTGCTCCGCCGCTCAGGATGATGTTTCAATCAGCAATCTTTGGCTGTTCATATGTTGTGCAGAAGCCCCATTAACCTCACTAGAGAAGGCATCAGGTTCAAGAAGCTGACCACAGACGTTCCACACCAGCTCAGCAACGGCAGTTCCTGCTGCCTGCTGTTTCTCCACAGTCAACGTCCCTGATATTTAATCTTAACCTCTCTTACTTGACCCCTCTCCTCCATCTTCTTCAATTCCAAATCCATCACCCTTAGGAAGACTTGAAGATATCCCTTTTGGGAATGCAGATATTTGAAACAGTTCACTTCCCTTGAAGATTGTCAGTGTGAGCTCTAAGGGTTGGAATTGTTCCAAAAATGTAGTCACAGTTAATTTTCTGATATGTAGCACACCTTGTGAGCCCCTGACAGGTAGGTAGTAGTCCTCGGGCAAAGAGATACCATATTCCACTGTATAATATCAAGGTTAGGGTGAGTCTTTCTTTACTCTATCTAGAAGAGTCGGTGTTTTTATTTGATTCTCCTATTGCCCCATATAGAAGTTGCACCCTCTGATTTGCTGACAAACTATGCAGGGTCATTCTGGGTGAATCTGCATATTCCCAGGATGGTGAGATGTGGAAAGCAGGCACACACATCCAGAGAACTAAATCCATAATTTGATATTTGATTTGTGAGGCAGTTTAGCATAGTGCTTAGGATCAGAGAACTGTGGAACTCAACTGCCTTGGTTCAAATTATAGCTCTGCTATAAGCTGTTCGACCTTGGTAAATTTATTTAACCTGTCTATACCTTAGTTTCCACTCCAATAAAATTGGAGTAAATATAGTTTCTACCTCATATGAGTTTAATGAAGATTGAATTAACATTTGTAACGTACTTAGACTACTACCAAGCTTAGAATAGACCTATATGAGGATTATCTATTATTCTTTCTATTACAACATAAGTTATGTCATTGATGTGATATAAAGGAAACTCTCAGGCTTCTCCTGCTCAGGAAGTATTGTAGATATTGTAGATACACTTTGGATTAGAAGCCAGGATGCCCCTGTTTGAGTCCTGGCTCTGCCATTGTAACATGTATGGCTTTGGGGAAAGAAGCTCTGACATGGTGGTCAGAAGAATGAGTTAGTATCAAGATGAAGAAGCATCAGGCATCATCTTGCCTGATGGCAATATGTTTATATTTATATTTATATTTATATTGGCATTATAGACATCTGGCCTCAAACCTTAGCTGTAATACATTTTAGTGAAGTGACATTTTGGTCAACTAGCTTATCCTCTCATATCTACAGAACAGATTATAAATAGTGCCTGCCTCATAGGATCATTGCCAGAATTAGAAGAATTAACGCCTATGAAACAATTACAACAAATGGTTTCTTACACTTAACTAGAGCTTAATAAATGCTAGCTATTACTATCATCATTATCATCACATTTGGGAATTCATGTTAAAAATGAGAGTACTAAAGCCCAGGAGAAGTGACTTTCCCAAACTCACAGAGCTAATTATTGACTTGAATACAGATCTCCTGACATCTAAGTCACTAGTCTTTCTGCCACAGTGTTGCAGTCTTGTTTTCTGTGGTATTATCTGGAGTTCTTATCTCACAATCAAGAAAATTAGGGATCATAGACACAAAGGGTGAAGTTGGAGTGAATGTTTAATAAGCAAAAGAGGAAAGCTCTCCACCAAGGAGAGGGATCCTAAGAGTGGTTGCCAGCTATGAGGCTGAGTCTGGCATTTTTATGGACTGGAAGGGGAGGAATGTGCTGACTAGCTTGTAGGCTGTCTTGGAGAAAGCACCACTTAGAGAGAGGTATGATGTTGTAAAAAAAAACAGTTAGGGATAGAGGTGAAGACTTGGCCCAGGAACTTGGCCCTGGACCAGTCAGGGGCTGATGTGAAAGCTTGGCCTGGGACCTTGGCCAGAGACCAATCAGGGGCTGAAATGATGATTCACTCTATGTGAATGAAGACTTGGCCTGCAGCCAATCACAGAAAGGTAGGCATATGTGAAATAGGTGAAAAGTAAGAACCAAAAGAGGAATAAAATTTGTTCATCTAGTTTCACAGAGTAGGTGTTTCCATTCAAGGATGCAGGCTCTTTCTTATCTGGGGCCCGCAGTTTGATTTTCAGGCTATCCTCTGTTTGAAGGAGTTTTATCAAGGACCCACCCTAACCACCTGCTTAAGTGATTTCTTCCTTCCCCCACTCTCAAATGCAAACTGCCTCCTTACTTCCTGGGTAAATACAGCTTTGTAATTTTTGTAAAATATACAAAATATTCAGGAGGAGCAGAACTCTTTTAAAGGATGATTCTTGCTAAAAGGAAATGCAGTCTCATTCTCCTTTCTTTCACGCCTGTGGATGGGTGTGCTCCTCTGCCACAGATAGTCAATGGACCTATGCATAGTTGTTAATTACTGTTGGTGACTGTGCTCAGTAATCTACATGGATTTGATGCTACCTCAGTCTTCACTTCAGAGCTCCTGCCAAGATTATCATCCAATGGCTACATCCTTCCCCAAGTACTTCCTGCTCGACCAATCTCCCTCAGACCAAATTACAAACTAGGTAGTCAAAGTTTCTTGATGAAGTATAGAGTAGCTCTTAGAATAATAGTATAGTTTGGAGGAACAGAGATTGGAACTCTAATCTAGTCGTTCTTTGTGCCAAACAGGGGAAGGTCTATCTAGGTTTGGGCTTTTGAAGAGGAGAATGTTCCTGTTTTACCTTCCGCTCTACTCACTACTCACCTCTCGTTTCAGCCCCCTCTTCTAAGTTGCCTAGATATTTGTTCTGTCCCCCCGCCCTCACAAAATCTTACCTTCTTCACAGGAGGACAAATATTTTGTTTCTCAGGTCCTTACTGTGTTTTGCAAACGTAGATTTTCAGGCTTTGGCCAAATAATCGAGAGTCTGCTTTGCTTTACAGGGTCCTGTGGTGGATGTGAGGGGACTGTTTCTAGTTCAGTCAAGTTTCTCTGACTTTAGTTCAGACTTCCTAACTGGAGCTTATTTTCTTACTAGATGCTTTAAGAATTAGAGACAATTTAATCCAATATGATGCCTAGAAATGTTATTTCTCCTAGTAGCAGGCCTTTGCCCTGGCTTCTTATTTTCTTATTAATTAATTAATTAATTATTTTGAGGCTGAGTCTGACTCTGTTGCCCAGACTGGAGTGCAGTGGCATGGTCTCGGCTCACTGCAACCTCTACCTCCCAGGTTCAAACGATTCTCCTGCCTCAGCCTCCCCAGTAGCTGGGGCTACAGGCATGTGCCACCACACCTGGCTAATATTTTTTGTATTTTTAGTAGAGATGGGGTTTTACTATGTTGGCCAGGCTGGTCTCAGACTCCTGACCTTAGGAGATCCACCCACCTCAGCCCCCCGAAGTGCTGGGATTACAGGTGTGAGCCACCATGCCCGGCTGCCTTGGCTTCCTAAGTAAAAGTGAATGAGCCT
The DNA here is from genome assembly GCF_009764315.1 of Trachypithecus francoisi. NCBI lineage: Eukaryota > Metazoa > Chordata > Mammalia > Primates > Cercopithecidae > Trachypithecus > Trachypithecus francoisi. The sequence continues at coordinate 17,464,160 of NW_022681471.1, read as the reverse complement.
GAGCATTTGCCACTTTTCTAAGTCTACCTTGAACTACAAGAACCACCATCTCAAGTATTTCTCAAGATGAAGGCCATTCAACTGGACAACTCTGTAAGTTAGAATTGCCTCTCCCAGTAAAATGTTTAGGCAGATATCTCTGGAATATTTGGACACTGACATCAAGAATGTGGCACTCCTCTTAGATCATCCAGGCCTGTGTGCCATGAGATATTTTGAGGTAAGTTCTACAAAAGCTTATTGAAGAAGGAGTATAGATTTAATCTGGATAATTCATCATTTTACAGCTAGTTGGATTAATCAGACCTGTTGTACACTAGCAAAATGAAAGTGATGAACCAAGTTAATTATCTGGACTATCCAAATCAATAATGTTTCAATCATTTCTATGTCCTGCACATTTCAGGTGAAACCCTATTTTGGCTTGAATTATTTGGATAAATTCTTCAGTTTAACATTTCTCTCTGACAATGGAGCCCTTGAGGCTTTGAATCTAGTAAGCATTACATCTGTCACAGGCATAATGAAAAAAATGCTTATATGCCTTGGTGCCACATTGCTTTTACAAGCCTCCTTGTAGTACCATGTTGAAACCTCTTAATGTTGAAATGTAGCACCATTTCCTTAGAAAAGAAGAATGAGACTTAAAGACGATGGTTGCACATAAAAATATGAGCAGAGACAAAACCACTGTTTTCTTTGGGTGAGAATAAGGGACTGTGACTTTACTGGCTTTAATAGCTCTCAATAGGGATAAATTCATTTGCTGCTTTCTTTATTTTGTAAGTTGCAGTGAATAGATTAACATATGTGTACAAAACAAGCAGAGCTCATTGCAGGGAACACGAATAAGTGGAAGTGTGCTTTGGGTGCTGTGCTCCTTTCCCTTGTTTTGCTTTCCCCAGTGCCTTTCTGAACATCTAAGAGCACTTCACTTAGCTGTACGATGCCCCTTTCACACCTGCCCAAGATATCATCGCCCTAGGGCCTGATTCTTCTTGAATATATTTGAGATAAGGTTGTTGATAACCCATAATCACTCAATGTAATAGTCTTTCCAAAAACTACATTGACACTGTCCACTCATGGGAGTGAGTCAAGTGGGTTTTTAAGTCGCTGTGGTAGAGCCAGTCGGAAGGAAACTTGCGGTCAGGAATATCTTTCTAGAATTCATCAATTCATCCCATAGTGGTAGCTGCCTAATCTACTTACACATAATGATGAATCCAGAGGCTATGCTCAGCATATAGCAAAACACAGAGAAAGAACATTAAGCATCTAGTTAGATATCTGGGTATATATCTTCCTATACTGTTTCTTGGTGTTTGGCCCTGTATTTGTAAAACCACATTTAAACCTTAACTAGAAGACCTTTACAGATAGAGTCAAGGAATTAGTGCTTCTAAAATTTGAATCACCTAGAGTATCTTGTTAAAATGTAAATGTAGATTCTGTTAGTCTTGGATAGGGCCTGAGATTCTATATTTCTAATAAGCTCCTAGGTTATGCAGATACTACTGGTTTGTGGAACACACTGTATTGGACAAGTCTTCTATAGAAGATGTGCTCAAACTGGAATCCATGGATCCAAAGATTCTGTGAAGGTGCCTTAAGGGTAAACTTAATGGGGTGTAGCCAAGAACATGAAACTCTGAGGAACAGTTCTTCCCTCATTCCTTTTTAAAAAATATGCTCCACATATATATATTTATATATATTTGAGACAGAGTCTCACTCTGTCGCCCAGGCTAGAGTGCAGTGACACAATCTCGGCTCATTGCAAGCTCTGCCTCCCAGGTTCACTCCATTCTCCTACCTCAGCCTCCTGAGTAGCTGGGACTACAGGCGCCTGCCACCATGCCCAGCTAATTTTTTTTTTTGTATGTTTAGTAGAGACGGGGTTTCACCGTGTTAGCCAGGATGGTCTTGATCTTCTGACCTCGTGATCCGCCTACCTTGGTCTCCCAAAATGCTGGCATTACAGGCGTGCGCCACTGTGCCCAGCCCCTACTTCTATATTCTTAATAAAGTGGGGTCCTGTATAAGTTCTTTTAGAGGAAAAAATAGGTTTTGGTTACTAAAAATGCAAACAAAAGCACAAGTAAAAATCCAGTATTACTCAAGATGAAGATCATTCAATTGGGCCAATTTTAAAAATAAAATTGCCTTTGGCAATGAAACATACAGGTAGATACTTTGATATATTTAGATACTAATATGAATATTCCCTGATTAACTTCCAGATTTCCTAGTGGGTCTATCTACATGAAGAAGGAGGTTCTGAAAATGGGAAATATGATTTGGTTATAGTTTACTACTAGCCACTTTGCTGTTATAAGGTAAAAAGATAAAATTAGGTGTCAGGAGATCTACCTTTCAGTTATAGCTCTGATATTAATATATGTGTGACCTTCAGTAAATTCTCACCTCTACATGTGTGTCTTCTTGTTAGTAAAAGAAGGGAAAGAACAATACCCTAAATATTCCACAAGTTTATTTGAAGATGGAAATAACATAGTGGGTAGACTGTTACAGGGCCACTGCAGAAGCAGAGAGAACTGTTAGGGGACTACCGCAGTAATACAGAGGAGAGATGATGATGACTTGGCTACTATGGTAAAGATGGAGGTGGTGATAGGTCATTTTCTGATAATCTCAAGGAAAAACTAAAAAGATCTGTTGATGAATTAGATGTGGGATATAAGAGAAGGAGAGAATATATAATTGATCAGAGTACTTTAGACTTAGAAAAATTTTTAAAGCCTTACTAGGAAATAAAGCGTTGAAAATGACAAGTTTTTGTCACATAGATGTAAAAAACTGGATTTATTTCTAGGGAAGCAAGAAATGTTCACTGTGAGGCAAAGCCACAGAGATACTCATTGGCTCATTTGATGTTTTAGCAGCCACACATTGCTTTCTATTTATCTTCTGTTCCTTTTCCTCATTTGAGGTTTGTTTTCTAGAATAATAATATAACTTTTAATGAGGGAACCATTAGACCTTATGAAAAATTGATAGATCATTAATTCAGAATGAGGATTCACTTCTTGGATGTTTTTGAAAAAATAATTGAAATGAACTATACTACCTTTTTTGGTGGGGGCACAGAATGCAGTTATGTCTATCTTCTCTCAGCTCTATGTGAGCACTCTGCATTCAGTTACCTAGTAAATGCCTTTTCAAGGCTGTTGAATTCTTGATGATAAAACTCAGTGAAGGCTAATTCTCCTCGCAGATGTACTTCAGTTTACACAACTGTTGTGTTGCTGACTACTGGGTTATGGGGAAAAGATTGTATTTATCTTGATTTACTTATAAATCAATTCATAGTTTAACCATTTTTCTGTGTTTCCAAAAACTATTTACTGAGATCCTAGTAGGTGTTAAGCACTTTACCAAAAGCCCATTCCTACATGTTTGCCTGTAGAAATATATAGTCTAGTCTAGCATATGGAACAATAAATTGGCACAAATAATATGGTGTTAAATTGTTTAATAAAGATACGTATAAGATGTTATGGAAACACAGAGGAGGGACATCTATCCCTAACTGGAGGTTCAGATATGGGTTTGTGGAGACAGTAATTTATGAGCTGGGTTTTAAAGGAGCAGTAGGAGTTAACATTAGCCAGGTGAAGAAAGAGTAGAGGGAGATCATTCTTCTAGGCAGATAGGGCAGCATGTGCAGTGAAGCCCTGGCTGAAAGGCAGATCTCTTGACACCTGGGTGTAAGAACATGGCATGTTCAGAGAACAGCCAATAGTTGAATATGGCTGGGATTGAGTGTCTGTGAGGTGTGCAATAATACGAGACTTGAGAGGAAAGCAGAAGTTATATAGTGAGTGTTGTTAGTTGCTCAGCTAAGAAGTTTGGGTTTTATAAGTCATGATAGCAGGTATTTATTGAGACTTGGTATTGCTAGGTAGTATTATATACACTTTATATGCATTATATAATTTAATCCTCACAACCACACAACACAATATTATTATCACTATCTTTAGATAGAGAAACTGAAACTCAGAAAGATTACATAGTTGCCAAAGATTAGTAAGTGGCAGATCTGGGATTAAAATACAATCAGTTTATTTTAGAGCTCTTGCTCTTAACCAATAAACTCTGATAGGCTCCATTAATCCTGAAATATAAAGAACCCACAGATTAAAGATGGCCACAGATTGAGACTCCTCCTACTGAGAGGTTCAGTCTATGCCTTCTTGGGAACCTCAACCAGCACTGCAACTGGTTTTACCAAAGAATATGGGAAAAAGGGATGTTGTACCAGTTTCTAAACCTAGACCACAAGACACTGGCATTTTTTACTTCTTGTCTTTTGAAACACTGTCTCTGGAAACCCTGGGCCACCATGTACATCTACTTCGAGGTTTCCATGTTAGAGAGTCCAGGTGTAGATGCTTCAGTTGATGGTTTCAACCGAGTTCAACCTTCCAGTCATTCATGACAAGGTACCATCTGTACAAGTAAAGCCATTTTGGACCATCCAGAGCAGTCTATCCATCTGGTAAATACCATTAAATGACCTTAGTTGGCACCACGTGGAGGTGAGAAATCATCCAACCTAGCCCTGCCTGAGTTCCTTACCCACAGTATCATAAGATGTAATATAACGGTTGCTGTTTTAAGCCAGAAAATGTTGGCATAATTTGTTGTGAAGCAATACATAATTACAGTCACACCAGTGAAGGATACCTGTTAAATTTATGAGTAAATAAAAACAGGCCAGATACCTGTTAAATTTACAAGTAGTGTTTATCCAAACTAAAATACCTGGCAAATGGTAGGTATGTAATGAATGAATGAACCCAATATGTATACTAACTATTTGTAATTTATATATTTTGTGTGTGCATATGAAACCAGGTACCCAATAGATGTTGCTGTGTGGGAGAAAAAGTAGTACTGGATAGTCTGAGAAGATTCATATTTCTACAGTCCCTTGGGGCTTGCCCTTTTCTTACTGGTCACATTTGTAGGTGATTTTGCAAGAAGGAACTATTTTTTCAGCTAGTTTAGTGACCAGCATCTCACTCTTTACAGGTCAAATTCCCGCTTCCCTTCCACATGTGTTTTGGCATGTGTTTTCGGTGGATTATTTCCTGTGTACTTTCTTCCAGCTTTTTGATAGAGCAGAGGGAATCAGGGAGTTAAGAAAAGTGAAGCATTTCCCTATGTGCTCAAGTTGTTTTCAACCAAATATCAGTTTTAGCAGGTGAAGTAAACTATGAAAGGCAACATCTGAGTACCTGGTGAATGTTCAAATCCCCAAATGCTCATTGCAACTTGGAATATGAGGCATGAGGGCATATCTGGTTGGATATAACCTCTGTTTCCCATGAAAAATCTCCAAATACAGATTTACATTCACTGTTAAAATATGTATTTTAAAAGACCCCAAATACACATTAATAAACCATAAAATGTACTTTAAAATGTCAGGAGTTTGGTTTTAAAATGCACAACACTTAATTTGAAGAGGAATTCTGGAACTCCTAAATTTTGAGAGCGACACGAAAATGTCAGTGATACACTTCGTGTCTGCTTGTTTTGAAATCTCTCACGTCTTATTGTAGGTATAAGATAGCTTTTACTTCTGAAAAATACCTCATCCCTTTGTGCTAAAATGACAGCTTTCTTTCTTTTGTCCTTCCTTCTCTTTTTGTTCTTCCTAGATTCTTTTCTTCTTTCCTTTTTCTTCCTTCCCTTTTTCTTCTTTTTTCTCTTCTGATCTGTCTCAGAAGAATGAAGATTTATGTTCTTTATTAATCATTCACTTTTCACTAGCCCAAAGGTGCATTTTGCTGGAAGAGGTTTCATCCTTTCCTGCCACTGAAATAAAGAAAGTAATGTCACTCTACTTCCTGGGGTGAAAGTAAAGAGATTCATCTAAAGTGTCAAGTAGGAGTGGGTAGGAATGGACCTAGGTTCCACTTTTGCTTATCTTTCCAGCCCTGGGTAGTGAAGCAGATCCCTGTGCCCTCTGATATAGAAAAGGAAGAGAATCTGTGAAGGTAGAGAAGAGACACTTTTTGAGTAAGGATTAGAAAACAGCAATATTAACTATCATAGCCTAGCAGAAGCTGTGCTGTCAAACCTGCCATTTTTGGGTCCCTAACCCTAAACTGGTTCAGTGGGAACATTTGTGGATAATGGAATACAAAGTGTTCTGAGACTAAGTAAATAGCTTTGGAGTAAGTTAGACCTACTGCACAGTGACACTCAGAGGCTCATCAGCTTTTGTGTGACCTTGGGCAAGTCACTTTACTTTTCTGAGCCCCAGTTTCTTCATCAATAAAATGGTAATATTTTCTTTGTGATTTACACAGATGTTCATGTTTTATGAATGACAGTAACCAGTTTGTCTGAATTCAATCTCTTCCTCCCTGTTCAAGTTGTTTTATTCATACATATCCAGACTGCAAGGACACAGGATGAGAGATGTTCTCCCTTTTTTATTACTCACCAAACATTGCTGATGGTTTCTCTTGAATATTCATAATCTTTCAACTAGATAAAACAGTTTAGTAATCCATTCTTTCCCAAATCTTGTAACATTATTCTGACTCCTTTAATATCCTCTTGAATAGAGTTGTTTATAACTCCGTAATAAACCTCTCTAACCCTCAATTTTCATGTAAAGTAGAGATAAAATATGTCGTGTATAGGTTTAGGGGGAAGAATTGAGAGATGAAAGCATCTAGAACAGAGCCTGGTACATAGCATGTACTCAGTAAACGTTAGTTTCTATTTCCTTTCTTTGGTAGTTCCTTTTGAAGTAAAAATGTATCACTCTTTGTGTATAAAGATATGCTCTTTCTGTCATTGTGAAAATCAATCACTCTGGGTCTAGGACAGTTTGAACTTAGCATTACATAACCTGAGATATCTGGTCAGCATCTGAGTAGAGCTTGAGAATAAGATTTAAAACTGTAAATATCTGGCCCATAGAAGACCAAACCTATGACCTTGGCTTTTTATTCACCTTTTTATTACCATGTAGGAAAAGTCAGTAAGTCAGGGCTTTAAAGTGATCACATGGATGATAAGTATGTTAGAATTAACCCTATTTGTTTATGATGGCAATCGAGCACTTGCCCATTTCTCCTTGAAAGTTAGTGTCAGATTCTTTCAAGTCTGGCTAGAAATAAAGGTGCAGCATCTTTGATCAGGCTTGAAATCTTGAGATAGCTGCTAAGGTCAAAGAAGAGAGGAAGGGAGGAGTGTCCAGGCCTGACTGACTTTCTACAAATTTGTTCAGCTTCTTATATGACCTTTTGATTCAAAAATGAGTGATTCCAGCAGATAAGAGTATAGGTTACCAATGTGTTGGCAAGCTAAAATGCTGGCCAAGCTAATGAGTTTTGAAAGCTTGTCATGAAATATCAGCCACTCAGTGCTGGATAAGCTTATATCTTGCTCTGAGGTTAACAGTTTTTTGGAAAGGTGCTGGAAGAACACCAGAAAAGGACATAATACCCAACTCCTGAAATTCTAGTTTTTTTCTGAAATGCAATAGAAAGAGTTGGTTTTGTGTGATAGGAAGGAACCAAATAAATTTCAGGCATGCTATCCAAACAGTCGAGGTTGATGACCTCTCTTTTCTTGCCCCTCTGCCCCTTCTTTGTGTTATACTGGAACAGAGAGGAAAGAAAGAATGATGTTTTCTTTTAAAGGGCTCATTTGAATAGTTCACACTACTTTAGTGAGAAGGTGAAAATTATCACCTGAGGCTATTTTCTGAGCTCACTGGGGGTTCCAGATGAATTTAGCAACTAAGTCTAATATGTTCTAGGAATATATCAAGGTCTGAACCTGTGGCATTCTGTTGATACAAGCATCCTTGACTTCAGTAAGTGGGCTCATTTTTCTTGATCTTTTTCCTAACCCATGCACTCTAGCACTTAATTATCAGTGGTCTACTGTTCACATTAGGTAATGCTTACATTTTCTTCTTCATTCATTCATTTATTCAACATCCATTTATTAAATGCCTATTTTGCCACAATCTATTATCTAGGCATTGGGGATACAGATATGTGTAAGACTTGGTTCCCGTCCTCAAGCTCACAGTCAAATATTTCAATTCTATAAGGTATTCTAGGACTGAAACTATGACTTCTATTTCTTAATACCCACATAAAACTAAAGACACAAGTTATGGTAAGTTAAGATTTATCGAGTTAAATTTGATTGAATTTAGTCTGAAAAATATAGTTTTATAGTTGGCTCATTAATAGGCAAACAATGCATGAGAAAATGCAAGTATTCTATGATTGGTTTGAGTTTTAGTGCTTGATGAAGCATCCCAAACAACTTCAAATACAGATGGATGTGGGATGAATTTTTCTGTTGGTAGAAAGTATCAACTAGGTCTATACCAATGTCTCCTGGGCAACTTTTACCCCATCATCAGTGGCTCAATTTTCTTATGTTTAAATGTATTTATACATACTTATTTGTGTATACAACACACTTTCTTTGCGTGTAAAGTCTCAGAGAGGCATAACTAGTTTTCCTATTCCATTTTGTTCTGATCTGAACTGTGCTATCTCCACAGAAGAGTGGGCAGTCATATAGGTATTCTCATTTCCCACCCTTTACTTGCCCAGTGATAAATGAAATGATTTGTTGTTATGGGATTTGTGGCAATTCATCATTTGCAAACTCTCCACAGCATAATGTTTCAGAGCCATAATTATTTCCAGAGCCATAATTATTCAGAGAACCAACTGGTCAAGGCAAGAGTTCATAACTGGTAAAATCGATAGTTAATTCTTTTGACTTTTGCCAAATTGAAGATCCTGAGGAAAACAGCAATGTGGGGATTCGGAAGTAGTGTATTTTTAGCCAAGATGAAATGAGTCACATAAAATCTACCTACTACCTAGATAAATGAGTCCATTCCTAACAATTGAAATGTTTCATGAATTTTCCTACAACATTCTGACTTGCCTTTTCCCCTCTTTCTAAGCTCTCTGGCTGGGATGATAAACCAATGAGTGAAGCAGAAGTTTAATTCCAACCATTAGGAAAGGACTGAGCCCATATCTAATACAAGCAGGGCTGCAGCACTGATGCATGTGATGTTATTCTTTCTTTCTTCAGGTCTCTGACCATATGGGCTATTTACCCTCAATTTTCATGTAAAATAGAAACAAAGTATGTTGTGTATAGGTTTTGAGGAAGATTAAGATGAAAGATGAAAGTATCTAGAACAGAGGCTAGTACATGGTATTTTGAGTCATCTTGGCAAGTTTTCAAAATGCTTGATTTGAACTGACGGGCTTGAACTGTAGCGATTTGTTATATCGGCAATTTGTTATACTGACACTTCTCTTTGCACACCTAAAAAGAGATAGCTGTTTGCAGATACACTGTCTTCCTCTTCTCTGGGGACTGGCTTTTCTCTTGGTATTTTTCAAATGAGATGAGAAGAATAGAAAAGGTTAGACCTGAACTGAAGGTCAAAATGGATTGATTGGCTGAAAACTAGCCTTGGATGTACAGATTTGGTGGTAGATCTCTTTGAAAATTTCATTTCTCACACACACACACACACACACACACACACACAAGCTAGTAGACAACAATTTCTAAGGCAATGATTTTTTTAAAAATGGAATATAAAATTTTATTTTGTACTTTTGTAATAGAGACACTTCAAAGCATGTATTTGTAGATCTCTTTTCCAAAATCATCTTGTTTGGTTAGCATAGTAGAGTACCTTAACACTGAGTTAGAAATTATTGCTTTGATACCCAGGCAGTATTATAAGAAATTTATAGTTATGATTATGAAAAAAATTATGTGTGTGTATGGGTACATCTATATGTATGTATGTGTTTATAAAATTTTATGTGTATATGATTATATACATACATATATACATGTATTTACATATATGAGCATGTATGTGTGTATAGTATAAAAAGACATGTACAATATATATCACTAAACCTATTCAATTCAATCTGTGTAAGTAACAGTAATTGACTGCAAAATTTCCCATGTGACTAAGAATTAGACAAGAATGTTGATAATTGTATCCTGAAGCAGCTAATTCAAATTGCCTTTGGGAGGAAGAAAGCAAGCAAACAAAAATGAATGAGGTCATTTAATCTGATATAACCTTGTAGTTATTTTGGATCTCAAGTGGGAAAAATAAGGTAAAATTCAGCATTGGCAAAGCCTATGTTTGCTGAAATCAATGTGAAAATGATTATATTCATTTAACAACCTGATGTAATTTTGTGATGTGACTCTCTTGTTGGAGTGCTTCAGTGTCTGCAGGTCAGTCAACTCAAGGGGAAGCTCATCCCTGTCACCAAAAAAGATGATGATGACAATCCAATATGGATCATCTGAATAGGAAACCTTAACCTCCAGGCAACCGAAAGTGAAAGTGAACTGGGCTTAAATTGATTAGGCTGTCATGACTTCGTGATGATAGATGGAAGTCTACTGAGTATACCATGAGGCGAAAAATAATAATGATTATTTGTACTGCCAAGTGTAGCGGATATTTCTGGGCAACTGGGTGCCCTCCTAATCTTGAAGATACTTTGTCCTCATCTTTTAAACCCCTCTTCTTTTTCCCTGCCTAAACGATAATTTTTTTGTGAACTTCACTGATTATTCTGAAAATGAGCTGACTCACAAAGAGCTTGTGGTTGAATGATTATTTGTTTGTTTTAACAGTATATACCTTCTCACAGAGAGGAACTAGCTACTGAACACGTTTAAAAAATTAGAAATTCATTATATCTAAACCATACCTTCTAGTATGATAATGTGTGCACCAGGCATCTCTCATCACTCCATTTGTACAATAGTGCTCATGTATATTTATTTTACATGACATTGTGTATTTTATTTATAGTCTTATACTAGTTGTTTTGCTTGTTCATATTTGTTCTCCTTATTTAGATTTTAAAGTCCTTGAATTCATTGAATACATTTTCTACTTCTCCTGAATGTCTTAATAGGATTAAATCAGAAAAGGAAAGGAAGAAGAGGGAAATGGAAGAGAGGGAGAAACTTACACTGCTGAATCACAATGTGCCAGGCAAAGCAAGGGGTAGGAAGGCAGTGTGTAGAGAAACGGTATTAAAAGGTACATTTACTGGAAGCTGTGAAGTTTAGTATGTCTGATTCAGTTTTTATCTGGGGCAGAGTTCAACTAAATTGATTTTTTTTTTCTGACAATGATTGCCAGTTATGGACTCAAGGCTCCTGATACCTGTTAGGAAGTATAAAATAGGGCAGAGAACAAATCATCTTTGTACTAGGGTTAAAGTTCAAATCTGCCTACTAATGCTGATTTTGTTGACTTCTACACTCTTATGAACTCTGAATATTGTCTGGTTACTTAGCCATTTAATATCCTGCCTGCCATTTTGCATCTTAGCAAACTTACCTGGACATAGGCCTTTTCTTGCCTGCTTAGACTTATGGATCTCCCACTTACTTAATGGAAAGTATAGTGCTAGTACCTCCTGAGCAGCCACGTTTTTATCACCCATACCTCAAGTAGCAGAAGCTGAAAAGGTGCATATGTTGAGTTAACCCATAAAAAAGGAATATTAAATACTGGTTTGGGAATTAGCAATGTAGATTTGGTGTGGGGGGGTATCATGAATACAATAATATTTACTTTAAGATTGATATTACTATTGAAAGAGTAACTGCATAGTTCTTTGCACATCATAATAAATGCATAATAAATGTTATTTTATTGTTGGTCTTTTTTTTTCTTAAAAATCAGAAGATTAGAAACACTCTAAAATACTCTGATATACACACATACATGACACACACACAAACACACACACACTACTTTGAAGATCCCTTTTCTTTCTCATATTTGTATAACTAAAGTCTGCTATAAGGTCAGTGTCCTGATTCTTAAACATCAGATCATTGAGAAACTGTCTCTTATATATCATTTTGGCTGTATGCCTGTTGGCTAATGCTGTAGTTAGTTCCACAAAGATGGTGTCAAAACCATAATGACTGAGTGCAAGGTAGCTCATTGTTTTCTCTTTTCATCAATTATTCAGTGAAATCTCAGTCTTGGTAATATGTAACAAATGAATGAAGTGCTCTTGAAATGGATGAGCTACAACAGGATGAACGTTATAGATCAGAACTGATGTTCCAAGAAGTCATTTTTGATATCCAGTGGTCATTTTTTTATATTGAAAATTGAGCAAAGAAGGAGCACAATGGCTGGACAAAATAGAACTTCCCACCTGTAACTTATGACTATTGTCACTTAAATGGTCTATATATTATGCCAACCTGTTACAGGTCCATGGCATGTAATGCAAAGAAGATGTCATGCAAATAATTTACAGCCTATTGTATAGGTGATGAAGTGTCTTGTGTTCACACTCTTTCTGACTTGCAGATTGAAATAGAAGCTTTCAGAGCCAAAGTTTCCAATCATTTACCCACCAATACAGGCCAACATTTTTCAATTAGTTGGGTAAATTTCATATGTACCCAAAATATGGATAAAATCTTCATCTGTTTGATTGATTTTGGAGAATTCTTTAATGTTGCGACTATATTTGTTAATCTTACTAACATTCTATCCCAATCTCAGATATTCAAAAAAGGGTTTCAGTTGATACGGTTTTAGCATAATATTAAGGTAGAAATCCTCTCAGACTACTATCTATATTAAACAAGCAAAATGAGAAGTGCCTAACTGCTCTTCTTGTTGTTGAATTCAAGATATATATCTGATGGAAATACCCAGTAATGGTTTAAAGAGGAGTAGAATGGTCACTCGCCTATATTTTGAAACATCAGACAGCTAGGCTCTCCCTCTGTCCTAACCTCCATCCATGATCAATAGTTCTACTGTACACAAATTTTTCAAAACACTTCTTCAACTTTTTATGCTTTTAATGTGCACCATATGTCCATTCCCTGTTACATAAACTAAAAAGGCAGATATATATTATGGAGACTGAACAAGTACCTTTATGTACAGGGAGGAACTGTAATCAGCTCCTTATGGTATACTCTTTGGATTCTATTTGTGCAGTCTAAGGGATGTGGGCATCTGCCAGTTAGCTGTGATTTTGGTCAGTGTGGGCAGCTGAACCAGATCGTTCATCTAAATCCAGGTTACCTTTTGCAGCTAGCAAATAAAGGAGGACTGGGAATGATTGTTGAAGCATATAGCATAGGGCACAGTTCATTCTCAGGATAGAAGTTGCAAAAGAGTTGACAAAAAACAAAAAAGATAGAGGCAGAGTGTTCATTTGGGCATTGGGATACATATTTGTGCACTTGGACAATACCACCAGAGATATAAGCACAATTAGGTTGTCAAGGTCAGACAGTGCAACAATAAGGACAACCTTTAGTTAGAGTGGAAGCTGAGATATGTTATAAATAATTCTCATAAGAATATAACCTCAAGATTCATTTAGAAGTCCTAGCCTGGGCTTTGCACCCTATCATCTGTTCACCATATTCACACAAATAACTAGGTGTTATTTGAGAAACCAACTAAAATACGACCATCATTGAATAGAACCTATGTTCAACTATATTCCTTCTAAATTTCTGCGTTGAAGTGATTTCATATACTACATCTCACTTTATATGTTAAAACAATGTGTTTTCCTACAATGAGATAGTATAATCCTAACAGTCAATATCAATCTAAGTATTTGTTTATGAAAATGCATTTTTAGGCCAAGTGTGGTGGCTCACGCCTATAATCCCAGCACTTTGGGAGGCTGAGGCAGGTGGATCGCCTGTGGTCGGGAGTTTGAGACCAGCCTGAACAACATGGAGAAACCCCATCTCTACTAAAAATATAAAATTAGCTGTACGTGGTGGTGCATGCCTATAATCCCAGCTACTTGGGAGGCTGATGCAGGAGAATCACTTGAACCCGGCAGGCGGAGGTTGTGGTGAGCCAAGATTGCACCATTGCACTCCAGCCTGGGCAACAAGAGTGAAACACCATCTCAAAAAAAAAAAAAAAAGTGCATTTTTAGGAGTAAAATTCCCCTTTGGAGTCAACTCTACCTTTTGGCAATGGAATAGTTTCTGGGAGGTGTAGAATGATTATCTCTTCCCTGACAACATACACTGATCTTCTGAGTATACATGTTCCAATGAGATGCAGCAGGTTCTATATTCTTATTTAATTTGGGGCTCAATCATGAAAATACAGAGGTAAATATGTAAAGAATAGGTTCTTAACAAACAGCACATATGGAGTTTAGGGTTCTATGAAAGGACTTCTCTTCAAGCTAGGACCTGGGTAGAGAATCAACTGGAATGGGTAATGATATATTAGACAGTGTCATCTTTTATACTCATTATTTTACTTCCCAGGATGCCACATTTTCCTGAAAGATCTGTATAAGCTGGAAGACTTCTTTAGCATGTACCCTCCTGCTTATTCTGGAAAAAGTGACCAAAATGTACTTGCCCTAGCAAGAAGGTTTTATATCTAATATGGTTTATTTCATATGTTGTGCTGGGCCCAACTCCAACATGGCTTATACTATAAACAGTATTAATAATGATTGCACTGTTCACTGGAGTGCCACAGAATGGAAAACAGTCTCAGATTCAGGGACCATAACTGCACTGGTACCAGCTATGCCTCCAAAATGTCGTATGAATGTAAGTTTATCACACAACTTTTCCAGAGATCCACTTTCTTTATCCTAAAATGGGGAGTGGAAATATTGGTCCAGGTTAGTGATTTTCTAGGTGGTGTGTGTGTGTGTGTGTGTGTGTAACTTTCTTTTTTAAAATTTTATTTCAATAGGTTTTAGGGAATAGGTGGTTTTTGGTTATAGGGATAAGTTATTCCGTTCTGTGGTGATTTCTGAGATTTTTGTGCACCCGTCACCCAAGCAGTGTCCACTGTACCCAATATATGCTATTTTATCCCTCACCCACCTCCCACCCTTTCTCCCAAGTCCCCAAAGTCCATCATATCATTCTTATGCCTTTGTATCCTCATAGCAAGAGCAGATTACTTAATTTTCATGTATTTGTACAGTTTCGAGAGTTCCTTTTGGGAGTTAACTTCCAGTTTTATTCCACTGTGGTCTCAGAAGATATGATTTTGATTTACTTAAATTTACTGAGACTTGTTTTGTGGCCTCTTATATAGTCTATCATGGATAATGTTTCATATGCTAATGAAAAGAATTTATATTCTTCAGTTGTTGGTAGAATGTTCTGTAAATATCTGCTAAGTCCATCTGTCCTAGGATGTAGTTCAAGTCCATTGTTTCTTTGTTGACTTTCTGTCTTGATGACCTGTCTAGTGCTGTTAGTGGAGTATTGAAGTCCTCCATTACTGTTGTGCTGCTTCTATCTCGTTTCTTACCTCTAGTAGTAATTGTTTTATGAATTTGGGATCTCCAGTGTTATGTGCATATCTATTTAGGATTGTATCTTCCTGTTAAACTAATTTTTTTTTTTTGAGATGGAGTTTGCTCTGTCCCCTAGGCTGGAATGCAGTGGCATGATATTGGCTCACTGCAGCATCTGCCCCCTGGGTTCAAATGATTTTCATGCTTCAGTCTTCAGAGTAGCTGGGATTAGAGGCACCTGCCACCACACCTGGCTATTTTTCTTTTTTCTTTTGCATTTTTAGTAGAGATGGGATTTCGCCATGTTGGCCAGGCTGGTCTCGAACTCCTGACCTCAGGTGATCTGCCTGCCTCAGCCTCTTGATTACACAGACTAATCCTTTTTTCATTGTATAATGTCCTTTTTTGTCATTTTCACTGTTGTTGCTTTAAAGTCTGTTTTATCTAAGAATAGCTACTCCTGCTTGCTTTTGGTTTCCATTTGCATGAAATATCTCTTTTTTCACCCCCTTTACCTTAAGTTTATGTGAGTTTTTATGGGCTAGGTGAGTCTCTTGAAGACAGAAGTTACTTGCTTGGTAGATTTTTATTCAGTCCACCATTTTGTATCTTTTAAGTGGAGTGTTTAGGCAATTTACATTCAATGTTAGTATTGAGATGTGAGGTACTGTTCTATTCATCATGTTAGTTGTTGCCTAAATATCTTGTTATTTTCATTGCATTAATGTTTATGGGCCCTGTGAAATTTATGCATTAAGGAAGTTCTATTTTGGTGTATTTTGAGGTTTTGTTTCAAGATTTAGAAGTTCTTTTAGCATTTTTAGCGCTGGTTTGGTAGTGGCAAATTTTATCAGCATTTGTTTGGCTAAAAAAGACTTTATCTCTTCTTCATTATGAAGCTTAGTTTTGCTAGATACAAGATTTTTTGCTACAATTATTTTGTTTAAGGAGGCTAAACATAGGATCCCAATCCCTTCTGGCTCGTAAGGTTTTTGCTGAGAAATCTGCTGTTGATCTGATAGGTTTCCTTTATAGGTTACCTGACGCTGTTGCTTCACAGCTCTTAAGATCCTTTCCTTCATTGTGACTTTAGCTAACCTGATGACTTTGTGATGATCTTTTTGTGGTAAATTTCCCAGGAGTTATTTGAGCTTCTTGTATTTGAATGTCTAGATCTCTAGCAAGGCCAGGGAAGTTTTCCTCAATCATTCGCTCAAATAAATTTTCCAAACTTTTAGATTTCTCTTCTTCCTCAGGAATACCACTTATTCTTAGTTTGGCCATTTAAAATAATCCTGTATTTCTTGGAGACTTTATTCGTTTTTAAAATTCTTCTTTGTTGGACTTTGTCAGATTGGGTTAATTCAAAAGCCTTGCCTTGGAGCTCTGAAGTTTTTTCTTCTGCTTGTTCTAATCTATGGTTGAAACTTTCCACTGCATTTTGTATTTGTATAAGTGTCCCTTTCATTTCCAGAAGTTGTAATTGTTTTTCCTTTATTATATCTATTTCTCTGGAAAATTTTTCATCCTCATCTGGTATTTTTTTTTAAAATTTCTTTAAGTTAGTTCTCACCTTCTCTAGTATCTTCTTGAGTAGCCTAATAATCAACTGTCTGAATTTCTTTATCCATCAACTCAGAGATTTCTTCTTGGTTTGAACCCGTGTGATCTTTTGGGGGTATTCTAGAACACTGTTTTGTCATATTGCCAGAATTACTTTTCTAGTTCTTTCTCCTTTGGGTAAACTATTTCTTTTTCAAATTGTTCTTGAATATATTTTTGATTGGACTGTGTGTTTTTTTAAATTTCTTATTTTTTCCCTGTTAAAGATTGGACTTTAATGTTTATTTTGGCATAATTTGATTCTTGGTGCTTCTAGGGGTGAAGTTTCTATGAGATCCTTACTTATAGAGTTTCTGCATGCTGGCTTTCACCGATGCTAGTTGCAGTATATTCTTCATGTGTGGGTGTGTTTACTGTCTTCCATGGAGCTGGAATGGCAGGGATCTCTTGAAACATATTTTGTTCTTTTGTGGTGTACACTTTATTTGTTTATTTACTTTCTCCCCAGTATTTTCTTTAATTAATTAATGTTTCAGGCTTCAGGCTAATAGAGGAAGTATCCCTGGATAAAGTAAGCACTGGTTGTAGCTAACTAAGGCAGGTGGGTAGATGTAACATCCGACCATGGGTCAAGGTCACAGCCTTGACAAGGGTGGCTGGGGGGAGCTCTCAATTAGATGTGCTGAGTGCGAGCTACCTCAGCTCCCCTGCCAGGCCAGCAGGAAATTTATTCACCACACAACCTCACTCCTGTCCTAGTGTTTTGGCTATTCAGATCAGACAGGCACCTCTTTTCATCTGTAGAAATGTTGATGTTCCAAGTATGGAGGAATTGTGACTCTGTAACTTGTGCAAGCCTTATTCTGGGGGGTAACTCCTCCTATGGGACTGTGCTCATCTGGATTGTTCCAGGAAGGCTGTCTATAGGTGCCTCCCCACTGCATTCCTGTGGAGGAAGCTCCAGCTGTGTCTGCGGTGGAGTGCCGGGGAAGACAAGGACTCGTTATCCAAGGCCTGTCATGATCACAGAGGCAGCCAGCCTATTAGGGTAGAGGTACAGAATTTCCCTACTACAATCAGCACCGCAATTGTGTCTCTGCTGTGAGAAACTTCCCACAGTAGAAAGATCTGGAACTCAAATCCTGCTGTTCAGATTCTTTTGTCCCACGTGGTGATCCCTTGATGTGATGCTCTCCCTCTTCCCCTAGGAATGGGGCTTCCTAAGGGCCAGACTGCAGTGATCGTTACTGCTCTTCCGGGTCTAGCCACCCAGTGGGGCTACCAGGCTCTGGGCTGGTGCTGGGAATATCTGCAGAGTCCAGTGATGTGACCGGTCTTCAGGTCTCCCAGTCATGGATACCAGCACTTGCTCTGATGGAGGTGGCAGGGGAGTGATGTAGACTCTGTGAGATTCCTTGGTTGTGGATAGCCTTAGTGTGCTGGCTTTCTGGAATGCTGGTTTTGCCAGCAATGAAGTTGTCACGTGAACAGACTCAGGAACTCTGGTTAGCCAGGGTGTTGCAGGCTGTGGTGTTAGGTGTTGTTTTCTTCTACCTGGGAACAGTATTATTCTGCCAAGAGTTGCTCTAATGGCCTGAGCTGGTTGGCCTCTAGCCAGGAGGTGGTGCTTGCAAGACAGCAACAGCTGCGGTGGTAGTAGTGTGGTTTGAGCTTGCCCTAAATTGTCCAGGGGAAGTAGTCTGGTTTCTCAAATGATGGGCAGGGCCATAAAGCTCCCAAGGGTTTATGTCTTTTGTGTTCAGCTACCAGAGTACAGAAATACTATCAGGTGGGGGCAGGGTTAGGCGGGTCTGAGCTCAGATTCTCCCTGGGTGGGGCTTGCTTTGGTCTTTGTAGGGGATGAAGGGTGGTTCTCAGGCCAATAGGGTAATGTTCCAGTGGGCAGTATGGCTGCCTCTGCTGTGCAGGAAAGTTTGCAAAGGGAGTAGGAGATAGCTGGTAGCAAAAGGCCTTACCCAGCTCCCACACATTTGGCGAGGCTGGTCTTGCTCTCACAGGGCCCCACTAACAGTGCTGAGTTTAGTTCCAGGCAACCTATACATAGAACTTGGACTTATCCCAGGCCATAAGCTTCCCCACAGAGAAAGGAAGAACCACTTTCAGGTCACACCCCTCCCCATCTGCCAGCAATGCTAGGTGCCCAGCTACTGTGCTCCTATCTGTTACAGTTCCCATTTGTACCCCAGATTCTGTTTAAGGGAGTTCGTGCACGCTCAAAATTATCACAAAATTCAGTTGGGAGTTTCTTTCACCCTGCAACCCCTCCTTAAGTTCACTGGCTACCTTCCCATAGGGACCCTGTAAGATATAGTCAGGGATGGCTTTTCTGGGTTCAAGCTGGAGACTGGGAATGCCTATAAGGCTCTTCTGGCTGCTTCTTCTACTTTTATATTTTGTACCACTCCCTTAATCTGTTCTAGTTCTAGGTAAGTTTAAAGCCTTCTATGATCTGGATTTTCAGATTCCCCAGTGGGGATGTGTATTCGAAGACAGACTCTCCCCTTCTCCCACTCTGGAAACTCAAGTTTTTCAACCGTCCCATGGAGTTTGCTGTGGTGTGCCACTACTTTCAAAGGATCTGTGAATTATTTAGGTTTTCCTGGTAAGTTCCTGCAATGGTTCTTGGAACAGAATTTCACAGTGTGAATCTCTACACGCTGTTTTGTTCTTCAAGTGGGAGAGGCAAGCTAGCACTACCTCCTATCTGCCATATTGAAAAACAGATATATGTGTGTGTTTATGTATGCATTTTCTCAGCATAATTTTTATTCCAATAAAATCTTATATAAACTTCCACATTTAGAACAGAACAAAATAGAACTATTCTGAAACTACCTCCATTTCATAAAACTTGCTTCGATCACATGCCATCCATTACATTCGCTGGAACACAGATTAAAAATCACTAGTCAGAATTTAAGGCCTCTCATCACACTGATCTTCCATGATTCCTTGACTTTGCAATGTTAAGTCAACAGGTCCAAATGGCCCAATTAAGGTGAACCTTATCTTTATTCACCACTATAGGAGAAATCATGGACTTACTTACCAGTGCCTAACATAGGGAAGATTCATCCAAAGTATTTATTGCCTACCACAATAAACATTCAATGTTAGATGTGGTGAATTAATTGTTACAGCCCTATTTAAAAAAAAAAATCAAATATCTGTGTTTAATCAACCATGTACTATGCTAAAAATGAATTTCTCCCATTAAGAAGGGACATCAAGAAATAAAGCCTATCAGGGAGGAAGACAACTGGAAAAGTTACTAAATTACTGGTGTATGTGGATGTATATAATATGTGGTTGTGGAGACGTTTGAAGTTTTTACTGCAGTGAGTTTGCAGTGACTGCATTACTTATAAGTGGCAGCACTATGCGTGAGTTATGCCAGTCTTCCCAAGTAAGTGGCAATAAAAACTTTATAGCATACCACACCATACCCACATATTTTATTTAAACCACTTATTTTCTTTGGATTGTGTCTCTTTTAAATACATCTCTATTTTTTCCTTCTCACTTATGTTACTCAACATAGAAATATGGCCTCTTTGGAGAGGGTGGGGACAAGAGCATTTGAAAAGGATGAGGTGGAATCAGTTTATGTTTCAGTTAGAAATGAGTGCATTAGTATGGAAAGCCTATAGCATATTTGCTGGTGGTTGTGGTCAAATATGGATTAGGATAAATTATAGATCATAATTTATAGGAACAAATGGGAAAGACATTTGGAATGCTGGAATGGGAATAAAACCATTAAGTATTGTTGACTCTTTCCACTACCTCTGCCATGGGTTTTCGCAGTATTGGGCAGGCTGATCTCGAATTCCTGACCTCAGGTGATCCACCCCCGTCAGCCTCCCAAAGTGCTGGGGTTACAGGCATGAGCCACCCCGTCCGGCCCAATCCTTATCTTTAAAAGAGGAATGCATGTTTTGCCTCCATTGCTGAGTAGGGAAATTGTTTTTTATCCAACATTTGCTTCAATCCTTACTAAGCACCTTCTAAATCTATTTTAACTTAAAAAACTTTGACGTTAGTAATGCAGGAGACATGGAAGAATAGAACATTTGAGTCTGAATGGCAGTAAAATGTACTAGAATGAAGAGGTATGATAATTAGCCACCAGACACTTCCATTTGTGTAGTCTAGGTGCTTGAGGAGACATTGTTTTCCATGATGGAATAAAGTTTAGTTAGTATCTGACAGTGTTACAAAAGGTAGTGAGCAACACTCCAAGAAGACAATCGGTATCAAAGCAAGTAACTAAGAAAAACAAATGAAAAACCAACAACAGGATTTTGGGGGCGGAGCAAGATGGCCGAATAGGAACAGCTCCAGTCTCCAACTCCCAGCGCGAGTAACACAGAAGACCGGTGATTTCTGCATTTTCAACTGAGGTACTGGGGTCATCTCTCTAGGGAGTGCCGGACAATCGGTGCTGGTCAGCTGCTGCGCAGCCTGACCAGCGTGAGCTGAAGCAGGGCGAGGCATCGCCTCACCTGGAAGCGCAAGGGGGAAGGAAATCCGTTTTCCTAGCCAGGGGAACTGAGACACATAACACCTGGAAAATCGCGTAACTCCCACCCCAATACTGCGCTTTAAGGAAACAGGCACACCAGGAGAATATATCCCACACCTGGCCGGGAGGGTCCCACGCCCACGGAGCCTCCCTCACTGCTAACACAGCAGTCTGCGGCGATCTATCCGCAAGGTAGCAGCGAGGCTGGGGGAGGGGCGCCCGCCATTGCTGAGGCTTAAGTAGGTAAACAAAGCCGCTGGGAAGCTCGAACTGGGTGGAGCTCACAGCAGCTCAAGGAAACCTGCCTGTCTCTGTAGACTCCACCTCTGGGGACAGCCCACAGCTGAGGTCCAATAGGGAAAGCAGCGGGGGCGGTGCAGAGGCGAACGACTCTGTCTGACAGCTTTGGGGAGAGCCGTGGATCTCCCAACGCGGAGGTTGAGATCCGAGAACGGACAGACTGCCTGCTCAGGTGGGTCCCTGACCCCTGAGTAGCCTAGCTGGGAGACATCCCCCACTAGGGGCAGTCTGACACCCCACACCTCACAGGGTGGAGTCATCCCTGAGAGGAAACTTCCAAAGGAAGAATCAGACAGGTACACTCGCTGCTCAGCAATATTCTATCTTTGGCAACCTCTGCTGCTGATACCCAGGCAAACAGGGTCTGGAGTGGACCTCAAGCAATCTCCAACAGACCAACAGACAGTCCTTCTGACTGTCAGACGGAAAACTATCAAACAGGAAGGACACCTATACCAAAACCCCATCAGTACGTCACCATCATCAAAGACCAGAGACAGATAAAACCACAAAGATGGGGAAAAAGCAGGGCAGAAAAGCTGGAAATTCAAAAAATAAGAGCGCATCTCCCCCTGCAAAGGAGCGCAGCCCATCGCCAGCAACGGATCAAAGCTGGTCAGAGAATGACTTTGACGAGATGAGAGAAGAAGGCTTCAGTCCATCAAACTTCTCAGAGCTAAAGGAGGAATTACGTACCCAGCGCAAAGAAACTAAAAATCTTGAAAAAAAGTGGAAGAATTGACAGCTAGACTAATTAATGCAGAGAAGATCATAAACGAAATGACAGAGATGAAAACCATGACACGAGAAATACGTGACAAATGCACAAGCTTCAGTAACCGACTCGATCAACTGGAAGAAAGAGTATCAGCGATTGAGGATCAAATGAATGAAATGAAGCGAGAAGAGAAAACCAAAAGAAAAAAGAAGAAAAAGAAATGAACAAAGCCTGCAAGAAGTATGGGATTATGTAAAAAGACCAAATCTACGTCTGATTGGGGTGCCTGAAAGTGAGGGGGAAAATGGAACCAAGTTGGAAAACACTCTTCAGGATATCATCCAGGAGAACTTCCCCAACCTAGTAGGGCAGGCCAACATTCAAATTCAGGAAATACAGAGAACGCCACAAAGATACTCCTCCAGAAGAGCAACTCCAAGACACATAATTGCCAGATTCACCAAAGTTGAAATGAAGGAAAAAATCTTAAGGGCAGCCAGAGAGAAAGGTCGGGTTACCCACAAGGGAAGCCCATCAGACTAACAGCAGATCTCTCGGCAGAAACTCTACAAGCCAGAAGAGAGTGGGGGCCAATATTCAACGTTCTTAAAGAAAAGAATTTTCACCCAGAATTTCATATCCAGCCAAACTAAGTTTCATCAGTGAAGGAGAAATAAAATCCTTTACAGATAAGCAAATGCTTAGAGATTTTGTCACCACCAGGCCTGCCTTACAAGAGACCCTGAAGGAAGCCCTAAACATGGAAAGGAACAACCGGTACCAGTCATTGCAAAAACATGCCAAAATGTAAAGACCATCGAGGCTAGGAAGAAACTGCATCAACTAATGAGCAAAATAACCAGTTAATATCATAATGACAGGATCAAGTTCACACATAACAATATTAACCTTAAATGTCAATGGACTAAATGCTCCAATTAAAACACAGACTGGCAAACTGGATAAAGAGTCAAGACCCATCAGTCTGCTGTATTCAGGAGACCCATCTCACATGCAGAGACATACATAGGCTCAAAATAAAGGGATGGAGAAAGATCTACCAAGCAAATGGAGAACAAAAAAAGCAGGGGTTGCCATCCTAGTCTCTGATAAAACAGACTTGAAACCATCAAAGATCAAAAGAGACAAAGAAGGCCATTACATAATGGTAAAGGGATCAATTCAACAGGAAGAGCTAACTCTCCTAAATATATATGCACCCAATACAGGAGCACCCAGATTCATAAAGCAAGTCCTTAGAGACCTACAAAGAGACTTAGACTCCCATACAATAATAATGGGAGATTTCAACACTCCACTGTCAACATTAGACAGATCAACGAGACAGAAAGTTAACAAGGATATCCAGGAATTGAACTCATCTCTGCACCAAGCGGACCTAATAGACATCTATAGAACTCTCCACCCCAAATCAACAGAATATACATTCTTCTCAGCACCACATCGCACTTATTCCAAAATTGACCACATAATTGGAAGTAAAGCACTCCTCAGCAAATGTACAAGAACAGAAATTATAACAAACTGTCTCTCAGACCACAGTGCAATCAAACTAGAACTCAGGACTAAGAAACTCAATCAAAACCGCTCAACTACATGGAAACTGAATAACCTGCTCCTGAATGACTACTGGGTACATAACGAAATGAAAGCAGAAATAAAGATGTTCTTTGAAACCAATGAGAACAAAGATACAACATACCAGAATCTCTGGGACACATTTAAAGCAGTGTGTAGAGGGAAATTTATAGCACTAAATGCCCACAAGAGAAAGCAGGAAAGATCTAAAATTGACACTTAACATCACAATTAAAAGAACTAGAGAGGCAAGAGCAAACACATTCAAAAGCTAGCAGAAGGCAAGAAATAACTAAGATCAGAGCAGAACTGAAGGAGATAGAGTCACAAAAAACCCTCCAAAAAATCAATGAATCCAGGAGTTGGTTTTTTGAAAAGATCAACAAAATTGACAGACCACTAGCAAGACTAATAAAGAAGAAAAGAGAGAGGAATCAAATAGTCGCAATAAAAAATGATAAAGGGGATATCACCACCGACCCCACAGAAATACAAACAACCATCAGAGAATACTATAAATGCCTCTACGCAAATCGACTAGAAAATCTAGAAGAAATGGATAATTTCCTGGACACTTACACTCTCCCAAGACTGAACCAGGAAGAAGTTGAATCCCTGAATAGACCAATAACAGGCTCTGAAATTGAGGCAACAATTAATAGCCTACCCACAAAAAAAAGTCCAGGACCAGATGGATTCACAGCTGAATTCTACCAGAGGTACAAGGAGGCTGGTACCATTCCTTCTGAAACTATTCCAATCAATAGAAAAAGAGGGAATCCTCCCTAACTCATTTTATGAGGCCAACATCATCCTGATACCAAAGCCTGGCAGAGACACAACAAAAGAGAATTTTAGACCAATATCCCTGATGAACATCGATGCAAAAATTCTCAATAAAATACTGGCAAACCGGATTCAGCAGCACATCAAAAAGCTTATCCACCATGATCAAGTGGGCTTCATCCCTGGGATGCAAGGCTGGTTCAACATTCGCAAATCAATAAACGTAATCCAGCATATAAACAGAACCAAAGACAAGAACCACATGATTATCTCAATAGATGCAGAAAAGGCTTTTGACAAAATTCAACAGCCCTTTATGCTAAAAACGCTCAATAAATTCGGTATTGATGGAACGTACCTCAAAATAATAAGAGCTATTTACGACAAACCCACAGCTAATATCATACTGAATGGGCAAAAACTGGAAAAATTCCCTTTGAAAACTGGCACAAGACAGGGATGCCCTCTCTCACCACTCCTATTCAACATAGTGTTGGAAGTTCTGGCTAGGGCAATCAGGCAAGAGAAAGAAATCAAGGGTATCCAGTTAGGAAAAGAAGAAGTCAAATTGTCCCTGTTTGCAGATGACATGATTGTATATTTAGAAAACCCATCGTCTCAGCCCAAAATCTCCTTAAGCTGATAAGCAACTTCAGCAAAGTCTCAGGATACAAAATTAATGTGCAAAAATCACAAGCATTCTTATACACCAGTAACAGACAAGCAGAGAGCCAAGTCAGGAATGAACTTCCATTCACAATTGCTTCAAAGAGAATAAAATACCTAGGAATCCAGCTTACAAGGGATGTAAAGGACCTCTTCAAGGAGAACTACAAACCACTGCTCAGTGAAATCAAAGAGGACACAAACAAATGGAAGAACATACCATGCTCATGGATAGGAAGAATCAATATCGTGAAAATGGCCATACTGCCCAAGGTTATTTATAGATTCAATGCCATCCCCATCAAGCTACCAATGAGTTTCTTCACAGAATTGGAAAAAACTGCTTTAAAGTTCATATGGAACCAAAAAAGAGCCCGCATTGCCAAGACAATCCTAGGTCAAAAGGACAAAGCTGGAGGCGTCACGCTACCTGACTTCAAACTATACTACAAGGCTACAGTAACCAAAACAGCATGGTACTGGTACCACAACAGAGAAATAGACCATGGAACAGAACAGAGTCCTCAGAAATAATACCACACATCTACAGCCATCTGATCTTTGACAAACCTGACAAAAACAAGAAATGGGGAAAGGATTCCCTATTTAATAAATGGTGCTGGGAAAATTGGCTAGCCACAAGTAGAAAGCTGAAACTGGATCCTTTCCTTACCCCTTATACGAAATTAATTCAAGATGGATTAGAGACTTAAATGTTAGACCTAATACCATAAAAACCCTAGAAGAAAATCTAGGTAGTACCATTCAGGACATAGGCATGGGCAAGGACTTCATGTCTAAAACACCAAAAGCAACGGCAGCAAAAGCCAAAATTGACAAATGGGATCTCATTAACTAAAGAGCTTTTGCACAGCAAAAGAAACTACCATCAGAGTGAACAGGCAACCTACAGAATGGGAGAAAATTTTTGCAACCTACTCATCTGACAAAGGGCTAATATCCAGAATCTACCAAGAACTCAAACAAATATACAAGAAGAAGCAAACAACCCCATCAAAAAGTGGGGAAAGGATATGAACAGACATTTCTCAAAAGAAGACATCCATACAGCCAACAGACACATGAAAAAATGCTCGTCATCACTCGCCATCAGAGAAATGCAAATCAAAACCACAATGAGATACCATCTCACACCAGTTAGAATGGCAATCATTAAGAAGTCAGGAAACAATAGATGTTGGAGAGGATGTGGAGAAATAGGAACACTTTTACACTGTTGGTGGGATTGTAAACTAGTTCAACCATTATGGAAAACAGTATGGCGATTCCTCAAGGATCTAGAACTAGATGTACCATATGACCCAGCTATCCCACTACTGGGTATATACCCAAAGGATTATAAATTACTCTACTACAAAGACACATGCACACGTATGTTTATTGCGGCACTATTCACAATAGCAAAGACTTGGAATCAACCCAAATGTCCATCTGTGACAGACTGGATTAAGAAAATGTGGCACATATACACCATGGAATACTATGCAGCCATCAAAAAGGATGAGTTTGCGTCCTTTGTAGGGACATGGATGCAGCTGGAAACCATCATTCTTAGCAAACTATCACAAGAAGAGAAAACCAAACACCGCATGTTCTCACTCATAGGTGGAACTGAACAATGAGATCACTTGGACTCGGGAAGGGGAACATCACACACTGGGGCCTATCATGGGGAGGGGGAGGAGGGAGGGATTGCATTGGGGAGTTATACATGATATAAACGTTATGCACATGTACCCTAGAACTTAAAATATAATGAAAAAAAAAAAAAAGAAAAAAAAAAAGAAAAACCAACACAACAACAACAACAATATTGAGATGAATAGCGGGTAGCTTCTTTCCTACAGTCATTAATTTATTTTCAATTACATATTTTGAATACTACTATATATACAGAAATTTTGTGCTCAGTAGAGCCTCTGTCCAAAATTCTCTAGACATTGACTTTATACCAGATTGGACATTATATTTCTAGCTTCATCTGAATTTCCAATTTTAACATATCACCTATTCTGATTTTAAAGGTTTGTGCTACTTTCTAGCTAATCTAAATCCTTTTAACTTTCGTTCATCCATTTGATTAGCCAAAAACATTATTGAATAATTATATTACTAGGCACTGAGACTGTAATGATCAAAAAGCAGACATAGCTTTAACTATCCTAGAACGTACAATCATTTCTTTCCTATTCCCCATATCTAGGTAAGAAACACTGTTATGGTTACTTTCTCACGTAAAGTGCCGTCCATAAATTTTAATCATGTATTTATATTTACTTAGAATGCATTTTCTTCAATTTTCTCAGGATTTATTTGCTTTCTTTAGCATAAGCTAACTCAATGAGAGAAGAAGAGTGTGATGATTAATTTTGTGTGTCAACTGGAGTGGACCACAAGATGCCCAGATATGTGGTCAAACATTTGCCATGAGTGTTTCTGAGAGAGTGTTTCGGGATGAGAGTAACATTTACATGTATAGACCAATAAAGCAGGTGACCTTCCATAATATGGGTTGGTCTTATCTAATCAGTTGAAGGCCAGAATAGAACAAAAAGGCTGAACCCCAAGTAAGACAGAATTCTTCTTGCCCAAGAGCCTTCAAACTGGGATATCATCTTTTTTCATGCCTTTAAATTTGAAATGAGCCATTGGCTCTTCTGCCAACCTTCAGACTGAAACTATATTATCAGTTTTTCTGGTTCTCAGTCTTTTGTAATTGGACTGAAGCTAAACCATCAGCTCCTCTGGGGTCTCTAGCTTGCTGACTCACCCTGAAGATCTTGAGATTTTATTCACTTCGTTTCTTACCAAATTGGGTATTTTCCCTAATTAAATTAGATTGCTTACATGAGCTAAGTGTGCCACCCATCACATGTAATATTTATACCATAAGTTAGGCTCCAAATAAATCATTTTGAGGTATTAAAATGTGGATAATTTCAGTACTGAAGCAATTCAATGTGAAAGGTTCTTGTTGGCCCTAATGCCTTTCCCATAAATCATCATATGAGTAGAGCTGTCCCTGTTGACCACCGATACCACTAGCCAATCTGTTAGACATTGAACATACCTTTAATATATAGCAAATAACAATAATATCATGTATGTATATTTGTGTTGAAGGCAATGTGTAATTAAGAGCAGGGAATTTCAGCATTAGTAGGGTCATTCTTTCTTTTTTATTTTTGTTTTGATCTGGATAGAAACCAACTGATTTTTCTTTTATTTGAACTTTTATTTTAAGTTCAGGGGTATAAGCACAGGTTGTTCCATAGGTAAATTTGTGTCATGGAGGTTTGTTGTACAGATCATTTCATCACACAGGTATTAGGCCTACTACCCATTTGTTATTTCTCCTGATCCTCTCCTTCCTTCTACCCTCCACTCTCTGAAAGGCCCCACTGTCTCTTGTTCCTCTCCTTGTGTCCATGTGTTCACATCACTTAGCTCCAACTTATAAGTGAGAACACGTGGTGTTTGGTTTTCTGTTTCTGTGTTAGTTTGCTAAGGATGATGAGCTTCAGCTTCATCCATGGGCCTGCAAAGGACATACTCTTTGATACGGTTTGGCTATGTCCCCACCCAAATCTCATCTTGAATTGTAGTTCCCATAATCTCCATGTGTCATGGGAGGGACCCAGTAGGGGGTAATTGAATTATAGGGACTGTTACCCCATGTTGTTCTTGTGATAGTGAGTGAGCTCTCACAACGTCTGATGGTTTTATAAGGGACTTCCCCCCAACCTTGTTCAGCACTTCTCTCTCCTGCTGCCATGTGAAGAAGGATACATTTCCTTTCTCTTCAGCCATGATGGTAAGTTTCCTGCAGCCTCCCCAGCCATGCTGAATGGTGGGTCAATTAAACCTCTTTCCTTTATAAATTACCCAGTTTCAGGCAGTTCTTTATAGCAGTGTAAGAATGGACTAATACAATCTTGCTCTTTTTTATGGCTCCATAGTTCCAGTACCACATTTTTTAATCCAGTCAATCATTGATGGGCATTTAGATTGATTCTATGTCTTCACTATTTTGAATAGTGCTACAATGAGCATACACATGTATGTTTCTTTATAATATTAAATAGAATGACTTATATTCCTTTGGGTATATACCCAGTGATGGGATTGCTGGTTGAATGGTAGTTCTGTCTTAAGTCTTTGAAGACTTAAAGACACTGTCTTCCACAATGGCTGAACTAATTTATACTCCACCAACAGTGTATAAGCGTTCTTTTCCTCCACAATCTTGCCAGCATCTGTTATATTTTGACTTTTTAATAAAAGCCATTCTGCCTGGTGTGAGATGGCATTTCATTGTGGTTTTGATTTTCATTTCTCCAATGATCAGTAGTTTTTATATTTTTGACCACATGTATTTCTTCTTTTGAAAAGTATCTGTTCATGTCCTTTGTCCACTTTTATATGGGGTTGTTTGTTTTCTTGCAAATTTGTTTACGTTCCTTATAGATGTTGGATATTAGACCTTTGTCACATACATAGTTTGCAAAAGCTTTCTCCCATAGTGTAGATTGTTTACTCTGTTGACAGTTTCTTTTGCTGTGCAGAAGCTCTTTAGTTTAATTGGATCCCATTTGTCAAGTTTTGCTTTTGTTATAATTGCTTTTGGCATCTTTGTTATGAAATCTTTGCCCATGCCTATGTCCTGAATGTTATTGCCTAGGTTGTCTTCTAGGCTTTTTAGTTTTGGGTTTTACATTTAAGCCTCTAATCTATCTTGAGTTAATTTTTGTATATGGTGTGTGGAAGGGCTCCAGGTTTAATATTTTATATGTGGCTAGCCAGTTATCCCAGCACCATTTATTGAACAGTGAATCCTTTCCCTGTTGCTTGTTTTTGTCAGGTTTGTCAAAGATCAGATGGCTGTAGATGTGCAGTCTTATTTCAGAGTTCTTTATTCTGTTCCATTCATCTACATGTCTGATTTTGTATCAATACCATGCTGTTTTGGTTACTGTAGCTCTGTAGTATAGTTTGAAGTTGGGTAGCATGATGCCTCCAGCTTTGTTTTTTTCTTAAGATTGCCTTGGCTATTTGGGCTCTTTTTTGGTTCTATATGAATTTTAAAATAGTTTTCTCTAGTTCTGTGAAGAATGTCAATGGCAATTTAATAGGAATAACATTGAATCTATAAATTGCTTTGGGCAGTGTGGCCATTTTAATGACATTGATTCTTCTTATCCATGGTTATGGAATGTTTTTTCACTTGTTTGTGTCATGTCTGATTTCTTTGAGCAATGGTTTATAATTCTCCTTTTAGAGATCTGTCACCTCTCTAGTAAGCTGTATTTTTGTGTATTTTGTTATTTTATGGCAATTGTGAATGGAACTTCATTCACTATTTGGCTCTGGGGTTGACTGTTGTTGGTGTATAGGAATACTAATGATTTTTTGCACATTGATTTTGTATCCTGAGACTTAGCTGAAGTTGTTTATCAGCTTAAGAAACTATTGGGCTGAGACTATGGGTTTTCTGCATAAAGTATCGTGTCGTCTGCAAACATGGATAGTCTAACTTCCTCTTTTCCTATTTGGATGCCACTTATTTCTTGCTCTTGCCTGATTGCCCTGGCCAGAAATTCTAATACTGTGTTGAATAGAGGTGGTGAGAGAAGGGATCCTTGTTTTGTGCCCATTTTCAAGGGGAATGGTTCCAGATTTTGTCCATTCAGTATGATGGAGAACAACACATTTTTCATGATACCGTCTAACCAGGAAACAACAGGATTATTAGGTAATAAAATCCATAAAGGATTACTTCTACATACAGTATCTATTAGGGTATATGTAACCAAGTTCATGAATACATGACTGATACCTAATGTGAATATTTAAAATATGCTGAGCCTGTGGTATCCCCTTTTTATCTACTCTATCCCCACTTTTCTGCTGCCAAAAGAAGTAATTTTCCCTGGGTCATGATGACTTCTTTAAAAATGATCATACTAAGATGTTAAACTGGCCACAAAAGTGGTAACATCAGCTCTTCCAGGCTATTGCACATCTCATTTATACTTTTAATGATTCGTATGTTTTCCAAACCTTTGTACAGTTAATACTACTTAAT
This sequence comes from Trachypithecus francoisi, assembly GCF_009764315.1. Classification (NCBI taxonomy): domain Eukaryota; kingdom Metazoa; phylum Chordata; class Mammalia; order Primates; family Cercopithecidae; genus Trachypithecus; species Trachypithecus francoisi. The sequence continues at coordinate 17,432,493 of NW_022681471.1, read as the reverse complement.
AGGTATGGAAATGTTCTTAGGACATTCATCCAAAGAGATAAAATATTTTTTAATGGCTGCAATATAAAGCTTTAAGCAAATGAGTTTCTCAGATGATACTGTTCTGTGTGACAAGTAGATATTTTCAAATTGTGCACACTAAAATTTTGACTGCAGATATCACCTTCAATGTGTGCTTTCCTAGCTGTGGGGGTGGGGTGGAAAAATCATTACTATTGATATGCCTTAATGACCTGAGAGCTTTCAGAGTTGGGTGAACCCAAGAGAAATGCTAAGAGGTGTATATTTGATTCTAATTATGCATGGCACATGCTGAAAGTAGACCCATTGTGACAGTTATATCATTGTCAAATTGCTAGACCTCACGTTTTCTACTAATTTGACACTATTACCAAACACTGCCTCACTGAATTCATGAAAAGTGAAATATCGGATGAGGGCAGGAAAAAGTAGAGCTTCGTGATCTGTACTTGCTGTGGAGATTGGTATATTAAAAGGAAAAAGGTAAGAACATTCCAAATTTGCTCTTCTAGGTATTTTGAAATAAAAAATATATTATCGTTAACTATAGTCACCCTACTGTGCAATGGAGCACTATAACTTATTTCTCATATCTAACTGTAACTTTATACCCATTGATCAACCTCTCCTCATCTCCCTTCCCCCCTACTCTCCCCAGCCCATGGTAATCACTACTCTTCTCTGTATTTCTATAAGGCCAACGTTTTTAGATTCCACATATGAGTCAAATTGTGCAGTATTTGTCTTTCTGTGTCTGGCTTATTTCACTTAACATAATGACCTCCAGGCTCATCTGTGTCACTGTACCCCATAAATATGTGCAATTGCTATGTGTCAATTAAAAACAAAATAAAACATAAAAAGAAAAATGGCTGAAAAGAAACCAAACTTGTTTTGGTAAATTACTTTAATTGACTTTATTTTTTTTCCTTATGGCTTTCTCATCATAAATTTGAAAACTAGAGCAGCAGAGACCTAAAAATTTATTTTGATTATTTATTGACAAGCTTCAAGTCAAGAATTGGGTCTGTTGAGCACTTCCTGGGTAATTAGGTTTCTTTGATAACTACTGGTGGAATTTGGGTTAATATTTGCTTTTCCGAAACAAAAACCAACAGTAGCACTTGTCTGGATGCATTTTCTCTAAGCTTATAGGCTTTTATTTTGGTTAATTTATTTTAACATAGCAAACCTTCCCTCACTTTTTTGGGAAGTAGAAAATTAAATATGATTTGGGAGAAAATGAAAAGCTAGATATTAGGTTTACCTCTCTTATGAAAGCCATTTGATTGCTTTCCAAACATATCATGTATTGGGCAGAGGGGTTCTGCTCCTGGACTTTCTCCTGGTATAATTTTGTTTCTGGAAGAAATACATGGGGTTATTTCAGGTTCATCATCTGAGTCAGCTAAAGGTACAGAGTCAAATTAGAGCTTGGAGAAGAAAGTGTATCACTCTTAGATCTGTTTCTCATGATCATCAAGTATGAGAACTCAAAGGGACTCAATTAACATCCTAATCCAACCTTCAAGGAGTGGACAAATTATGTTGGATCTGTAATTGGTCATAATTAAGATTCTGAAGGACATCTAGGATCAACATTAGTTTAATAATGAGTAATCATTAGCCTTCAAAAGAAAAAGCTTTCAGTATTTTAAGACTTAGAACTCCATTAATAAACATCAGATTCTCCACTGTTTATCAACTTAAAAAATACATATTGAACCATATGAAGGGCACTTTCCTTTTGTATGTATGTGTATTATATACATATATACACATATATGTATAGGTACATACGTATAACACATATGTATAGGTACATACATATACACATACATGTATATGTACATACATATATGTATATATACACATGCACATACACATATGTTTGCATGTTTATGTGTGTGTATATATACACATACACACGTGTATATATATAAAAGATATGGTTTACCTTCTCGAAGAGGGTTATACCATAGTATGGGGAACAAATATATACACATAAATCACAAATAAAACAGAATATGGTGATGTCACAGTAATATAAGTATGATAGTCATATATTGTCTAAACTGGAATGCTTTTGAAAGTGAAAGGAGCATTATTAATAAATAAAACAGGTAATAGCATCACTGACCCAAGACAATGAGAATGTACACAAAGTTTATACATAAATGATATTTTCAAAATGCTGAGTTCACAGATGGTCAAGAGCTCTTCAAGCTAGAATGATTAGGGAATTCTTTATGGAAGGGATAGCATTTGAGCCATACTGTGAAAGATGAATACAATCTTAATAGGTAGCTGGAGGAGGAGTGATTGTAAAAGGTGAGATTATAATGAACAAAGTCCTGGAGTTAGGAACAGGAGAGGTCTGCTTGAGGAACAGCAACCAGTACACCTTAAATTAAGATAAAACAAGGAGTATTTAGAAGATGAAACTGGAGCAGTTGGTTAGGAACAACACACGTGGGGCTCCATAGCTTTGAATTTTATGCTAAGGGATTTAGATTTTATTTCAGTAGGCATTATGGCTCATTGAAAATGCAGTTGTATTATTTGAGAGGACAGTGATCATCATTGCCTTAATTATTTAGGATTAGATGTATTTTCAAATTATATTTAGCAGAAACCAAAGTATGAGATAGGCCAATGAGTGATGTAGTTGTAATATTCAGAGCAAAGTTCATCACCAGAATGTGGAGAGGCTGGATAGACTCTGCTGTGGAACTGCAGTGCATGTTTGTAGGGACGAATGTGCAAAAGTGTACATCATTATATTGATGTTATTGTTTCTGTTTTCTTGTTGACTAGATGAACAAGGATCTTTTCATTGTGTATCTTATTTGCGTTTACAAATTTATGTCCTGTATTTTGTTGAATCAAGGTTTTCCTTTTCTTTTTCTCAAAATTGACTTTTGTTTGGTATAGACAAACGTGGCCTTATCTTTTCAATAAGTCCACATTTATTTCCTATAATAAGCTTTATTTTACCATATTTTATAAAGGTATTACTGATTCTTCTCCATCTTCCTTTTTTTTTGCTTAATATATTTAGTCAGTTTTCAAAAAAGAGTACACAATAATGAAATAGAAGAATCACAGGAAATGTAGCTTTCTGTCTTAACAACATGCAATTATTTTTGAATATTTGCACTGAAAACACTTAGATGCAAAGTTCATGAAGTCTATATATATATACACACACACATATACACACACACATATAACACACATATATATGGATATATATGTGTGTGTATATATATGCACTATAAATGTATGCGTATGTATATATATGTACATATATATGTACATTTATATATAGATATAGATATAGACTGAGTATCACTCTTGTCACCCAGGCTGGAGTGCATTGGTGTGATCTCAGCTCACTGCATCCTCTGCCTCCTGGGTCCAGTGACTCTCCTGCCTCAGCCTCCCTAGTAACTGGGACTATAGGTGCGTGCCACCATGCCCAGCTAAATACCAGATTTGTCCTACAAGAAATGCAAAAAAGGAGTACTTCAATCAGAAAGTAAAGCATGTTAATGACCAATTAAAAATCATCTGAAGTTACAAAACTCACTGGTAATAGTAAGTACTCAGAAAAAGCCAGAATGCTGTAACACTGGAATTGTGGTGTGTAAACTACTCTTATCCTAAGTAGAAAGAATAAATGATAAAGCAATGAAAAATAATAATACAACAACTTTTTTTTAAGACATGGACAATACAGCAAGACATAATAGAAACAACAAAAAGTTAAAAAGCAGGGGGAAAATGTTCAGACATAGAGTGTTTATTTTTCTCTTTGCTTGTTTGTTTATGTGTTTATGCAAACTGTTAAGTCGCAGTAAGTTTAAAATACTGGATTATGAGATAGTATTTGCAAGTCTCATGGTAATGTTTAACCAAATGCATACATTGGATACACAAAAAAAGAATTAAATAAAAAACCAAGAAACTAAGTCATATCACCAGAGAAAATCGTCTTCATTAAAGGAAGATGGGAAGGAAGAAAGAAGGAGGAGAAGACCAAAAAACAATCAGAAAGGAAATAAAATCAGAAGGGTATATCCTTATCTATCAATAAAACCATTGAATGTAAATGGACTAAACTCTCCAAACAAAAGATACAGAGTGGCTGAATGGATTAAAAAAATAAGACCTGTTGATTAATTACCGACAAGAAAAACACATCACCTGTAAAAACACAAATAAAATGAAAATAAAGGAATGGAAAAAAGATATACCATGCAAACTGATATCATGAAAGAGCAGGAGTGGCTATACTTACATCAGAAAGGATAGATTTTAAGACATAAACTACAAGAAGCGACAAAGAAGGTCACTATATACTGATAAAGGAGTTAATTCAGCCAGAGGATATAACAATTTTAAATATTTATGTACCCAACATTGGAACACTCAGATATATAAGGCAAATATTATTATATCTAAGGAAAGAAATAGGCCTCAATAAAATAATAGCTGGAGAATTCAACACCCCCTTTCAGCATTGTATGGATCTTTCACATAGAAAATTAACAGTCATCAGACTTAATCTGATTAATAATAGACCTTAATCATAGACCAAAGGAATCCAATAGATATTTGCAGAATATTAATCAATGACTGAAGAATACACATTATTTCCCTCAGCACATGGATCATTCTGAAGAATAGACCATATGTTAGGTAACAAAACAAGTTTAAAGCACTCAAAAAATTGAAATAACATCAAGCATTGTCTCTCACCACAATGGAATAAAACTGGAAATCAATAACAGAAGGAATTTTGGACACTACACAAGTATATGGAAATTACACAATATGCTTTTGAATGATGAGTGGGTCAATGAAGAAATTAAGAAGGAAATTGAAAAATGTCTTGAAACAAATAACAATGGAAACACAACTACCAAAACCTACGGGATGTAGCAAAAGCAGTACTAAGAGGGAAGTTTATAGTTACAAGTGCCTGCATCAAAAAAGAGGAAAAACTTAAAGAATCTAATTATGCATCTTAACTAGAAAAGCAAGATCAAACCAAAGCCCAAATGAATAGAAGTGAAATATTAAAGATGAAGGCAGAAATAAATAAAATTGAAATGAAGAAAACAATACAAATATCAGTGAAACAAAATTATTTTGAAAAGTTAAATCCAATTCACAAACCTTTAGCCAGACTCACTGAGAAGAAAGAATATACAAGTAAACAAAATGAGAAATGGAAAAGGAGACATCAAAACAGATACTGCAGAAAATCAAAGGATCATTAGTGGCTGCTATGAGCAACTATACTCTAGCAAAATGAGTGATCTTTAAGAAATGGACAAATTCCTAGATACATACAACCTACCCAGATTCTACTAGGACAAAATCCAAAATCTAAATAGACGAATAACAAATAAGATCAAAACCTTAATAAAAATTTTCCAGTAAAGAAGACCCAGAGACTGGCTGACTTCATTGCTGAATTCTACAAACATTTAAATGAGAAATGATACCAATCCTACTAAACTATTCAAAAACATAGAGGAGGAAAGAATACCTCCATATTCATTCTATGAGGCTGGTATTACCCTGATAGCAAAACCAGAGAAAGATACATCATAAAAGAAAACTATAGGCCAATATCTCTGGTGAACATTGATTCGAAATCCTCAACAAAGTAAACTAGGGTGGGGCCAAGATGGCTGACTAGAAACCGCGGTGTTTGTAGGCTCCCATTGGAAAAAAAAAAAATGTTTGACTCCATCACCGGCAACCAAAGTATCCAGGTTCTCTCATCAGAACTGACTAGGAGTCTGGCATGACCCATGGAGAGAAGGAAGAACGGTGTGGTGCCGCCGCCCTTCTGAGAGCCAGGCGGGGCAGGAGAGCCCCTCCCCCTAGCCAAGGGAGGTGGTGAGTAAGCTACCCAGTCGGGGAAACTGTGCTTTTTCCATGGAACTGTGCAACCCATGGATCGCAAGATTCCACTGGTGAGCCCAGGCCACTGGGGCCTAGCGTCCCAACCCAGGAATGTGCAGATTCTCAACAGTCTCTCAGCTGGAATCTGCTTAAACCTACCGGAACTCCCAGGGGGAGGGGTGACTAGCACCACAGCTGAAGCTGCCTGCTGTCTAAGCCATTTGAACTCCTTAGGGGAGGGGCAACAAACAGCCTGCAGTGGAACTCACAACTGCCTAACACGCTAAGTGCCCTGGGTGAAGGGATGGTGGCATCCACCTCTAGAGCTCCAGGCTGCACTTTTCCCCTCCTGCAGCCAGGGAGGCTGGACGACTTGGTTCCAAAACTTGTCCCCTAAGCCCAACACACTTGCTGTGGGAATCTGTGGCCAGAATGCCTTTTCAGGCCTGACCCTGACCCATCCTTCCTCACTGGGCAGGATTTCCCTGCAGGAATTCCAATAACTCTAGCCAGAGGTTCAGGGACAGAACCTGGATCTCCCAGGGCCGGAGCCGCTAGGGGGAGGGTTGACTACAGTCTCTGTGGGCCAGCATATTTAGCCTTTCCTCTGGTAGTTCTGAGGAATCCGGGCAGCCCAGAAAAGTGGGATTCCACCCAGCAAGGCACACCCCCTGCACCAAGGGACAAAGGGCTTCTTTAAACAGGTCCTGTTCCCCATGCCATCCAACTGGATGAGACCTTCCAACAGGAATCGTCAGACACCCTATACAGGAATGATCCTACTGGCATCAGGGTGGTGCCCTTCGAGGTCAGAAGTCCCAGAAAAAGGAACAGGTACCTGTCTTTGGTGTTCTCCAGCCTCCTTGACTGACATCTCCAGGCGTGGCAGTGAATCAGATGAATAGGGCCTGAAGTGGACCCCCAGCAAACTGCAGCAGCCCTACAGAAGAGGGACCTTACCATTGAAAGGAAAACAAATGAGCAGAAAGCATCATCAACAACATCAACAACAACAAAGGTTCCACAAATACCACATCCGAGCATCAGCAGCCTCAAAGACCGAAACTAGACAAACTGATGAAGATGAGAAAGAATCAATGAAGAAATGCTGAAAACCCAAAAAGCCAGAGTGCCTCTTCTCCTCCAAATGATTGCAGTGTCTCTCCATTGAGAACACAGAACTGGATGGAGGATCAGATGGACAAATTGATGGAAGTAGGTTTCAGGGCCGGGTGCAGTGGCTGACGCTTGTAATCCCAGCACTTTGGGAGGCCAAGGCAGGCAGATCACGAGGTCAAGAGATCGAGACCATTCTGGCCAACATGGGTGAAACCATCTCTAGTAAAAATACAAAAATTAGCTGGGCATGGTGGCACATGCCTGTAGTCCCAGCTACTCGGGAGGCTGAAGCAGGAGAATTGCTTGAACCCAAGAGGCGGAAGTTGCAGTGAGCCGAGATCACACACTGCACTCCAGCCTGGTGACAGAGTGAGACTCCTTCAAAACAAACAAACAAACAGAAAAAAACCTAGACTTCAGAAGACAGGTAATAAAAAACTATGCTGAGGTAAAAGAGCATGTTCTAACCCAAGGCACAGAAAGTAAGAACCTTGATAAAGGTTAGAGGAATTGCAAACTAGAATAACCAGTTTAAAGAGGAACATAAATGACTTGATGGAGCTGAAAAACACAGCACGAGAACTTCCTGAAGCATACACAAGTATCAACAGCCAAATTGACCATGTGGTGAAAAGGATATCAAAACTTGAAGACCACCTTGCTGAAATAAGGTATGCAGACAAGACTAGAGAAAAAAGAATGAAAAGGAATAAACAAAGCCTCCAATAAAATTTGTGCTTTATAAAGAGACCAAATCTATGATTGATTGGAGTACCAGAAAAAGATGGGGAGAATGGAAACAAGCTGGAAAACACACTTCATGATATTATCTAGAAATTCTCTAACCTAGCAAGACAGGCCAACATGCAAATTCAGGAAATACAGAGAATAACATTAAGATACTCCATGAGAAGTTCAACTCCAAGACACAAAATCATCATCTGATTCTCCAAGGCCGAAATAAAGGAAAAACTGTTAAGGGTGGCCAGAGAGAAAGGCCAGGTCACCTACAAAGGGAAGCCCATCAGACTAACAGCAGAACTCACAGCAGAAACTCTATAAGCTAGAAGAGATTGGGGACCAATATTCAACATTCTTAAACAAAAGAACTTTCAAACCAGAATTTCTTGTCCAGCCAAACTAATCTTCATATGTCAAGGAGAAATAAAATCCTTTCCAGACGCGCAAATGCTATGTGATTTTGTTACCACAAGACCTGGCCTACAAGAGCTGTAGAAAGAAGCACTAAATATGGAAAGGAAAAACCAATACCAGCCACTGCAAAAACACACGAAAATATAAAGACCAATGACACTATGAAGAAACTACATCAACTATTATGCACAATAACCAAATAGCAGCATGATGACATTTATGCAGCCAACAAACACATGAAAAAGTGTTCATCATCACTGATCATTAGATAAATGCAAGTCAAAACCACAATGAGATACCATCTCACACCAGTCAGAATGGCGATTATTAAAAAGTCAAGAAACAATAGATGCTGGCGAGGCTGTGGAGAAATAGGAATGCTTTTACACTATTGGTGGAAATGTAAATTAGTTCAACCATTGTTAGGACAATCCTAAGCAAAAAGAACAAAAAGATGACAATACAATTGATTCTACAGAAATAGAAAATATCCTCAGAGACTATTACAAATATTTCTACACACACAACCTAGAAAATCTACAGGAAATGTACAAATTCCTGAAATCACATGACCACTCAAGATTGAACCAGGAAGAAATTAAGCCCTGAACAGACCAACAATGAGTTACAAAATTGAATTGGTAATAAAAAACCTACCAATAAGAAAAAAGCCCTGGACCAGATGGATTCACAAGTGAATCCTACTATACCTAAAAGAAGAGTTGGTACCAAGCCTACTGAATTTATTCCAAAATATTAAGAAGGGAGGATTCTACCACAGCTCATTCTACAAAGCCAGTATTATCATGACACCAAAATCTGGCAGACACATGAAAACACACACACACACACACACACACACACACAAACACACACCAATATCCTTGAAGGACGTAGATATAAAAATTCTCAACAAAATGCTAGCAAACTAAGTCCAGCAGCATATCAAAAAGTTAATTCATGAAAATCAGATAGGTTTTATTCCTGGAATGCAAAGTTGGTTCAATATATGCAAATCAATACATATGATTCACCACATAAACAGAATTAAAAACAAAAAAATGAACATCTCAACAGATGCAGAAAAAGCTTTTATAAAATCCAATATCCCATCATAATAAAAACCTTCAACAAACTAGGCATCACAGAGCATACCTCAAAATAACAAGAGCCATCTACGACAAACTCACAGCCAACATCATACTGAATAGGCAAAAGCTAAAAGCTGTCCCCTTGAGAATTGCAACAAGACACAAGGATGTCTGTCCACTCTCAACACTCCTATTCAAGATAATACGGAAGACTTAACCAGAGAAATTAGGAAAGAGAAAGAAATAAAAAGGATGCACATATGAAAATAAGTCAAACTATCTCTTTTCTGACTATATGACTGTACAACTAGAAAAACCTAAAGAGTTCACGAAATGCTTCCTAGAACTGATAAACAACTTCAGTAAAGTTTCAGGATATAAAATTAATGTATAAAAATCAGTATTATTTCTATACATCATTAACATTTAAGCCAAGAGCCAAATCAAGAATGGAATGCAATCCCGTTTATGATAACCAAGGAAACCTTAGGAATACAGCTAACCAAGGAGGTAAATGATCTTTATAAGGATAACTATAAATATTGCTGAAACAAATCAGAAAAGACAAAAACAAAGGGAAAAACTTTTCATGCTAATGGATTGGAAGGTCCCTGTCATTAAGAAGGCCGTACTGCCCAAAGCAATCTACACATTCAATGCAATTCAAATCTAAATACCAAAGTCGTTTTTCACAGAATTAGAAAAAAACAACCCTAAAATCATATGGAACCATAAAAGAGTCCAAATAGCCAAAGCAATCCTACATTTAGAAAAAAAAGCTAGAGTTATCATATTTCCTGGCTTTAAAGTGTACTACAAAGCTACAGTAACCAAAACAGCATGGTATTTGGTACAAAAAAAAAAAAAAAGATGCATAGACCAGTGGAACACACTATAGAAACCAGAAATAAAGCAGCACACCTACAACCATCTGCTTTTCATCAAAGTTGACAATAACAAGCAATGGGGAAAGCACTTTCTTTTCAATAAATGGAGCTGAGATAACCAGCTAGCTATATGCAGAACAATGAAACTGGACCTCTACCTATCACCATATACAAAAATTAACTCAAGGTGGATTAAATACATAAATGTAAGACCTCAAACTAGAAAAATCCTATAAGAAAACCTAATAAATATGCTTCTCCACATTGGCTTTCGCAATAAATTTATGGCTAAGTACTCGAAAGCAATTGCAATACAAATAAAAATTGACAAGTGGGATCTAATTAAACTAAAGAGCTTCTGCACAGCAAACAAAACCATCATCAGGGTAAACAGACCACTTACAGATGGGAGAAAATATTCACAAACTATGCATCCAATAAAGATCTAAGATCCAGAATCTATAAGGACCTTAAATCAACACGCAATAAACAAATAACTCCATTAAAATGTGGGCAAAGGACACAAACAGACACTTCTCAAAAGAGAACGTACAAGCAGTCAACAAACATGAAGAAAATGCTCATCATGACTAATTATCAGAGAAATGCAAATCAACACCTTAATAAGATACCACCATGTTACACCAGTCAGAATGGCTATTATCAACAAGCAAAAAACAAAACAAAACAAAAACCAAAAAAAAGAAAAAAAGAAAAAAAATGCAGATGTTTGCAGGACTGGGACTATGGAAAATAGGGAATGCTTATACACTGTTGTTGGGAATATAAATTAGTTCATCCACTGTGGAAAGCAGTTTGAAGATTTTTCAATGAACTTAAAACAGAACTACCCTTCAACCCAGCAATCCCATTACTGGATATATACCCAAAGGGAAACAAGTTTTTCTATCAAAAAGACTCATGTGTGCATATATTCATTGCAGCACTACTCACAATAACAAAGGCATGGAATCAAGATAAGTGTCCATCAATGGTGGATTGGATAAAGAAAATGTGGCATGTATACACCATGAAATAGTACACAGCTATAAGAAGAATAAAATAATGTTTTTTTGCAGCAACATAGATGTTGCTGGAGGCCATTATCCTAAGTGAACTCACACAGAAATAGAAAATCAAATACCACATGTTCTCACTTATAAGTGGGAGCTAAACACTGGGTACACACGGACATAAAGATGGGAAGACACTGGAGAGTACAAGAAGAGGGGTGAAAGAAGGGGTAAGAGTTGAAAAACTACCTATCAGGTACTATCCTTACTACCTGGGTAACGAGTTTAATCATACCCCAAACCTCAGCATCACACCATGTATCTTTGTAACAAAGCTGCACATGTACCCTTGAATCAAAAATTAAATTTGAAAAGGAAAAGTGTCTCCCATTTTATCATACAGAATATTAAAAAGACATGTCCTTCAGGGGGAATAGATTTAATTATTATCCTAAATAAAACTCCTGATTTTCCCATGAACGCATATCATTGAAGAACAGAAGCTTGTAAAGTCAGGTACCACCATCATGATTCATGCCAAGTCTCCACCAATTTAACCACTATTGCCTTCTATATCGTTTGCATAAATGCTGACACTGTAAAAAAAAGACCAATACGGGCCGGGCGCGGTGGCTCAAGCCTGTAATCCCAGCACTTTGGGAGGCCGAGACGGGCGGATCACGAGGTCAGGAGATCGAGACCATCCCGGCTAACACGGTGAAACCCCGTCTCTACTAAAAATACAAAAACTAGCCGGGCGAGGTGGCCGGCGCCTGTAGTCCCAGCTACTCGGGAGGCTGAGGCAGGAGAATGGTGTAAACCCGGGAGGCGGAGCTTGCAGTGAGCTGAGATCTGGCCACTGCACTCCAGTCCGGGCGACAGAGCGAGACTCTGCCTCAAAAAAAAAAAAAAAAAAAAAAAAAAGACCAATATGTAGTATCATTAAGTATTAACAGTAACCAGGTCAGAATTATTTTCTTTAAGAAAGCATTGTATTTTAACATTGTAATACTCTTATTAAAGGTATTATTATAAGTACTGTGTATAAGTAGTATGATGCTTAATATTTCTTAATATACCTAATAAATTATTTTCTTAATAATTTTTATCTTGTTATCCTCCTGAAATTGGTCACTGGCACCCCTGAGAAGTCCATAGAAAATACTTTGAGAACTGCTACACTAATGAATATAGAAATTAACAGTCAAAGACCAAGTAATGGAAGAAAATGAGGTCTGAATAGAACCATTAGTAGGATACTACTGCATTTTGAGATTTGGAAATAATAAAAATGTTGAACTTCCTTGGATGGCAATAAAAACAAATAAATACCAAAATTAAAAGAGTTTAATAACAAGAAACCCATGCAGCTGTCATTTAGGGCTTTTTTGTATAATTGGTTAGGACCTCTACATGCCAAACGACATCCTCAATACCCAGTTGTGGCAAAAAGATGGAAGCTAAATTATCATATTAACAAAATACAGAAGAAACCCTAGAAGATTGTAAATAAAGAAGATTTTCAGGCTTTGGAAGATTTTTGACCTTGTGCCTGGGCACAACCTAAAGAACACCATCCTAACCATGCTGAGGTCACCATAGCCATAGATTCATGCAGCACAACCAAACTGTTCCATTTGGAGATAGCCAACGAACACCTGGTCACTGTTCCCATTCAGTGGTATGCCAATCAGTGCATTGTAACATAATGGTGTGGATACATTGTTCTTTGGATATCTGCTACATATCTTTAGTGCTATTGGGCCATGTATCTTTTGTGTGATTCTTTTGTTTTCAACATAAAGGGGCCTGCTGACTAAGCTGACCAGAAGAGGGAGTAAACCAGATAAAACCATACCATATTTGTATTATGCAAGCACCTAATTGAGTTATCTTACCTCTCAATTGTGGGAATGCCAGAGTGAAGGTTAATGAATTTGTTTCTTTTACTGAAAAGCTCTTCCCATATTCTTTGCTTTGCAAAATATTATTAAGTCAGTGATGTATATCATCCTTAGTCATACCAGTGCTAAACACTGATGACTTTTCTTGAGAAGCATAGATATGTTTCTGATATGTTATACAATCTTGTTCTTGGAGAGGAGATATCCACTATGGAGGCCCAAGCCACTGGAAAAGGGCATGAAGTTGCATACCAAACAAGTATTTTTATGTAATCTGTTGGCATAGTCCTGAGCCTATTGTAAGAACAGGTTTGTTTCATGGGAAAAAGCTGGTAGTAGTATCAACAAAACATAAGAGCGAGGTATGAAAATAAAGAAATTTAATGGGAACTTGTAAGACCTTCCCCGTTTATTACCCATTATTAATACCAAGAATTCATTTAGATACAGGCCTGGTGTGGTGACTTGGGAAAGCTACTTAAGATGTCATCTTCTTCTCACCCTTGTTGATTCTTGAGAATTTCAATTTTAGATCACCAGTTTGAGATGAAGTCAAATTGGCAAGTTAGCTTTCTTTAAATGAGCGATATGTATGCAGGAATCAATTCCTTTAGCTTGGTGGCACACGGGTTGCTTAAGAGCACTAATAAGGTCCCTGCCACCTTGGCTGGAGAGAATCGTTTTTAAAATGTCATTTCCAATAGACAAAATCTCCTAAAGTCCATGGTCTGAGTTTTTGTCTCTCGGGAGCCCACTGTAGAAAGAGTCTTTTACTAAATTAGTTTTTAGTTAGCTGCTTTATAAAGCCACTGCAATAATAAAACACATTTAATTTTAATATCATAGATTTCAGATTTCCTGGAGACAATTTCATAGATCTGCTCATTATAATTTCAAATAGAGACAGTTGGTGTTTACCAAAAGGGGTTGATCTTAGATTAAGCAAGACCAATGGAAGAACTTTTGACCAAGGGATTTTTAAAAACCTCAGTTAATTTTGCCAACTGAGTTTTGATTATTCTGTTCATACGTTCCAATAACTCAGATGTGTGGGAACGATAGGCACAATTGAAATGTTGGAGAATGGGCCAGAGTTGGCATACAGACTGCATTATTTGTTCAATAAAATGATTACCTCTGTTGCTATGAAGTTCTAAAGGAACTCCTCAAGTCAGAATAATTTTCTCCAAGAGAATTTTACTTACTGCTAAGGTCGTTGCTCTTCTGAATGGAAATGCTTCTGCTCAATGAGAAAACATACAAACCATCACTAAAATATACTTGTATCCTTGTGGTGGTTATAGCTGAATAAAATCTAGTTGCCATGCCTTAAAAGGGACTTCTAGTAAAGGAAAATGACCTTGAGAACTATCTAAATGTTTCCAATAATATTGTATTTCCCAATCAATTATCTGGGCTCCAAAGAGTTATACCTTGTGCATAAATTAAGAAAGATGACTGTAATTTAGTTGGAAGTATAAGTAGATAATCGGTTGCATACCACAACCCAGTCTTTGAGAAGTATGGTTCACCTTTTATTTCCCAATTATCTTGTTCTTTTTTGGGAGCTTTAGATTGAGCTAATTTTATATCATAATCAAGTGCTTTCTTAAAAGCTAAAATGGGTTGATTTTCTTGTTCAGGTGCACTTAGGGTGACCCTTTTTGCTATATTATGTGCTCATTGGTTTCCCTTGTTTTCTGGAGTGTCTGGCTTTAAATGGACTGGAATATTGATAATGGTTAATGACTTTGGCAATATTTTGACTTCTAATAATCTAAGACAAGCTACCCATTTTTTAATGGACTGACTGGAAGAGGTTAAACATCCTCTGTTTCTATAGCATTCTAAAGTCAAGAGATACCACAAAAGCATATCTTCTATCTGTATAAATATTAACACTTATTATTTTTGCCAATTGAAAGGCTTCAATTCATGCAATTAACTTTGCTTACTGAGCTGAGGTTGCTGCTGAAAAATCAGCACTTTCCATTTCTTCAGTCAAAGATGCTATAGCACAATCTTCATGATAAATTCCAGATTTATTCTTTAAGTAAGATCCATCTGTAAAGCATATAACATCAGTATTAGTAAGGGATGTTTCTTGCAGGTCTATTCTAGGACAGAGAAGCTGGTTAGTTAAGATTATGCAATCATGTATCATTTTATCTGAAGGCAGAGGAAGAAGTATAGCAGGATATAGATTATTACATATGGAGATGGTAATATGGGGAGCAGAGAAAGAACTTCATAAGAAGCCAATCTACTGACTGAATAACATTGAGTGTGGTGCAAGTTTAGAAGTGCTTCTAGACTTATTGTAAAAGTTGCAACTTTTATTAACATGGCAGTAGCAATTTTTGCTCTCACACCAAGTGGCAATCTTTTAGCAACAGGGTCCAGTCATTGACTATAGTATTCTACAGGTCTATTTGATCTCCATGTTTTTAAGTCAGAATGCCAAAAGTGTTTCCCTGGTTTTCATAAACAATGAAGATGAAAGATTATAATTTTGATGTCCTAACACTGAGGCATCTTTAAGACTCTTTTTAATTTTTTCTAATGTCAACTGATTTTTCTTTGTCCATTCTAGGATGTCTCGCTTATTTTGTTTTTCAAAGAGTATATAAAAGTTGAATTTTTAAAGAGAAGATCGGAATCCAATTTCTACAGTATCCTGCTAACCTTAAAAATCCTCTCAGTTATTTCTTAGCTTTAGGAGGAGGGAAGGACAATATTCCTTTTATTTTACCCAGATTGATAAAAAGATCTTTCTTTGATCTTAGGTGACCTAAATATCTTATTTATTTCTGGTGGAACTGAAGTCTTTCTTTTGAGACCTTATTTCCATTTGAACCTAATTGTAGAAATAAATAAATTCCATCGTCTATACAGGTTTGCTTATCTTCTGAGCAAAGAAGTAAATTATCTGCATACTGTATCAGGGTGGATTTCTTAAGGAATTTGATATCTGAAAGGTCTGAATTTAGTATTTGTTAAAAATAATTTAGGCTGTCAGTATACTGTCCACATATTATCTCTCTTCCCCAATGATGAAGAGAAATTGACTATATTATCTGCAAGAAAGCTGAAGAATGCACTGCATAGGTCTGTTACAGTAATAATTCACTTTCAGTTGAAATGGCAGTCAACAACATATGGGGGTTTGGTTACTGGATGTTGACGAATGACCATGTTATTAATTGCTCTCAGATCCTGTACCAAGCTCCATCTTTTGGGTTTGGTTTCTCATGAAGAGAACTGGAGTGTTACATGGGCTTGTACAGGCATAATGAACCACTTTACATAATTGAAAAGTATAGGTCATATCCTTCCCAAGGCCTCTGATATTATTTAAATTTTAGAAGAGCTTCCGATTGATATATTTGAATTTTCATTGGAGCAAATGAGATAATTTTCTGAAAATTATCTCAAATTTATTGAGATACTTTAATTAGTAATTAAATTATTATTTTGAGATATTTTCTCACAAAATTACTATTGTTAGTGGAGGATTTTGACCACAATTGATCAGGTACTATATTTAACAGCTCTTGTAATTATTCATTATTTAACAATTTAGTTTCCTGCATGACAATATGAATTGCAATATGTGAATTAAAAGAATTTAGATTTTGAAAAATTTTTGAACTCAATAATTTATCTTTTAATTCTAAGTACAATTCCCCTTTTCAAAGAAAGAGATAGAAATATCCTATGATTTTAAAAGTCTCTCCTTATCAAATGGATGGAGGCTGAGGAACTTGACGAAAATATGTGATCCACATGGGGGACCTAACTGAAAAACAATAGACTGAGATTTATACACTGATATAAGAAATGTGTTTCACTCATCATTTGTATATTTTTTTGACTCAAAAGAGTAGGACCTTGTAATAAGGTGAAATTATCACTGATAATGCAGCTGTAATATATATAAGAACTTGTATTTGTTCTCCATTCAATTCCCTTAAGGCATTAGTGAGAAGAAAAGAGAATGTCCCTTTGATTTTTTTTTTGCAGCACCCCTAGTTTTCTTTTTCTCTGACCTGTTGCTATTCTATCCATTTAAATTTTCTAAAATCTTTTAAAAATGTCCAAGATTTTTGCAGCAATTTCAAAGCGGTGAATTGGGTCTGTTTTCAAACTTATTAGGTTACCTAGGAATTACAAATTGTGTGGACAATTGTTATTAGTTGTAAACTCATAATTTCAATTTTCCTTTCCTTTACCTCCTTGCTTAGGGTACAAGACATTTGATTACCAAAATTAATTAGATCATGAGTGTGAGAGGTAGCCCAACTGGGGTTTTGTTTCTTTATGATAATTGCCAATTCTTCATGTAAGGCACTGATATAGTTTGAGTTATAATATCATGTTGCTGATTAGCACAACTGTCTGCTGACAGGCCTGAATATCATTTAAACATTTTTTTAATCTTTCATAGTATGACAATATAGGCTTACCAAGATTTTGTTAGCATTGTTATATCTTATTCCAATAAACTACTCTTTAGAAAACAAAGAGGATAGCATTTTGTACATCTTTGGCAATATCACCGATTCCTTCATGATCTGCTTCAGAAAATTTATGGAAGTCTGAAAGGATTCAACCAGTTGCCTTGCTATACAATCTTTGGCTTTCTAACACTAACATGTGAACCATCTGATATAAAGCAGAGCATCTAGTGTCATAAGATAAAATGTTTAATTTGAACTTTATAGCAAATCCATTAGGGCTCTGAAGAGGATCCGATAATTCTTTAATTATGCTGTTAAGTTCTTCTTTTGACCACATTAATAAGCCAAGGCAGGTCTTCTCTACTGGACACAGGGTTTTCCCAAAATGTAGCCAGTATGCCAGAGAAGGAAGAGGAAGTATGTTTAGACAAGGAAGTTTTAAGAAAAGACCTGAAAAGGGGTGGGAATTTTTAATTTTAATTTCCGGAATATATGTGCAGAACATGCTGCTTTATTACATAGGTATACACCTACCATGGTGGTTTGCTGCACCTATTGACCCGTCCTCTAGGTTCCCCCGACTTGCCCCCAAATCCTCAATATGCCCCGGTGTGTGCTGTTCCCACCCCGTGTCCATGTATATATATTGTTCAATTCCCACTTATCATTTTCTGTCCCTGTGTTAGTTGGCTGAGGATGATGATTTCCAGCTTCATCCATTTGGCTGCAAAGGGCATTACTGAATTTATTTTATGGCTGCATAGTATTCTATGGTGTATATGTACCATGTTATCTTTATCCAGTCTATCATTGATGGACATTTGGGTTGGTTCCATGACTATGTGACTGTAAATAGTGCTGCAATAAACATACAAGTGCATATGTCTTTATAGAAGAATGATTTCTATTCCTTTGGGTATACACCCAGGAATGCGATTGATGAGTCAAACGACATTTCTAGTTCTAGATACTTGAGGAATCGCCATTCTGTCTTCCACAATGGTTGAACTAATTTACATTTCCACCAATAGTGTAAAAGCATTCCTATTTCTCCACAGCCTCGCCAGCATCTATTGTTTCATGACTTTTTAATAATCGCCATTCTGACTTGTGTGAGATGGTATCTCATTGTGGTTTTGACTTGCATTTATCTAATGATCAGTGATGTTGAGCTTTTTTTCATATGTTTATTGGTAACATAAATGTCTTCTTTTGAGAAGTGTCATTTTATATACTTTTGCCCACTTTTTGATGGAGTTGGTTTTTTCTTGTACATTTGTTTAAGTTCCTTATAAACTCTGGATATTAGACCTTTGTCAGATAGGTAGATTGCAAAAAATTTTCTCCCATTCTGTAGGTTGCCTGTTCACTCTGATGATAGTTTATTTTGCTGTCCAGAAGCTCTTTAGTTTAATTAGATCTCATTTGTCAATTTTAGCTTTTGTTGCAATTCCTTTGCCATTTTCGTCATGAAGCCTTTGCTCATGCCTGTGTCCTGAATGGTATTGACTAGGTTATATTTTGCAGTTTTTATAGTTTGGGGTTTTACATTTAAGTCTTTAATACATCTTGAGTTAGCTTTTGTACAAGGTGTAAGGCAGGGTTCCAGTTTCAGTTTTCTGCATATGACTAGCCAGTTTGCGTAGCACCATTTATTGAATAGGAGAGCCTTCCATTGCTTGTTTTTGTGAGTTTTGTCAAAGATCAGATGGTTGCAGATGTGTGGTGTTATTTCTGAGGTCTCTGTTCTGCTCCATGGGTCTATATGTCTATTTTGGTACCAGTACTATGCTGTTTTGGTTACTGTAGCCTGGTAGTATAATTTGAAGTCAGGTAGCATGATGTCTTCAGCTTTGTTCTTTTCTTTTCTTTGTTCTTTTCTTTGTTCTTTTCTTTTCTTCTGCTAGCTCTGCGGTTAGTTTCTAGTTTTCTAGCTCTTCTAGGTACAATGTTAGATTATTTATTGAGACCTTTCTAATTTTTCAGTGTAGGCATTTAGTGCTCTAAACTTTTCTCTTACCACTGCTTTTGCTGCTTCCCACAGATTTTGATATGTTGTCCCACTGTTTTCATTAATTTCAAATAATGTTTTGAATCAGCCTTATGTTGCTGTCTATCCAAAGACATTCAGAAACAAGTTGTTTAGTTTCCATGTGCTTTTGTGATTTTGAGATATCTTCTTGGTATTGATTTCTATTTTTACTCTACTGTTCTCTACAAGTATGCTTGATATAATTTACATTTCAAAAAGATTATTGAGACTTGCTTTATGGATGAGCATGTGGCCAGTTTTAGAATACAAGATGAGAAGGAAGTGTATTCTGTGGTTCATGGGTAAAGTATTCTAAAATGAGTACTAGGTCCAATTGGTCAAGTATGAAATGTAAGTCCAGAATTTATTTGTGAGTTTTCTGCCCCGATGATCTTTCTAACACTGCCAGTGGAGTATTGAAGTCCTCCACTATTGTGTGGCTGCCTTTTGTTGATCTAGATATACTTGTTTTCTGAATCTAGTTGCTCCAATATGGTTGTGTGTAGGTGTGTATATATATATGTGTATATATATGTATTTTTATATTATATATTTTCTTATATAATATAACATAAATAAATATATTATATATTATATGTTATCTAATATATATTTATATAATATATTATCTATATTATATTTTATGATATATATTATCTAATATGTATTGTATATAATATATTATCTAATATATTATATATTTTATATATAATCTAACATATATATTTCATATTTGTGGGATTAAGATAATAGTATATATATTATATATTATATATGTATATATATTATATAATAATATTTAAGCCTTCTTGTTGAATCAAACCCTTTATCTGTATGTAATGACTTTGTCCTTATAACAGTTGTTAGTTAACATCTGCTTTATCTTGTTTAACAATAGGGTTCCCTGCTGTTTTTGTTTTTCATTTGCATGATAGAGCTTTCTCCATCCATTTATTTGAGGCTGTGGCTATCATTACTTGTGAGATGGGTGTCTTGAAGACAGCAGAAGCTTAGGTCTTATTTTTTTTATCCAACTTGCCACTGTGCTGTTTAAGTGGGACATTCAGAAGGGTTTCTTTTCAAGATTAATAGTGATATATGACATTTTGTTCCTTTCATTGTGTTGTTAACTGGTTGCTTTGTAGTCTCTATTGTGTAGTTGCTTTATGGGGACCATGGGCTATGTACGTAAGTGTGTTTTTGTGGTAGCAGGTATCATTGTTTTGTTTCCGAGTTTAGAACTCCCTTAAAAAACTCTTGAAAGACTGTTCTAGTGATAAGAAATTTCCTTAGTGTTTCTTTGTCTAGAAGATATTTTATTTCTCCTTCGTTCATGAAGCTTAGTTTGACTGGACATGAAATTATGGTTGGAATTTCTTTTCCTTAAGGATACTAAAAATATGACCCCAATCTCTTTTGCCTTGTAAGGCTTCTGCAGAGAAGTCTTCTGTTAGTGTGCCATGGTTTCCTTTGTAAGTGATATGACCCTTTTCTCTAGCTGGATTTAAAAGTTTTCTTTTGCATTCACTTTGGAAAGTCTGATAATTGTGTGTATTAGTGTTAGGGATGGTCATTTTCTATAACATCTCACAGGGATTTTCTGAGTTTCTTAAATTTATGTCTCAACCTGTAGTAATATTGGGGAATTCTTGTGGACTATATCCTCAAATATATTTTCCAAAATGTTTACTTTCTCCTTTTCTCTCAGGAATGCTGATGTGTTGTAGGTTTGCTCTCTTATTTCCTGGAGGTTTTGTTTATGTTTCAAACATTTTTATTGTTATTGCCTGACTGGGTTTCTTCAATGGACAAGTCTTTGAACTCTGAAATTATTTTCTTAGCTTGTTCTAATCTGTTTTGTTTTTTTAATTTTTAAATTTTTGTGGGTACATAGTAGGTGTATATATTTACGCCATATAGGAGATGTTTTGATACGTGCATGCAATGTGAAATAATGACATAATGGAGAATAGGGTATCCATCCCTCAAGCATTTATCCTTTGTGTTATAAACAATCCAATTATACTCTTAAAGTTATTTCTAATGTACAATGAAATGATTATTGACTACAGTTACCCTGTTGTGCTATCAAATAGTAGGTTTTATTCATTCTTTCTAACATTGTTTTGGTACATATTACCTATATTCAGCTCCCCCTACTCATTCAACACTCTTCCCAGCCTCTGGTAACCATTCTTCTACTCTATCTCTATGAGCTCAATTGTTTTGATTCTTAGATCTCACAGATAAATGAGAACATGTGATGTTTGTCTTTCTGCATCTGGCTTATTTCCGTTAACAACATGATCCTCAGTTCCCTCCATGTTGTTGCAAATGACAGATTCTCATTCCTTTTTATGGCTGAGTAGTATTCTATAGTATATGTGTACCACATTTTCTTTATCCATTAATCTTTCAGTGGACACTTAGGAGTAGTCTAAAAATATTGGCTATAATAAATAGTGCTGCAAAAACATGACAGTGTAGATGTCCCTTTGATATACTGATTTGTTTTGTTTTGGGACTACACCTAGGAGTAAGATAGCTGGATCATATGGTAGCACTACTTTTAATTGAGGAATCTCCAAACTGTTCTCCATAGTGGTTGTACTAATTTATATTCCAAAAAATCCATGATGTACAAGGGTTCCCTTTTCTCCACATCCTCAACAGCATTTGTTATTGCCTGTCTTTTGGATATAAGCCATTTTAACTGGAATGAGATGATATCTCATTATAGTCTTGTTTTGCCTCTCCCTGATCATAATGATGTTGAGAAGCTGTTCATATGCCTGCTTGCCATTTGTGTGTCTTTTTTTTTTTGAGACAGAGTCTCGCTCTGTCACCCAGTCTGGAGTGCAGTGGCCGGATCTCAGCTCACTGCAAGCTCTGCCTCCCGGGTTTACGCCATTCTCCTGCCTCAGCCTCCCCAGTAGCTGGGACTATAGGCGCCCGCCACCTCGCCCGGCTAGTTTTTTGTATTTTTTAGTAAAGAAGGGGTTTCACTGTGTTAGCCAGGATGGTCTCGATCTACTGACCTCGTGATCCACCCGTCTTGGCCTCCCAAAGTGCTGGGATTACAGACTGGAGCCACTGCGCCCAGCCTTGTGTGTCTTTTTTTGAGAAATGTCTATTCAAATCTTTTGTCCATTTTTTGGACCAGATTATTAGTTCTTTCAATAGAGTTGTCTGAGCTCTTTATATATAATGATTTTTAATCTTTTGGCAGATGAGTAGTTTGCAAATATTTTCTCTCATTCTATGGGTTGTGTCTTCACTTGTTGATTGTATCCTTGCATGTAGAAGCTTCTTAACTTGATGCAATCCCATTTGTCCATTTTTGTCTTGGTTGACTCTGACTGTGGCATATTGCTCAAGAAATTTTTGCCCAGGCACATGTCCTATGTCCTGGAGATTTTTTTTTCTAATGTTTTCCTATAGTAGCTTCATAGTTTGAGGTCTTAGATTTAAGTCTTTAATCTATTTTGATTTGATTTTTGTATATGGCAAGAGATATGTGTCTATATTCATTCTTCTGCATATGGATATCCTGTTTGGCCAGCACCATTTATTGAAGAGACTATCTTTTCCCCTGTGTATGTTCTTGGCACCTTAGTAAAAAATGAATTCATTGTAGGTATGCAGATTTGTTTCTGGGTTCTCTATTCTGTCCCATTCGTCTATGTGTCTGTTTTTATGCCAGTACCATGTTATGTTGGTTACTATAGCTCTGTAGAATAAAAGTCAGATAAAATTAGTTTGGATGTTTTTCCTACTCTTCTATATTTTGGTATAGTTTGAATCAGATTGGTGTTAGTTCCTCTTTAAATGTTTAGTAGAATTCAGCCATGAAGCCATCAGGTCCTGGGCTTTTCTTTACTGAGAGACTTTTTATTATGGTTTCTATCTTGTTACTTGTTAGTGTTCTGTTCAGGTTGTGGATTTCTTCCTGTTTCAATATCGATAGATTTTATGTGTCCCAGAATTTTTCTATTTCTTTGAGATTTTCTATTTATTGGCATATGGTTGCTTATAGTAGCCACTAATGATCCTTTGAATTTCTGCAGTATCATTTGTAATGTCTCCCTTTTCATTTCTGATTTAATTTATTCAAATCTTCTCTCTTTTGTTCCTAGTCTGGGTAAACATTTGTCAATTTTGTTTAACTTTTCAAAAATAGCTTTTTGTTTCATTGATATTTTATATTGTTTTTCATTTCATTTGCCCTTATTTTGGATTTGATATTTATAATTCCTTTTCCTCTACACATTTTGGATTTTGTTTGTTCTTGCTTTGTCAGGTTGTTTATTTGAAGTTCTTTTTTTAATGTAGACACTTATAGCTATAAACTTCCCTCCTAGTACGTTTTTGGTGTATTTCATAGGTTTTGGTATGTTGTGTTTCCATTATAATTCATTTCAAGACATTTTTAAATTTCCTTTGTAATTTCCTCTTTGACCCACTGGTCATTCAGGAGCATATTGTTTAACTTCCATGTGTTTGTTTAGTTTCCAACATTTCTTTGGATATTGATTTCTGGTTTTATTCCATTGTCATCAGAAAAGATGCTTGATGTTATTTTAATTTTTGGAATGTTTTAACATGTGTTTTGTGATCCAGTATATGGTCTATCTTGAGAATAATCCATATGCTGAGGAAAAGGATGTGTATTCTGCAGTTGCTGGTTGAAATATCCTGTAAATACTTATCAGAACCATTTGGTCTATAGTGCAGAATAAATCGAATGACTCTTTTGATTTTATGTTTGGCAGATCTGTCCAATGCTGAGAGTAGAGTATTGAAATCTCTAACTATTATTGTATTGGAGTCTATCTCTCTCTTTAACTCTAATATGTGCTTTATATATCTGGATACTCCAGTGATCAGTACACATATTTAAGATTATTATATCCTCTTGTTGAATTGACCCCTTTATTATTATACAGTGACCTTCTTTGTCTCTTCATATAGTTTTTGTCTTGAAATCTATTGTTTTCTGATATAAATACAGTGACTCCTACACTTTTTTGGTTTCCATTGGCATAGAATGTCTTTTTCCATTCCTTTATTTTCAGTCCATGTGTGTATTCATAGGTAAAGTGTGTTTTTTTGTAGGCAACATATCAATGAGTCTTGTTCTATTATTTATTCAGTCACTCTATGTCTTTTGATTGGAGAGTTTATCCCATTCACATTCAGTGATACTATAGATATGTAAAGACTTACCCCTGCCATTTTTTATTTGTTCTCTGATTGTCGTGTAGTCTTTTCTTTCTTTTCTGTTCTTTCTTTCTTTTCTTTTCTTTTCTTTTTTTTTTTTTTCACTGTCTTTCTTTTAGTGAAGGTGATTTTCTCTGGTGATATGATTTTGTTTCTTGCTTTATATTTTTGTGTATCAGTTGTATATTTTTTGGTGTGAGGTTACCACGAGGCTTGCAAATAGTGTCTTATAACGTATTACTTTAAGCTGATGACAACTTAACAGTTTGCATAAACAGACAAGTAAACAGAAAACTAAGAAAAACTCTATGCCTTATCCATGTTCCCTACATTTTACCTTTTTGTTGTTTCTATTTATATCTTATTGCACTGTCTATGTCTTGAAAAGTTGTTGTAGTTTTTTTTTTTTTTTTTGAATGCTTCATTCATTCTTTCTACTTAGGATAAGTGTAATTTATACACCACGGTTACAGTGTTATAATTTCCTTTTTTTGTGTACTTACTATTGCGAGTGAATTTTGTACCTTTGGGAGATGACTTGTTGCTCATTAGTGTCCTTTTCTTTTGGATTGAAGTATTCTCTTTAGCACTTCTTGCAAAACAGGTCTGGTGTTGATAAAATCCTTCAGCTTTTGTCTTGGAAAGTCTTTATTTTTTCATGTTTGAATAATGTTTTTGCTGCATATACTATTCTAGGGTAAATTTTTTTCCCTTCAGCACTTTAAATATGTCATGCCACTCTTTCTTAGCCTGTAAGATTTCCATTGAAAAGTCTGTTGTCGATGTATTGAAGCTTCATTGTATGTTATTTGTTTCTTTTCTCTTGCTGCTATTAGGATGCCTTTTTTATCCTTGATCTTTGCGAGTTTGATTATTATATGCTTCAAGGTAGTCTTCTTTGGGTTGAATCTGCTAGATGTTTTGTAACTTTCTTTTACTTGGATATTGATGTCTTTGTGTAGGTTTAGGAAATTCTGTTTTATTATCCTTTTGAATAATACTGCTGCCTCATTCTCTACCTGCTCTTTCAGGCCAATAATTCAGATTTTCCATTTTGGGTCTGTTGTCTAGCTCCTGTAAGCATGCTTCATATTTTTTTATTCTTTTTTCTTTCATCCCCGCTGACTGTATTTTCAAATAGCCCTTCTTCAAGTTCATTACTTATTTCTGCTTGATGAATTCTGCTATTAAAAGACTTTGATGTATTTTTCAGTATGTCAATTGCATTTTTCAACTCCAGAAAATTCTGCTTGATTCTTTTTAATCATGTCAGTCTCCTCATTAAATTTATCTGATAGAATTCTGAATTCTTCTCTGTGTTATCTTGAATTTCTTTGAATATTCTCAACACAACTATTTTCAATTCTCTGTCTGAAAGGTTACCTATCAATGTTTATCCAGTAATTTTTTCTGGTGCCCTATTTAGTTTAGTTGGTGAGGTCATGTTTTTCTCATTTTCTTTGATACATATAATGTTCTTGTATTTGGGCATTTAAGAGTTATGTATTTATTATAGTGTTTACAGCCTGGGCTTGTTTGTATTAATCCTTATTGAGAAGGCTTTCTAGTTATTTGAAAGGCATTGGGTATTGTGATCTAAGACATGTCTGCTTTAGGAAGTACCCCAGTCCCACTAATGCTGTGGTTCTTGCTGACTCATGGAGGCATCATTTTGATTATCTTGTACAAGATCCAGGATAATTCTCTGAATTTCCAACCAGGCAGAGACTTATTCCCTTCCCTTACATTTACCCAAGCAAACAGAGTCTCTCTCTTCCTCCCTCTCTCTCTATTCTGAGCCACCTGGATCTGAGAGTGGAGTGACACAAGCACTCCTGTGGCCACCAGCACTATGACTGCACTGGGTCAAACCTGAAGTCAGCACAGTACTGGGTCTTGCCCAAGGACTGCTGCAACCACTTCCCTGGCTACCTCCTGTGTTTGTTGAAAGCTCTGAGTCTCTACAATCAGCAGATGATAAAGACAGTCAGGCCTATGTCCTTCCCTTCAGGATGGGAAATTCTCCTGGCTCTGGGCACATTCAGAAGTGCTGTATGGGAGCCTAGGACTAAAGTCAAAAACCTTAGCAGTTAACCTGGTATTCTATAGTACTCCATCTGAGCTGACACTTGAACTATCAGATGCAGTCTTTCCCTCTCATCCTTCCCCTTTTCCAGGCAGAGGGGCCTCACCTTGTGGCCACTACCACCACAGGCCCATGGGGATTACTGACAGACTACTGCCAATGCCCCCTTAAGGCCCACGGGCTCTTCAGTCAGCTTCTGCTGAATGCTCCCTGTCCTGGGACTCACCCTTCAGGGCAGTAGGCTCCCCTCTGGCCCAGGGCAGGTCCAGAAGTGTCATCCCAGAGTCACATCCTTGAATTGGTGACCCCAACAGTTCACTTGGTGCTCTACCATTCTGAGGGCAAGCTGGTACCTAAGGTGGAAGATAAAAACCCCTTTACTTTTTCCTCTGCTTTTGTCAATCAAACGGATTCTTGCCCCTTAGCCACCACAGCTGGCAATGTGCTAAGTCTCACCTGAAGCCAGTAAGTCTCAGGGTCTCACCAAAGACTCTTGACCTAGTACCTAGGTATTGCTGCTGGTTATTAAGAGCCCAGGGGATCTTTAGTTAGCAGGTGATGCATTGTACCAGGACTGGTTCTTTCCCTTTAAAGCAGCGAGTTCCCTGTTTGGCCCAGGGTGTCATCTTTGAGCGGAATGTCATCTTTGAGCCTGAAAAATGGGGCCTCAAAACTCTGACAAGTGCCCTATCCTGCTGTGGCTGAGCTGGCATCAAGATGCAAGAAGAAGTCCTCCCCGGTCTTCTCTCTTCTCTCCTCAAACAGAAAGAAGCAGTCTCTTTTGCACCTGTGAGTTGTGCAGGCTGAGGATAAGGGAGGGGTGATGCCAGCACTTCCTTAGCCACCCCAGTTTGTGACTCAGTAGGTTATGTACCTCCCGACCCCAGTCTGCTGTCTCTTGGCCTAGTTCAGCACTAGGACTCTCCTAGGATTTGTGGTCTTGGCCTGGACTACCTTTCAGGTTTACTTGGAAGCCCAGAATACTTTATCTCATGGTAGCGATACTTGCCTGTAAGTGGAGTTTGGACTGTTGGGATTAGCAATTTCGCTTTGCCCTGAGCTGGTATAAATGCTCCCTTCACTGGCAAGCATCAGCTGGTTTTGTCTGTTTTTTCTTTCTGTTCTATCAGGGCAGCACTGAGTTGAGTGCCTCACAATGACTGCACTCTTTTTTTCTCCAACACACAGAAATGCTCTCCACACCATGTCATTGCTGCTGGGGTGTAGGGGAGGGGTGGCATTGGCAATTCAAAACTATTTTTTCTATTTTTCCAGCAATATGAAGTTAAAATCCGGTATTGTGAGTACTCACCTGTTTTTGGTTTTTAAAAAGGTTTTGTGTGTGTGTGTGTGTGTGTGTGTGTGTGTGTAGAAGTTGTTAAAATGATGTCCTTGAAGGGAGGATAATCAGTGGATCCTTTTATTCTGCCATCTTGCTCCACCTCTTCCTCTCTAATCCTTTATTAAGACTTCTAACTGTATTTTTAAATTCCTGTAGTAAATGTTTAATTCCAGAAGCTCTGTTTGGCTCTTTCTTAAAATGACTATGTCATCTTTCAGTCCTTGGATCATTTTATTGGCTTCCCTGTATTGGGTTTCAACTTTCTCTTGAATCTCATTGAGTTTCCTTTCAGATTCTGGATTCTATATCTGTTATTTTAGACATTTCAGCTTGGTTAAGATCCATGGCTGGGGACCTAGTGTAATTCTTTGAAGGTCATAAAACACTCTGACTTTTGGAATTGACAGAGTTCTTTTGCTGATTCTTTTCCATCTAAGAGAGCTGGTATTTATCTTTTTGAAATTGCTATTGTTTGAAGGGAGATTTTTGTGTTTTTATTCTTTGTTTCCCTTAAGGATTTGACTGTGGTGCGTGTTGTGTATAGCTTCTTGGCTTCATTTCTCGGTGGTTTCAGAGAGTAAAGGCTCTGTACAGGTTCCTTGGTTGTGGCTAGTTTTCTGCTTCGGTTTCAGAGGTGATGTGTGCTGAAGGATTTTATTTTGGTATGGTGGTATAATTCAGGCTGTGACCCAGTAGATGGTGCTTAAGGGTAGGGTCTGGCAGATAGGCTCTTACTCAGCAGTGCACCTCTTTTGTACTTCAGTATGTTCACAACAATACTCTGGGGAGATGGAGATGGGGAACAGGTGAGAGATGACTCCCTCATCAAGTATTTTCCTGGGCCTTGGGGGATCCCCCTCTAATCACTCCAACACCATGCCCATGTTTCCTTAGCCCCAGTGGAGGTCCTGGAAAGCTGCACACCCTCCTCTCCTTTGGAGGCAGCCTGAGCTGAAGGTTAGTTCACTAGGAGGCCTTCAATTCCCCAGGGGCCTGCTGGTCCTCTGAGCTTGGCAGAGTCAGAGCGGGTTGTGGGGTATGTTGCTGGGTGGTCTGTTGACGCAGGGGTATAAGGGTGAAGGATTTCCTGGCAGGGCAGCGGTGTTGTGGATTTGTAGTTTGTGTGGTACCTGGGGCCTGGGGATTTTTGCCCATCAAATGACTGTAGGAACCATCCAGCTTGTACTCTCCCAATGTGGTCTTCCTCTGATGTCTATCCCAGGATCAGGTCCAGCCAGCTAGTTTTGTCCCAAGCTTTCTGTGCCCAGATCACTGGGCTGTTAGCTATTCCAGGCCTCAGAGCTCCATCAGGCAGAGGCTATGGTTGGTACACAGGCTACACCATTCCTGGGACAGTCTTGCAGGGGGAGGAATGCCTAGTTCCCATGCCAGAACCCGAACCTGTGACTCACCCTCCTCAGTGTCCTGGGAATGGAGGCTCCTCTCTCACTGGAGGTCAGGGCACAGATCTCAGCTCAATACCCCTGAGAAGTGTGCTCAGACTTGGGGTGGGTTTGGTTGTGATCAGGCCTGTGGCTTTGTCCTCTGGCCCCTCAGGGTTGAGCACCAGCTGTACTTTGGGGACCATTCTTTTCCCATGTCACCAGCAGAACACAAAATTGGGGCAATAGAGGTTATGCTGTGTGTATGCTTTTGCAGGAGCAGCCAGGTAACCATGGCAGGGGCTGGCAAACAAGGGAGAATGCAGATCAGACATGCTCTGGTCCTGCAGAAAAGGCAATCTTGCTCTCTCCCAGCCAGGCATTCAGCAGAGGCTGTGATCATTCAGAACAAGTTGGAGAGCCTTGGGGGATGAGCACCTATGATCACGATTTGCTACAGTTGTCCTGTGTGTTAAACCTACTGGGCCTCTGCGTATTCTCTGGGCTGTTCCCCCTGCCAATTCAAATGTCTATACGGGTCATGAAATCTCTTATAGCTAGGAAACCAGAGGTCTACAGTGGGAGAGTGGTGCCCTGTAGTTTCTTCACTTACCCTTTCCTTAGGACCTGCTCAGGACTAGGAGCTGGTCCTGGCACTCAGTGACTCCATACAAGCTTCCCAGCTTCCTCTGTCTTCAATATCCATGTTTGCTTCGCCTCTCTATTGACTTTCAGTGTTTTTTTCTCAAAGATATGTTTAAAGTGTGATGGTTTACTCAATATATGGTTTTCTCAGTGGGAGAGGCATTTCCTGGCTGTGTCTAGTCAGTCATCTTATCTCTCCAATTAAATCACTTTTATGAGAAAGGCTGTGTTACAGAAATGTGTTAGTATAGACATACTCACTGCAGCCTAAGGGGAAACCTGCTCTACCATGAAGACTGATTGCTGTGTCTGTATCCCAAATGAATTGGATAACATCACTAAGTTAATGGCTAATATAAAAACAAAAATAACTAACATTTCAGATCCAACATCTTTTCTAAATGATTGCCTAAGCAGCTGGTTTGGATCTTGGGAAACTTGGTAGTAAAAACTATTACTTATTCTAGGAGTTACAATCTTTTGTTTTTTGGTTTTTTTTGCATTTTGTCCTGTTTTTGTCTTTACTGCTGCTGCAGTATTTGTTTCCACTGGAGTCAATATATGACCACAAAGACTAAAATAACAAATATTCACTCAAAAATTGCATTAGTTGAAGATGCAACTAAGTACCCTGACTCAGGTCACAAAATCACTTCCCTTATGTTGTTTTAATTGGCCTATTCCCCATCAGTTTATAATGTGACAAATTTTCCCTACCATGGGACATGAAACTTTAAGAATAAGCCTTCCTAGGAATGCAGGACTAATCTGAGCAAAAAAGAAACCAAACCATTTGTATGTATCTATGAAGCTTTCTGTAAAAGATCTTGATGAAAAGGGGAGAATGCGAACTTAATAATTCAACTCACAAAATTTAAATGTAAAGCTGTTGGAACTTTAAATTATCCTGAGCCTTGAAGAAACATAACTATGCAATCTGAGTCACATGCATGCAACTGCAACCTCTTCTGCCTTTGATTTTTTATTTTCTTTTTGTGAATAATTACAACCAAACAGTGCCAAAGACATGACACCCTCAGATCACTACCACTTTTCACAAAGTAATACAGTATTCTATCTCGGAATGTAGCAATCCGTAACCAGCCAAATTGCTGTGGCATGTACACCTTATGTACCTTGTCTTATATGGAAAATGTAATCCTGCTGGAACTTTTCTATCTCTGCCTACATAAGTGAAATCATTACTTCTCCACTTTGGAAATGCTGACCCCATTCATTTGGAGTCCTGAGTGGCCATCCTCAAGCTTTGTGCTTGAATACATTTTATACTTAACCATATTTTCTGAATCTCATTATTCAAGGTTGACATTCAGAATAGAAACCACTCTAATAGAACATGATATCAATAAGAAAATAGCAGAACACAATAATAAGCAATTTCTAACATGAAGTAATGGAGGTATCCTGAAGAGTGGGTGAAGAATTGTGTCAAATAATCTCAAAGCAGCTGATATTCACAGATTCCCCTAGCCAAGCAAGTATCAGGAAACTTTTGCAGCAGGGACTTAGGATTACGTGCAGGAATAGGAAGAATTTCATGTTATAAGAACTTGTGAATAAAAAGCAATTGCCAGACTGAGATTGCTAAAACTATTAAGATAGAGATAAAGTCACTAAGAGCAAGGCAAGAATGAGGCATGATTGGGGTTTGTGTGATCAAATGTCCCTAGCAATAGGGAATGGTTAATGAGAAAAAATACCTGAAAGGATTGCTTTGCATATATTCAATTTAATAACAGTTTTTTGGTTGCTTAGTTGAATAAGAGCTATTTACACGCTAGGGAGTAAATTATGGATCAATTCACTCAATGGATAAAACAAGTCAGAATTTTAAACATTATTTAGTAAAAGAAACAAATTCTGTGACATTTGACACCAGAGAGAACTATCAGTGAAGAATGGAGTCCTGGGTTGGCTTCAATGTCAGCCTGCTCTGGACTTTTATGTTCTCCTTATTTTGCACCATTTTTGTGCTTCCTAAATATATAAATATTGCATTAATATAGTCTGTTAGGATTTTAAGGGCTGTCTTTGGTTAGGTCCCTCTGAAAATATAACCTGAGGCAAATTCTTTATTAGCAAATGCAATTTCAGGGAGATGGAATGAAAGAAAATGTGAGTGAGGCAAGGAAAGAGGGAGAACCAATACAACAATGCAATATTAAAATGTTCACTACTTGATATTGAAAACAGCTGATTGCTTGAGTTCATGGGACTATTTTCTGAGAGACTGTATTAAAAAAACTACCATATACGATTGTGTAAATAACTACTTGACAGTGGTCCAAGGAAGTAAAGGGAAATAATTTATTCTCCAGAAACCGCCTCCCTTTTTTCAAAGTTAAGCCCATGGAGCTTTCATTA
Organism: Trachypithecus francoisi; assembly: GCF_009764315.1. NCBI lineage: Eukaryota > Metazoa > Chordata > Mammalia > Primates > Cercopithecidae > Trachypithecus > Trachypithecus francoisi. The sequence goes on along the minus strand of NW_022681471.1, from coordinate 17,399,829 downwards.
TCCACTGAGTTGCACATAAATGGGCTCCAAGAGTGTCCCTGCTTTGCCCATATGGAGTAGATCAGAGATTATGCAGAATAGCTTGTTCTGTTGGTAGCTGGGGCTGTAACAAATGGCCAAAGCTCCTGGAAACAATAACTGTTTGATGCATTAGTGCAGACCAATTATATTTTGTGTTTTTACTTAAACTTTTCTGAATTATTTCCTGTGGCCTGAAATTCAGATACCTGATAAAAATGTCTATAACACTGGATAAGATATTTTTGTGCAGTTACAAATGATACAAGGCAAGAAGATGAAGAGCTGATAGATATCAGTAGCCACCCCAAAGTTTTTCTAAAGCTTGCCTTATCATTATTTTCTCTTCTCTTTTTCTACTATTTTCCCTAGTGATTAGCTATATAGCAGCTTCCCTCATTCTTTCCTTCTCAAGACTTTGAATGAACATTTGCAACCACATCTTGATAAATTTAATTCTATTTTTTCTATTGATTTTCATTGTTATTTCTACAATTATTTATCCTCATATTGAATTGGTCTTCAGAGAACAGTGGCTCTAAGTTTTAGCTCTCACCCTCTATGCAATGGAGTTAATGTTCTGTAAAACAACACTTAAATGCACAATTTAAAAACGCTTCTATGAATTATTTTGTGAAGGAAAAAATCACCTTTGTAAGGCCAATTATAACTTTGTTATCTATTTTCAGGATTTGGGTCTTTACATTCAAAATTGAATTCTTTTAATACAAAATGAGATTGTGGAAGTGAACGCAAAAGGCAAAGTGTTAGAACTCTTTCTTTTCTTCTTTCCTTTCATAAATTGAAACTCTTCTGGAGGAAACCTTCCAGATAATTATTTTTTTTTTTGGTTATCTCTTTTACCACTACTTTTTTATTAGATATGTGGATTTTCTGGTTTCAGAAGGTAAATGCTATTTGTGAATTGTTTTTATATCCTTGATGCCCTAAGAATAAGTTGTGAGCGCAGAGTTTAACAGGTGTGTGTTGATCTCTTGATTACCCAGTGGGTTTCTTAATTTGTGTTATCTCAAGCCCTCCTCAGTTTTTAAGGGTTGCCATGGGTTGAAAAGTGTGCAGTAAGTACAGAGCTTTGGCAGGACTGCAGGTATTGGAAGTGCCACATTTTTTAGGACAATTCTTTCATGAAGTGTCAAAAATTTTATGTTTTACTTTGCAGTTCATCTATTTTTTAAATTTAACACGCAGATTTCTGGCTGTTTCCTTTTTACTGGTCTCTCACCTACATTTTGTCTTTTTCCACGACTTTGTTTCTCTTTATTTTCTCCTTATTCTTTCCCCTCACCTCAACCCCAAGCTTATTGAAGTATGATTGAAAGACAAAAATTATATATATTTAAGGTACACAATGTATGAATTGATAACTTATACATTGTGAAGTGGTTGCCACAATCAAGGTAATTAGCATATCCATTACTTACACAGTTACCCTTCCTTTGTGTGGCAAGGACACTTAAGATCTAAATTCAGCAAATTTCAAGTGTACAATACATTATTATTAACTCTAGTTACTATGTTGTATATTATATATCCAGAACTTATGCATCTTAAAACTCAAACTTTGTTCCCTTTGACCAAATCTCCTGTTTTCTTCCTACTCCAACCCCTGGTAACGGCAGTTTTGCTCTGTTTTTTTATGAGTTCAACTATTTGAATCATAATGTAAGTGATACCATACAGTATTTGTCTTTCTGTGTCTTGCTTATTTCATGTAGCATAGTACCCCCCAGATTCATCCATGTTGTTGCAAATGTCAGGATATTCTAATTTTTAAGGGTGAAATATATTCCATCATATATATATGTTATATATATATATACACACACACACACACACACACACACGGGATATACATGATAGATGAATGGATAAAGAATATGTTTATATATATATATAAAATATGAATATATATAAAATTTTCTTTACTCCTTCATCCATCAGCAGACATTTGAGTTGTTTCCATATTGGTTATTGTAAATTAGTGCTGTAATAAATGTGGTTGTGTAGATGTATCTTCAAGATTGGATTAGGATTTCAAGATAGGATTGTATTTCCTTTGGATGTATACCCAGAAGTGATATTCATGGATCATATGGTAGTTTTACATTTAATTTTTTGAAGAACCTCCATAATGGCTGTACAAATTCACATTCATGCCAACTCTGTATAAAGGTTCCTTTGTCTTCACATCCTCATCAACACTTGTTACCTTTTGATTCTTTTGATAATAGCCATTCTAGGAAACATGAGGTGACATCTCATTCTGGTTTTGAATTGTATTTTCCAGATAATTAGAACTGTATTTTCCTGATAATTAGAAAAGTTAAGCATCTTTTCATATATCCATTGGCCATTTTTATGTCTTCTAAAAAATGTGTATTTCATCCCTTTTCTCATTTTTTAATTGGGTTGTTTGATTTTTTATATTGATTTGTATGAGTTTTTAATATATTTTAAAGACTAACCTCCTATTGGATATATGATTTGCAACTATTTTCTCCCATTCTGTAGATTGCTTTTTTGTTAATTTTTATTTTTTTACTATGCAGAAACTTTAAATTTGATTTAGTCCCATTTTTTCATTTCTGTTTTTGTTGCTTTTAGTTTTAGTGTCACAACTCAAATATCACTAAAAAGAACCAATGTCAAAAGGTTTTTTCCCTATTTTCTTCTAAGTGCTTTATGATTTCAGGTCTAACATTTTAAATCTTCGATCCATTTTGAATTATTTTTATATGTGGTGTAAGAAAAGGATCCAATTTTATTGTTTTGCATGTGGTTATCTAGTTTTTGAAGAGACAGTTCTTTCTCCATTGGATATTCTTGGCACCTTTGTCAAAGGTTAATTTACCTTATATGCATGAGTTTACTTCTGGGCTCTCAAATCTGTTCCATTCATCTGTATGTCTGTCTTTATGCCTATTTCATATCTTTTTGATTGCTATAGCTTTGCAATACAATCTGAAATAAGAAATATGATGCCTCCAGGTTTGTTCTTTCTATACATAGCTTTAGCTATTCTGAGTCTTTTGTGGTTACATTAGAATTTTAGGATTGTTTTACTATTTATGTAAAAGCTGCCATTATAGTTTGACAGAGATTGCATTGAACCTGTAGATTGCTTTAGGTAGTATTGATATTTTAAAGATATGAGTTATTCTAATTCAAGATCATGGGATATTTATTTGTTTCTTCTTCAATTTCATTCGTCAGTGTTTTATAGATTTCAGAGTACATTTTATTTCCAAGTATTTTATTAGTTTTGATGCTCTTGTAAATATAATGTTTTCTTAATGTTTTAGATAATTCGTTGTTAGTATCTAGAAATGCAGTGTGTTTTTATATGTTGATTTCATATCCTGCAACTTTACTGAATTTATTTTTACTTCTAATAGTTTTTTCTGGAAGTTTTTGATGTTACTTTTAAATAGACACAATTTTATATCTTTCTTTTCAAATAGAGTACCTTTTATTTCTTTTTCTTGCCCCATTGTTTTGGCCAAGATTTGCAATACTGTGTTGAACAGAAGTAGTGTGAGTGGGCATTCTTGACTTCTTTCTGATCCTTGAGGAAAAGCTTACAGATTTTCATCATTAAAATGTAATGGTGGCTGTGGGCTTGTCCTATGTGGTCTTTATTATGTTGGGGCACATTTAATTGTTGAGGATTTTTCTTTTCTTTTTCTTTTCTTTTTTCCTTTATTTCTTTCTTTCTTTTTTTTTTTTTTTTTTTTTTTGAGGCAGAGTCTTGCACTGTGGCCCAGGCTGGAGTGCAATAGCACAATCTCGGCTCACTGCAAGCTCCGCCTCCCAGGTTCATGCCATTCTCCTGCCTCAGCCTCCCGAGTACCTGGGACTACAGGTGCCTGCCACCAAGCCCAGCTAATTTTTTGTATTTTTTGTAGAGACGGGGTTTCACCATGTTAGCCAGGATGGTCTCAATCTCCTGACCTCATAATCTGCCCTCCTCCACCTCCAAAAGCGCTGGGATTACAGGCATGAGCCACTGTGCCTGGCTGAGTTTTTCTTTCTTATGAGACAATTTTGAATTTTGTAAAATGTTTTTCTCTGTATATGTTAAGAGGATTATATAACATTTTATCCTTCATTCTGTTAATGTGGTATATCACATTTATTAATTTGCACAGGCTGAACTATCTTGCATTCCACACAAAAATCCCACTTAAACAAGTTGTACAATTCTTTTAATATGCTCTTGAACTCAGTATAATAATTCTCTGTTGAATTTTTTTTTTTTTTTTTTGAGATGGAGTTTTGCTCTTGTTGCCCAGGCTGGAGTGCAATGGTACGATCTTGGCTCACTGCAACCTCTGCCTCCCAGGTTGAAACAATTCTCCTGCCTCATCCTCCCCAGTAGCTGGGAGTACAGGCACCTGCCACCAGGCCTGGCTTTTTTTTTTTTTTCTTTTTGTATTTTTAGTAGACAGGGTTTACCATATTGGCCAGGCTGGTCTTGAACTCCTGACCTCAGATAATGTTCCCAACTCAGCTTCCCAAAGTCCTGGGATTACAGGTGTGAGACACCACACCTGGCTGAAGATTTTTAATATATGTTAATTATTGGCCTGTATTTCCCTTTACTTTTTGTATCCTTGTTGTTGATTTTTCATCTGGATGATCTATCTGTTGTTGAAAGTGAGGAATTTAAGGCCTCTACTATTATTGTTGTGTTGCTGTACGTTATTGTTGTGTCACTGTACGTTTCTAACTTCAGATAGTTTTATTTGCTTTATGTATTTAGGTGTTATAAAGTTGGGCTCATATATATTCACAATTGTTATGTCCTCTTGACTACATCATCATTATATGACGATTTTTTTTTGTCTACTGTTACAATTTTTACTTAAAGTTTATTTTGTCTGATTTAAGTATAGCTACCCTGATTCCTTTTGATTTATTATTGCATGAAATATCCTTTGCCATCTCTTTATTTTCAGCCTATGTGTTTTCTTAAAGCTAACGGGAACCTCTTGTAGGCAGCATATAGTTGGATTTTTTTTTTTAATTAAATGTTCTTTTTGAGACAGAGTCTCGCTCTGTAGCTCAGGCTAGAGTGCAGGGATGCAATCTTGGCTCACTGCAACCTCCACTTTCCAGGTCCCAGTTCAAACAATTCTGCCTCAGCCTCCCGAGTAGCTTGGATTACAGGCATGTGCCACCATGCCCAGCTAATATTTGTAATTTTAGTAGAGACGGGGTTTCACTGTGCTGTCCAGGCTGGTCTTGAACTTCTGACCTTGCAATCCACCTGCCTTGGCCTCCCAAAGTGCTGGGATTACAGGCGTGAGCCACCATGCCTAGCCAGATCTTATTTTTTAATCCATTCAGATACATAATGTATTTTAATTGAATAACTTAATACATTTACATTTAAAGTAATTATGGAGAGGTAATGACTCCTATTATCATGTTGTTAATTGTTTTCTGACAGTTTTATAGTTTCTTCCTCTCTTGCTGTCTTTATGACTCAATGATTTTCTATTGTATATTTTTGTTCCTTTCTCTGTTTGTGCGTATCTACTATTGAATTTTGCTTTGTGGTTACCATGAAACTTACTTGAAACATCTTACTTATAAGTCTATTTTAAGCTGACAACAAATTAACTTTGATCACATACAAAAACTGTACAATTTTACTCTTCCACAGTCAATTTACATTTTTGGAACACTTCTTTTTATATTATGTGTTCATTAAAAATTAGTGTTATTATGCTTAATACTTTTTTCTTTTAACTTTTATACTACAGTTAAAAATGATTTATACACCATCAGTACTATATTAGAGTATGCTGAACTCCTCTACTATACAAACTGTGAGTTCCCAAAGTATGAGAGGGAGAAAAGTCAGCCTTTAAACACACATCCCCAGGGGGAACCTGAAAATCCAGATCACAGGAGGATTTAATCTTACCTAGAACTGAACAAATTTAGGAAGCTGAGTGAAATATAAAAGTAGAAGAAGCAGCGGGAAGAAGAGCCCTGTAGGCACTCCCACTCTCCAGGTTGAGCCCGGGGAAGCCATCCCAGACTTTATCTCACAGGTGGCCTTGGAAAAGGCAGCCAGCAGAATTACAGGGGGGCCACAGGGTGAAAGATGTTTTTCATTGAACTTTGTAATAATTTCAACTGAGCACAAATTTTCCTGAGCAAGAATCTGGGGGGTATACGGGAAGTGTAGATAGGAGCACAGAAGCCACAGCTGATGTTTGCTTTCTCAGTGGGGAGTCTTGTAGCCTGTGGCAAGATCTCAGCCCTATGCACTAGCTGCCTGGATATAAACTGTAGGTACTGTTGGCAGAGCATGGCAGGATGAGACTGACCTTGCTGGCTGCTTGGGAGCTGGGTGAGGCCTGTTATTTCTGGCCTTCCCCCATTTCCCTGGTAACCTGTAAGATGTGGGAAGAGGCAGCCATAATCACCTTTGGAACATAACTCCATTGGCCTGAAAATCACCCTGTCCATCCCCCACAGTGGCTGCAGCAAGCCCTGGCCAAAAATAGTCTGAGCTCAGACCCGCCTAACCATGCCCCCACTTGATGGTTTTTCTTTACCTGCTCTGGTAGCAAAAGACAAAAAAACATAAACTCTTGGAAACTCTATAGTCCTGCCCATCACCTGAGAAACTGTATACTTATCCTGGCCAATGTAGGGCAAGCTTATATCCCTCTTCTACTACTGCAGCTAGTGCTCTCTTGGAAGTACCAACTAACTGAAGCCATAACAGCAACTCATAACAGAACAATCCTACTCCAAAGGAGAAAATGACAGCTAATTCCACTGCCTGCAACATCCTGGATAAACAGAGATCCCCAGTCTGTCCATGTGACAACTTCACTGCTAGCATAACTGGTTTTTGAGATAGCCAGCACACTAAATGCAACTACAAGCAAGGACTCTTACAGAGTACACCTCACTCACATGCAACCTTCACCATCAGAGCAGGTGCTGATATCCATGGCTGGAAGACCTGAAGACAGATCACATGACAGGACTCTTTGCAGACATTCCCCAGCACCAGCCTGGAGCCCAGTAGTCCCACTGGCTGGCTAGACCCAGAAGAGCAATAATAATAACTGTAGTTCAGCTCTCAGGAAGCCCCATTTCTAGAGGAAAGGGGAGAGCAGCACATCAAGGGATCACCCCATAGGACAAAAGAATCTTAACAGCAGACCTTGAGTTCCAGATATTTCTAATGAAACAATGTACACAAATGAGAAGTAACTAGAAAAGTAATTCTGGTAATATGACTAAACAAGGTTCTATAACATGCCCTAAATATCACACCAGCTCTCCAGCAATGGATCTAAACCAAGAAAAAAATCTCTGACTTGCCAGAAAATAATTCATAAGGTTGAATATTAAGCTACTCAAGGAGGTACCAGAGAAAGGTGAAAACCAACTTAAGATTCTTTTTTTAAAAAAAAAAAGGCCTATGGATGAGAAAGTCTCCAGAGAAACAGATATTATAAAGAAAAGACAATCAAAACTTCTGGAAATGAAGGACACACTTAAAGAATACAGGCCAGATGTGGTCGCTCACGCCTGTATTCCCAGCACTTTGGAGGCCAAGGCAGGTGGATCACCTGAGGTCAGCAGTTTGAAACCAGCCTGACCAACATGATGAAACCTCATCTCTACTAAAAATACAAAAATTAGCAGGACGTGGTGGTGCATGCCTGTAATCCCAGTGACTTGGGAGGCTGAGGCTGAAGAATCACTTGATCCCAGGAGATGGAGGTTGCAGTGAGCTGGGCTTGCACCCTTGCACTCCAGCCTCGGCAACAAGAGCAAAAATCCTTCTCAAAAAACAAACAAACAAACAAAAGAAATACAAATACACTGGGAAGATTCCAAATAGAATCAAACAAGTAGAAGAAAGAACTTCAGAGCTCGAAGACAAGGCTTTTGAATTAACCCAATTTGACAGAGACAAAGTAAAACAAATTTCAAAAATGAACAAAGTCTTCAAGAAACTTGGGATTATGTTAAATGACCAAAATTAAGAATAATTGGTGTTCCTGAGGAAGAAGAGAAATCTAAAAGTTTGGAAAACTTACTTGAGAAAATGATTGAGAAAAACTATTCTGGCATTGCTAGAGATCTAGACATCAAATACAAGAAGCTCAAAGAAGACCCAGGAAATTCATTGAAAAAGATCATCACCCAGACACATAGTAATCAGGTTATCTAATATCAAGACAAAGGAAAGAATATAAGGGCTATGAGGCAAAAACATCTGGTAACCTATAAAGGAAAACCTATCATATTAACAGCAGATTTCTCAGCAGAAACTCTACAAGCCAGAAAAAAATTGGAGTCCTAGTACCTCACATCTCAATACTAATGTTGAATGTAAATGACCTAAAAGCTCCACTTAAAAGACACAGTCTGGCAGAATGGATAAAAATCCACCAACCAAGTATCTGCTGTCTTCAAGAAATTCATCTAACACATAAAGACTCATATAAACTTAAGGTAAAGGGTGGAAAAAGATATTCCATACAGATGGAAACCAAAAGCAAGCAGGAGTAGGTATTCTTATATCAGACAAAACAGACTTTGAAGCAACAACAGTTTAAACAGACACATGTGGATAAGATAATTAGTCAAACAGAAAAAATCACAATCATAAATATATATGGACCTAACACTGGAGTTTCCAAATTTATAAAGCAGTTACTACTAGACCTAAGAAACCAGATAGACAGCAACACAAAAATAGTAGGGGACTTCAATACTCCACTGACAGCACTAGGCAGGTTATCAGATAGAAAGTCAACAAAGAAACAATGGACTAAAAGTATATCCTAGAACAAATGAACTCAACGTATATATACGGAATATTCTACCCGACAACTGTAGAATATACATTATTTCAATCAGCACATGAAACATCCTTCAAGAGAGACCATATGATAGGCCAAAAAAAAGTCTCCATAAATTTAAGAAAATCAAAACTATATCAAGTACTCTCTCAGGCCACAGTGAAATAAAACTGGAAATCAACTACAAAAGGAACCATCAAAACTATACAAATACATGGATTTTAATCACATGCCACTGAACAATCTTTGAGTCAACAATGAAGTCAAGATGGAACTTAAAAAAAAATTTTGAGGCCGGGCGCGGTGGCTCAAGCCTGTAATGCCAGCACTTTGGGAGGCCAAGATGGGTGGATCACGAGGTCAGGAGATCAAGACCATCCTGGCTAACACGTTGAAACCCCGTCTCTACTAAAAAAATACAAAAAAACTAGCCAGGCAAGGTGGTGGGCACCTGTAGTCCCAGCTACTTGGGAGGCTGAGGCAGGAGAATGGTGTAAACCTGGGAGGCAGAGCTTGCAGTGAGCTGAGATCCGGCCACTGCACTCCAGCCTGGGCAACAGAGCGAGACTCCATCTCAAAAAAATTTTTTTTTTTTTTAAATAAATGGTAATAGTGACAAAACCTATCAAAACCTGCGAAATACAGCAAAAGCAGTGCTAAGAGGAAAGTTCATAGCATTAAATGTCTACATCAAAAAGTCTGAAAGAGCACAAGTAGACAATCTAAGATCACACTTCACAAAAGCAGGGAAGCAAGAACAATCCAAACCCAAACCCAGCAGAAGGAAAGAAATAACAAAGATCACAACAGAACTAATGAAACTGAAACAAAAAAGAATACAAAAGATAAATGAAACAAAAAGTTTGTTCTTGGAAAGATAAACAAAATTGATAGACCATTAGCAAGATTAAGTAAGAAAAGAAGACAGAAGTTCCAAGTAAGCTCAATTAGAAATAAAATGGGAGATATTATAATTGATACCACAGAAATACAAAAGATCACTCAAAGCTACTATGAACACTTTAGTGCACACAAAGTAGAAAACCTAGAGGAGATGGATAAATTCCTGCAAATATACAACCCTCCTAAATAAACCAGGAAGAAATAGAAACTCAGAACAGAAGACTAACAAGTAGCAAGAATGAAAAAAATGTAAGTTTCCAGTAAAAGAAAGTCCATAGCCAGATGGATTCAGAGCTGAATTCTATCAAACATTCATAGAAGAATTGGTACCAATCCGACTGACACTATTCCAAAATATAGAGAAAGAGGGAATCCTTTCTAAATCATTCTGTGAAGCCCCAAACCTAGGAAAGGACATAACAAAAAAAGAAAACTGCAGACCAATATCACTGAGAACAGAGATGCAAAAATCTTCAACAAAATACTAGCTAACCGAATCCAACAGCAAATCACGAAGATAATATACTATGATCAAATGGGTTTCATACCAGGGAAGCAGGGATTATTTAACATACACAAGTCAACAAATGTAATACACCACACAAACATAATTAAAAACAAAAATTATATAATCATCTCAGCAGAGGCAGAAAAAGCATTTGACAAAATCCAGCATTGCTCTATGATTAAAACTCTTAGCAAAATGGGCATAGAAGAAACATACCTTAATGTAATAAAAGCCATTCATATTGGTCTATTCTCACACTGCTATGAAGAAATACTGGGACTAGGTTATTTAGAAAGGGAAAGGTTTAATTGACTCACAATTCCACATTTTTGGGGAGGCCTTAGGAAACTTACAATCATGGTGGAAGGCAAAGAGAAGCAGGTACCTTCTTCACAGGGCAGCAGGACAAAGTGAGTGTAAGCAGGGAATGTCAGATGCTTATAAACCATCATAGCCTGTGAGATTCACTCACTATTGCGAGAAGAACATGACGGAACCACCCCCATGATCCTATTATTTCCTCCTAGTTCCACCTGTGACATGTGGGAATTATGGGGATTACAATTCAAGATGAGATTTTGGGTAGGGACACAGCAAAACCATATCAGCATCTGTGAAAAACCTATAGCCACCATTATACTGGATGGGGAAAAGTTGAAAGCATTCCCACTGAGAACTGGAATAAGACAAGAATGCCCACTTTTACCACTTCTATTGAACATAGTACTAGAAGTCCTAGCCAGAGCAATCAGATAAGAGAAAGAAATAAATGGCATCCAAATCAGTAAAGGAGAAGTTAAACTGTCACTGTTCACTGATATGATTGTACATCTGTAAAACTCTAAAGATTTATCCAAACAGCTCCTGGATCTGATAAATGAATTTAGTAATGTTTCAGGATACAAAATCAATGTACACAAATCAGTAGCACCAACAGTGACCAAGCAGAGAATCAAATAAAAAACTCCACTCCTTTTACAACAGCTGCCAAAAAATAAAACTTAGGAATATACCTAACCAAGGAGGTAAAAGATTTTTACAAGGAAAATTTTAAAACACTGCTGAAAGAAATCATATATGACACAAACAAATGGAAACATGTTGCATACTCATGAATGGGTAGAATCAATATTGTGAAAATAACCATATTGCCAAAAGCAATCTACAAGATTTAATGCAAATCCCATCAAAATCCCATCATTATTCATCACAGAACTAGAAAAGAATTCTAAAATTCACATGGAACCGAAAAAGATCCTGCATAGCCAAAGCAAGTCGAAGCAAAAAGAACAAATCCAGAGGCATCACATTACTTGGCTTCAAACTATACTACAAGGCTATAGTTACCAAAACAGCATGTTCCTGGTATAAAAACAGGCACACAGACCAATGAAACAGAATAGAAAATCCAGAAATAAAGCAAAATACTTACAGCCAACTGATCTTTGACAAATCAGACAAAAATATAAAGTGGGAAAAGGATACCCTATTTAACTAATGATGCTGGGATATTTGGCAAGTCACATGTAGAAGAATAAACCTGGATTCTTATCTCAAAAATTAACTCAAGACGGAACAAAGACTTAAATCTAAGACCTGAAACCATAAAAATTCTAGAAGATAGCATCTGAGAAACTCTTCTAGTCATTGGCTTAGGTAAAGAGTTCATGACCAAGAGCCCAAAAACCAATGTAACAGAAACAAAGATAAACAGATGGGGCTTAATTAAACTAAAAAATTCTGCATAGTAAAAGAAATAATCAGCAGAGTAAACAGACAACCCACAGAGTGGGAGAAGATATTTGCAAAGTATGCATCCAACAAAGGACTAACATTCAGAATTTATAAGGAACTCAAATCATCAAGAAAAAAATCTATCGAAAAATGGGCAAAAGACATGAATAGACAATTCTCAAAAGAAGATCTACAAATGGCCAACAAACATTTGAACAACTTGACTGTTGTTCAAACAAATTAAATAATGCTCAACATCACTAATGATTAGGGAAATGCAAATAAAAAACCCAATGCAATACCACCTTACTCCTGTAAGAATTACTATAATAAAAAAATTAAAAATGATAGATGTTGACATGAATGTGATGAAAAGGAAACACTTTTACACACTGGTGGGAATATAAAACTAGTACAATCACTATGAAAGCAGTATGGAGACTAGTCAAAGAACTAAAAGTAAATCTGTCATTTAATCCAGCAATCCCACTACTCAGATTTTGATTGAGTAGCACAGACTTCGTCTTTCCATCATTTTTGTAGGACAGATTTCCTGGGTAATATAGCTTGGTTGGCAGATTTTTTTTTCAGCACTTTGACTATGTTATCTTACCCTTCTCTTTTCTGACCTACAAGGTTTCTGCTGAGAAATCTGCTGATAGCTTTATGGAGGTTTTATTTTTTTTATGGGACACATTTTTTTCTCTCACTGATTCACAATCTCTCTTTTTCTTTCGATTATTGGAAATTAATTATAATATGCCATGGTAAATCCCTCTTTGGTTTGAATGTGTTTGGTATCCTTTAAGCCTTATGTAAAATGGATGTTATACATCTCCTCCAAATCTGGAAACTTTTCAGCTATTATTTCTTTAAATAAGCTTTCTGCCCTTTCTTACTCTTCTCTTCTTGTTTCTCTTGATGGTGAGCCATAAATCCTGTAACCTTTCTTTATTTTTTCTCTTCCTTTTTTCTTACTCTCCTGAGTAGATAATTTTAAATTGCTTATCTTCAAATTCACACATTCTCCTACCTGATCAAGTCTATTTTTGATGCTTTCTCTTGCCTTTTTAATTTTATTCATTGTATTTGTTGCCTTCAAAATTTCTGATTTTTTTCATGATTTCTTTAATTTAACTTTTTAGATTATACTTTACATTCTAGGGTACATGTGCACAACATGCAGGTTTGTTACATATGCATACATGTGCCATGTTGGTGTGCTGCACCCATTAGCTCATCATTTGCATTAGGTATATCTCCTAATGCTATCCCTCCCCTCTTCCCCCACCCCACAACGGGCCCCGGTGTGTGATGTTCCCCTTCCTGTGTGCAAGTGTTCTCATTGTTCAGTTCCCACCTATGAGTGAGAACATGCGGTGTTTCGTTTTCTGTTCTTGCGATAGTTTGCTGAGAATGTTGGTTTCAAGCTGCATCCATGTCCCTACAAAGGACATAAACCCATTCTTTTTTATGGCTGCATAGTATTCCATGATGTATATGTGGCACATTTTCTTAATCCAGTCTGTCAGTGATGGACATTTGGGTTGGTTCCAAGTCTTTTCTATTGTAAATAGTGCCGCAATAAACGTATGTGTACATGTGTCTTTATAGCAGCATGATTTATAATCCCTTGGGTATATACCCAGTAATGGGATGGCTGAGTCAAATGGTATTTCTAGTTCTAGATCCCTAAGGAATCGCCACACTGTCTTCCACAATTGTTGAACTAGTTTACAGTCCCACCAACAGTGTAAAAGTGTTCCTATTTCTCCACATGCTCTCCAGCACCTGTTGTTTCCTGATTTTTTAATGATTTCCATTCTAACCGGTGTGACATGGTATCTCATTGTGGTTCTAATTTTCATTTCTCTGATGGCGAGTGATGATGAGCATTTTTTCATGTGTCTGTTGGCTGCATAAATGTCTTCTTTTGAGAAATGTCTGTTCATATCCTTTGCCCACTTTCTATGGGGTTGTTTGTTTTTTTCTTGTAAATTTGAGTTTTTTGTAGATTTTGGATATTAGCCCTTGGTCAGATGGGTAGATTACAAAAATTTTCTCCTATTCTTTAGGTGGCCTTCTCACCCTGATGGTAGTTTCTTTTGCTGTGCAGAAGCTCTTTAGTTTAATTACATTCCATTTGTCTATTGTGGCTTTTGTTGCCATTGCTTTTGGTGTTTTAGACATGAAGTCCTTGCCCATGCCTATGTCCTGAATGGTGTTACCTAGGTTTTATTCTAGGATTTTTATGGTTTTAGGTCCAACATTTAAGTATCTAATCCATCTTGAATTGATTTTTGTATAAGGAGTAAGGAAGGGATCCAGTTTCAGCTTTCTACTTATGGCTAGCCAGTTTTCCCAGCAACATTTATTAAACAGGGAATGCTTTCCTGTTTCTTGTTTTTGTCAGGTTGGTCAAAGATCAAATTGTTGTAGATGTGTGGTATTATTTCTGAGGGTTCTGTTAGGTTCCATTGGTCTATATCTCTGTTTTGGTACCAGTACCATGCTGTTTTGTTTTATTGTAGGCTTGTAGCATAGTTTGAAGTCAGGTACCGTGATGCCTCCAGCTTTGTTCTTTTGGCTTAGGATTGTCTTGGCAATGTGGGCTCTTTTTTGGTTCCATATGAACTTGAAAGTAGTTTTTTTTTTTTTCATTCGTGAAGAAAGTCATTGGTAGCTTAATGGGGATGGCATTGAACCTATAAATTACCTTGGGCGGTATGGCCATTTTTGCAATATTGATTCTTCCTATCCATGAGCATGGAATGTTTTTCCATGTGTTTCTGTCCTCTGTTATTTCATTGAGCTGTGTTCTGTAGTTCTCCTTGAAGAGGTCCTTCACATCCCTTGTAAGTTGGATTCCTAGGTATTTTATTCTCTTTGAAGCAATTGTGAATGGAAGTTCACTCTTGATTTGGCTCTCTGTTTGTCTTTTATTGGTGTATAAGAATGCTTCTGATTTTTGCACATTGATTTTGTATCCTGAGACTTTGTTGAAGTTTCTTATCAGTTGAAGGAGATGTGGGGCTGAGACAATGGGGTTTTCTAAATATACAATCATGTCATCTGCAAACAGGGACAATTTGACTTCCTCTTTTCCTAATTGAATACCCTTTATTTCTTTCTCCTGCCTGATTGCCCTAGCCAGAACTTCCAACACTATGTTGAATAGGAGTGGTGAGAGAGGGCATCCTTGTCTTGTGCCAGTTTTCAAAGGGAATGCTTCCAGTTTTTGCCCATTCAGTGTGATATTGGCTGTGGGTTTGTCATAAATAGCTCTTATTACTTTGGGATACTTTCCATCAATACCAAATTTATTGAGAATTTTTAGCATGAAGGGCTGCTGAATTTTGTCAAAGGCCTTCTCTGCGTCTATTGAGATAATCATGTGGTTTTTTTCTTTGGTTCTGTTTCTGTGCTGGATTACATTTACTGATTTGCATATGTTGAACCAGCCTTGCATCCCAGGGATGAAGCCCACTTGATCATGGTGGATAAGCTTTTTGATGTGCTGCTGGATTCAATTGCCAGTATTTTATTGAGGATTTTTGTATGTATGTTCATCAGGGGTATTAGTCTAAAATTTCTCTTTTTTTGTTGTGTCTCTGCCAGGCTTTGGTATCAGGATGATGTTGGCCTCATAAAATGAGTTAGGAAGGATTCCTTCTTTTTCTATTGATTGGAATAGTTTCAAAAGGAATGGTACCAACTCCTCCTTGTACCTATGATAGAATTTGGCTCTGAATCTGTCTGGTACTGGATTTTTTTGGTTGGTAGCTATTAATTTTTGCCTCAATTTCAGAGCCTCTTATTGGTCTATTCAGGGATTCAACTTGTTCCTGGTTTAGTCTTGGGAGGGTGTGTGTGTCCAGGAAATTATCCATTTCTTTTAGGTTTTCTAGTTTATTTGCATAGAGGTGTTTTTAGTATTCTTTGATGGTAGTTTGTATTTCTGTGGGGTCGGTGGTGATATCCCCTTTATCATTTTTTATTGCGTCTATTTGATTCTTCTCTCTTTTCTTCTTTGTTAGTCTTGCTAGTGGTCTATCAATTTTGTTGATCTTTTCAAAAAACCAGCTCCTGGATTCATTGATTTTTTTGGAGGGTTTTTGTGTCTCTATCTCCTTCAGTTCTGCTCTGATCTTAGTTATTTCTTGCCTTCTGCTAGCTTTTGAAGGTGTTTGCTCTTGCTTCTCCAGTTCTTTTAATTGTGATGTTAGGGTATCAAGTTTAGATGTTTCCTGCTTTTTCTTGTGGGCATTTAGCACTATAAATTTCCCTCTACACACTGCTTTAAATGTGTCCCAGAGATTCTGGTATGTTGTATCTTTGTTCTCAATGGTTTCAAAGAACATCTTTATTTCTGCTTTCATTTCGTTATGTACCCAGTAGTCATTCAGGAGTAGGTTATTCAGTTTCCATGTAGTTGAGTGGTTTTGATTGAGTTTCTTAATTCTGAGTTCTAGTTTGATTGCACTGTTGTCTGAGAGACAGTTTGTTATAATTTCTGTTCTTTTACGTTTGCTGAGGAGTGCTTTACTTCCAAGTATGTGGTCAATTTTGGAATAAGTGTGATGTGGTGCTGAGAAGAATGTATATTCTGTTGATTTGGTGTAGAGAGTTCTGTAGATGTCTATTAGGTCTGCTTGTTGCAGAGCTGAGTTCACTTCCTGGGTATCCTTGTTAACTTTCTGTCTCGTTGATCTATCTAATGTTGACAGTGGGGTGCTAAAGTCTACCATTATTATTGTGTAGGAGTCTAAGTCTCTTTGTAAGTCTCTAAAGACTTGCTTTATGAATCTGGATGCTGTTGTATTGGGTGCATATATATTTAGGATAGTTAGCTCTTCTTGTTGAATTGCTCTCTTTACCATTATGTAATGGCCTTCTTTGTCTCTTTTGATCTTTGTTGGTTTAAAGTCTGTTTTATCAGAGATTTGGATTGTAACCCTTGCCTTTTTTTGTTTTTCATTTGCTTGATAGATCTTCCTCCATCCCTTTATTTTGAGCCTATGTGTGTCTCTGCACGAGAGATGGGTCTCCTGAATACAGCAAACTGATGGGTCTTGACTCTTTATTCAATTTGCCAGTCTGTGTCTTTTAATTGGACCATTTAGTCCATTTACATTTAAGGTTAATATTGTTATGTGTGAACTTGATCCTGTCATTATGATGTTAGTTGGTTATTTTGCTCGTTAGTTGATGCAGTTTCTTCCTAGCATCAATGGTCTTTACCTTTTGGCATGTTTTTGCAGTGGCTGGTACCAGTTATTCTTTTCCATGTTTAGTGCTTCCTTCAGGATCTCTCATAGGGCAGGCCTGGTGGTGACAAAATCTCTCAGCATTTGCTTGTATGTAAAGGATTTCATTTTTCCTTCACTTATGAAACTTAGTTTGCCTGGATATGAAATTCTGGTTTGAAAATTCTTTTCTTTAAGAATGTTGAGGCCAGGCATGGTGGCTCAAGCCTGTAATCCCAGCACTTTGGGAGGCCGAGTCTGGCAGATCATGAGGTCAGGAGATCGAGACCATCCTGGCTAACTCGGTGAAACCCTGTCTCTACTAATAAATACAAAAAACTAGCCAGGTGAGGTGGCAGGCACCTGTAGTCCCAGCTCCTCGGGAGGCTGAGGCAGGAGAATGGCATAAACCCAGGAGGCAGAGCTTGCAGTTAGCTGAGATCCGACCACTGCACTCCAGCCTGGGCGACAAAGTGAGACTCCGTCTCAAAAAAAAAAAAGAATGTTGAATATTGGCCCCACTGTCTTCTGGCTTGTAGAGTTTCTGCCAAGAGATCTGCTGTTAGTCTGATGGGCTTCCCTTTGTGGGTAACCTGACCTTTCTCTCTGGCTTCCCATAACATTTTTTTCCTTCATTTCAACTTTGGTCAATCTGATAATTATGTGTCTTGGAATTGCTCTTCTCTAGGACTATCTTTGTGGCATTCTTTGTATATTCTTTGTATTTCCTGAATTTGAATGTTGGCCTGTCTTGCTATGTTGGGGAAGTTCTCCTGGATAATATCCTGCAGAGTGTTTTCCAACTTGGTTCCATTCTCCCCGTCACTTTCAGGTATACCAATCAGACATAGATTTGGTCTTTTCACATAGTCCCATATTTCTTGGAGGCTTTGTTTGTTTGTTTTTACTCTTTTTTCTCTAAACTTCTCTTCTCACTTCATTTCATTCATTTGATCTTCAGTCACTGATACCCTTGCTTCCAGTTGATTGAATCCATTACTGAAACTTGTGCATTTGTCCCATAGTTCTTGTGCCATGGTTTTCAGCTCTATCACGTCGTTTAAGGACTTCTCTACATTGGTTAATCTAGTTAGCCATTCATCAAATCTTTTTTCAAGGTTTTTGGCTTCTTTGTGGTGGGTTCGAACTTCTCCTTTAGCTTAGATAAGTTTGATCATCTGAAGCCTTCTTCTCTCAACTCGTCAAAGTCATTCTCCGTCCAGATTTGTCCCATTGCTGGTGAGGAGCTGTGTTCCTTTGGAGGGGGAGAGGCACTCTGATTTTTAGAATTTTCAGCTTTTCTGCTCTGTTTTTTTCCCCATCTTTGTGGTTTTATCTACCTTTGGTCTTTGTTGATGATGACATACAGATGGGGTTGTGTGTGGATGTCCTTTCTGTTTGTTAGTTTTCCTTCTAACAGTCAGGACCCTCAGCTGCAGGTCTGTTGGAGTTTGCTGGAGGTCCACTCCGGACCCTGTTTGTCTGGGTATCAGCAGCAGAGGCTGCAGAAGAGTGAATATTGCTGAACAGCAAATGTTGCTGCCTGGTCATTCTTCTGGAAGCTTCATCTCAGAGGGGTACCCTGCCATGTGAGGTGTGAGGTGTCAGTCTGCCCCTAGTGGGGAGTGTCTCCCAGTTAGGCTACTCAGGGGTCAGGGGCCCACTTGAGCAGGCAGTCTGTCCATTATCAGATCTCAACCTCTGTGCTGGGAGAACAACTATTCTCTTCAAAGCTGTTAGACAGGGACATTTAAATCTGCAGAGGTTTCTGCTGCCTTTTGTTTGGCTATGCCCTGTCCACAGAAGTGGAGGCTACAGAGGCAGGCAGGCCTCCTTGAGCTGCAGTGTGCTCCTCCCAGTTCGAGCTTCACGGCAGCTTTGTTTTCCTACTCAAGCCTCAGCAATGGTGGGTGCCCCTCCCCCAGCCTTGCTACCACCTTGCAGTTAGGTCTCAGACTGCTGTGCTAGCAATGAGGGAGGTTCCGTGGGCGTGGGATGCTCAAAGCCAGGCACAGGATATAATCTCCTTGTGTGCCATTTGCTAAGTCCCTTGGAAAGCACGGTATTAGGGTGGGAGTGACCTGATTCTCCAGGTGCTGTGTGTCACGGTTTCCCTTGGCTCGGAAAGGGTATTCCTTCCCCCTTGCACTTCCCGGATGAGGCGATGCCTCACCCCACTTTGGCTCTCACTAGGTGGGCTGCACCCACTGTCCTGCACCCACTGACTGACACGCCCCAGTGAGATGAACCTGGTGCCTCAGTTGGAAATGCAGAAATCACCAGTCTTCTGTGTTGCTCACGCTGGGAGCTGGAGGCTGGAGCTGTTCCTAATTGGCCATCTTCTAATTAACTTTTGATTTTGTTTGTTTTGTTTCTCTGTTTTCATTGTCTGTATTCTCTTGTAGCTTCCTGAGCGTCCTTAAAATGATTATTTTGAATTCTTTGTCAGGCTGACTATAGATCTCCAGTTGTTTGGGATCAATTACCGCAAATTTTTTTTTTCTTTTGGTTGTATCATTTTCTTGTGTGTGTGTGTGTGTGTGTGTGTGTGTTTGCATGTTCCCTTAAAGTCCTGTTTTCTTGTTTGAAGAAGCAGCCACCTCCTTTAGTATTTACTGACTGGTTTTGGGGAGAAAACACTTTTTATCAGTGAGGCAGTCTAGGGATTCCGAGTCTCTCTATGACTTTGCGTATGATGTGCCTATTCCACCTCTCTTGTTCCTTTTTGTGGGAGGGAGATCCCTATGATTGTATGTCTTCCCTCAATTGTACAAAGCCAGGTTGGTTGATGAGATTCTCTCATTTTTTCTCTAGTGCAATGCCCTCAAATGCTCAAGTATGTGTGCCTTATTTGAACCCCACAGTGTTGAGTCGGTTGATTACACATGTTCATGAGCTTTCTGCAAAGGCTTGCACTCACTTTCCAAGGGATGTGTGTGGGGAGCCAGTCACAGGGGCGAGGGTGATGCATGCAGAACACTGGGTGCATCTGTGAGCCAGTTGGTGGGGGCCAAGAAACAACACATCCTAAGCAGCTCATGGGCAGGTCTCCTGAAGGAGTCTGCAAAGCCATCAGTAGGATACACATTCCTTTGTCGAGTTTTGAGCCCTGATTGCTGTGAGTCTCTGCCTCTCTAATCTGCTCCCAGACTTTCCCAGTCACTCAGCTATGCTGATCTTCTCAGTATTCTGAGCGGGGCAATAAAGGGTTGGGCCTCTTGGACAGTGTCCCACACAGCTGGGAAAACCAGATGCTCACACCCAATGCTCTCACTTTTCCCTGTGAGACAAATCACAGGTTAAAGTGTTCTCTTGGAACAAGCTGTTCTGTCTTGTGGCAAGGGAGGTGTGAGTAAAGTGAATTTATTCTTTGTATTCTTTTCAATGAGTCTATTCTTGAATTTTCTTTTTCTTTTTTCTTTTCTTTTCTTTTCTTTCCTCCAATACTGTGCTGAAATTTCTCCACTGGACTCCTGGACTTCCACAGAGGTACTCTCATCTGAAGATTGTTGTCAAAATTCGTGCACTGTGGGGAGATGACAATAGAAAACTCCTATTTCTTCATCTTGCTGATGTCACTCCTCTTCCTTATTTTGTTTTATACAACCTCCACTTTCTTCTCATTCCTTCCTCTTTCTCTTCCTCTCCTCCTGACGTCTTTTATTCAATGTTCTTGCCTTTATTTCCCTCTTCTCATTTTCCAATTTTTCTACTTCCCACTTCTTTTGTATTTATTCTCTCCACATTTATTTTGATTTATTTTTACTTGAATACTCATGATAATTTAGGCCTGAAAGAAGACCCTGTGATCATTTATTTTAATCAAGATAAGGATATTTTTGAAATACAAAGCCACAGATTTCACTGGAAGACGTTCAACTTTTTGTATAAAAGTTTGTTTATAGAAAAACAAAAGCAATTAAATTGGGTTAACTTTAAATAACTTATGTCTATCATGCAACATTGCTGTTTTCTCATGTTTTTAAAAATAAATACCTATACCTTTTTCTTAGGAATGTTGTAAACCTTTGTTTAAACATAGAGACTTAAAGTGTTTACCTTTCTTATTCCTATTACTGATCCATCCCAAGACACATACACCACACACACACACACACACACACGAGACACACACACACACACACACAAGTGTGCGCATGCATGCATACACACACAGATTTTTGTGACTGAATTTAGTTCCATCAAACATGGATTGCATACAGATTTGCTAGTTTATTGCCTACTGAGAGAAGTTGCCCTCCTAATACATTTTATGGTCATGTGTTGTGTCTAGTCCACATACATGCAAAACTTGCTACTTGCTTACCAAAGGTAAAAAATAGAGTGAGTAGTTTTCAAGTGATTTTGCATTGGCTTATTTCAACCATCTCTATTAAGGGAAGAATTCCAGAAAGCCTCCTTGGTCTGTTTTATGATTGAGTAGATGAAAGAAATTGTTCAGTTTGTATTTTGGAATGCATAGAACCCCAGATGATTGATTTTTTAGAAACAATTTTATTTAAGTGCAGCATACAAATAGAAAAGTATATGAAGCATAAGTGTAGAGCTCTGTGAATTTTCAGAATGTGATACTTCATATAACTACTGCTCACACATCAAGAAAAAGAACATTTCTAGCATCCCAGAAACTCCTTGTACACTCACCCTGTCACTACCTCCTTCCACTCCAAGGTAACTACCATCCTGACTGCCCGACCTTTAGTGGCATAGATGAGTTTTGCATATCTTTGAACATTATATAGATGGAGATGTAAAAATGACACTGCTTTGTTTAACATTCTGCGTGGATCCATCCATCTTATTGTATATAGCAGCAGATCATTTATGTTGTACATGTACCTAATGACAGAATTGCTGAATCACAGAGAATGCTTATATTCACCTTTCATAGATATTACAAAAATTTCTCAAGTGTTTTGTGCCAATTTTTGCTCCCACAGTGTATGAGAGTTCCAGTTGCTTTATGTTTTCCCCCAAAGTTGGTATTCACAGTGTTTTTAATTTTTAATTTTTTATTGTGGTAAAATATACGTAACATAAAATTCACCATTTTAACAATTTTTTACTGTACAACTTAGTAGCATTAAGTATATTCACATTGTTGTGCACCCCTCAACACTTTTCATCTCCAGAACTTTTCATCATCCCAAACTGAAGTCCTTTACCCGTCGAATAATAACTCTATAGTGTTCCTACCTATTTTTTCTGTATGTATAAATAAACTATTCTAGATACCTCATATAAATGCAATAATGCAGTATTTGTCCTTTTTTGGATTATTTCCCTTAGCATAATGTTTTCAAGGTTCATCTACATTGTAGCTTATACTAGAACTTAACTTTTAATTTTTATTTATTTATAATTTATTTTTAACTTTTATTTTAAGTTCAGGAGTACAAGTGCATGTTTGCTGTATGGTAAACTTGTGTCGTAGGAGTTTGTTGTATAGATTATTTCACCACCAAGGTATTAAGCCTAGTACCCATTAGTTTTTTTTCCTAATCCTCTCCATCCTCCCACTCTCCACACTCCAAAGGCACCAGTGTGTGTTGTTCCCCTCTATGTGTCTATGTGTTATCATAATTTTACTCCTACTCATAAGTGAGACATGTGGTATTTGGTTTTCTGTTCCTGCATTAGTTTGCTAAGGATAATGCCATCCAGCCCCATCCATGTTCCTACAAAGGACATTATCTTGTTATATTTTTATGGTTGCACAGTATTCCATGGTGTATATGTATCACATTTTCTTAATCCAGTCTACCATTGATGGGCATTTAGGTTGATTCCATGTCTTTTGCTATTGTGAATAGTGCTGCAAGAATTCATTTTTTAAAGCTGAATAAGATCCCATTGTGGTGTGTGTGTATATTTGTATATTTATGTGTAATATATGTGTCTATATAAATATAAAACATTTTGTTAATCCATTTATCTGTCATTGGACATTTGTGTTATTTCTACCTTTTTACAATTGTAAATTGTGCTTCTATTAACATGAATATACAAATATCTGCTGGTGTCTCTGCTTTAATTATTTTGGGTATATACCTAGAATTGAAATGACTGATCATATGGTAATTCTATTTTTTAACTCTTTGAGGAGATAAAATAGCAGTAGTTCAGTTATAGCCATGTTGGTATATGTGTGTAATGGTATTTTTGGGGGATCTTAATTTGTATTTTTCTCCTGACTGATAAATTTGAGCTTCTTTCATCTCTTTACTAGCCATTTGTATGCCCATTTTTCAATGGGTTTTCTACCTATTTCTAGTGCGTTGTGGATTTTCTTTATATATGTGACTATGAGTATTTAGTAGGATAAATATGTAGCCAATATCTCTTCACACACTGTGGGTTGCATGTTCACTCTCCTAATGATGTCTTTTGATAAATGAATATTCTAATTTTAATATATTCTAGTTTATCAGTCTTTTCTTTATGGCCAATGCTTTATGTTTTCTATTTAGAATATATTTGATATCCAAAACTTTGAAGTTACTGTCCTATGTTATATTCTAAAAGCTTTCTTAGTTTACCTTTCAGATTTAGATGTGCAATCCACCTGAAATTATTTTTTGTGTATGATATAAGATAGAAGTCAATATTCAATTTTTGAATATGTGTGACCAATAGATGTCTTCCACTTGTTAGACAAGACATTTATCCAGTGCATCACTTGTCATCTTGTGTTTGCCATCAGTCAGATTCTTTATATATGTGGATGTGTTTCTGGGAGTTCAGGTATGATATTTCCTTTTGTCTGCCTTTACAGCAAAACTTTTGCCTTAAATATAGTAGTTTAATAAATCTCAATGTCTGCTAATATATGCCCTCCAACTTTGTTTATCTTTAAAGGTTAAGTTACTTGGCCTTTTGGATTTTCATGAAACTATAATAATCATCCAAAAAAATCTGCTAGACTTCTATTAGGATTAAATTTAAATTATAAATTCTTTTGTGTAAGATTATTATCTTTATAATATTAAGCGTTCCAGTCCATGATTATGTTATGTCCTTCCTTTTATTTATGGTTATTGAACATCTCTAAAAATTGATCTGTAATTTTCTGTGTTATGCATAGTTTTAAAGGTTCATCACAAGGTATTTGGTATTTTCGATGAAATAATAGATAGTATTTCTTTTAAGTTAAATTTAAGAACAGAATCGTATAATTTTAAAAATTGTACTTCTAAGACCTTTTTTATACAGAAATATGTATTTAAATTGTAATACATTGATATACTGTAAATTTCATAAATTCATTATTAAATTTGGTCTACCTATAGATTCAATTTTTTCCTGTGCTCAATCATGTCCCCTGAAAATATTGACAATATTGTCTTCTTTTCTGATTCTTATACTTTTAAATAAATTTTTACTTATTATATTGGGTAGGAACTGCAGCACAAGATTGCGTATATTCAGTGATAATGGGAATTTATATCTTGTTCCCAATTTCAGTTTAAAATATTTTTGTATTTCACTATTAAATTTGGTCTTTGCTATATTTCATGTATACTAACAAATTTTTAAATTCTCTTCTATGCCTTCATTAAATGTTATTTTTAGCTATTGTAATTAATGAATGCTGAATTTCATAAATGCTTTTTACCATCTACTCACATAATCATATGATTTTCTTCTGTTTTTACAGTGGTGACTTAAGTTTTTGACTTTTAAATGCTAACTACCCTAATATTTGTGGGATAAAACCAGTTTATCTTATAACAGTATCATTTTGAAATTCCTTGTATTCAATTTGCTAATATTTTGTTTAGGTGATTCACAAGTGTTTCCATGAGAAAGAGTGTCATGCATTTTTCTTTTTGTATAGTCTCAGGTTTTCGTATCTTGATTACAGTTACCTAATAAAGCTAGTTGGGAATTATTTCCTCTTTTTGTTTTATTCCTTGGAAATATTTATTAACAACTGATACTATTTTCTTCCCTAAATATTTGGAACTGTTCACTGTTGAATCAGTTTCTTCATGGAGGTTATTAAATTATTCTTTAAATTTTAATTATAGATTTAATTACCTTAAAGATTATCAAGACAAATGAGATATTATACTTATTCTTGTGGCATTTTGGTAAGTTATTTTTGTAAAGGAGTTTGTTCACATAATGCTCATTTATTTTGGAAAATGTATGGCAATGTATTTCATTATATCATTGTGATATTTATTTATTTTTATACAGTAAATTACTTCAGAAATTCTCCTTTTGAAATACAAACACTTAGGATTTCACACCATTTCTGAGAATCACAAATCTGGGAGTAGCATATCTGGATGTTTCTGGCTCAGGGTCTTTTCATGAGGTTTCAGACAAGATGTCAGCTGAGGCTGTAGTCTTCTGAAGGCTTGACCACAGTTGAAGGACCCACTTCCAAGGTGACTTACACACATGGCAGTTGGCAGGAAGTATATTTCCCTGCTTGCTTTTAGCTGCAAATTCTACCTGTCAAGCTTCTTCAGAGGTGATAGTCCTCATGACTTGGCATCTATCTTCATGCAGAGCAAATAATCTGAGATGGCAAACAGTAAGCTGAAGCACCTTTTGTGATCTATCCTCCAAAGTTACATACCATTACTTCCCTTTTATTCTATTTGGTAGAAGTAACTAAATCCAGTCCATACTCAATCAAAGGAGAATTTAGATTCATCTGTTCAAGGGAGGAGAATCAAAGAATTTGTGGGTGTTTTAAACCATCACATTTCTTTTGCTAATACATTAATATCCACAGGATCTTTTTTTCATGTGTCTGTTGGCTGTATGAATGTCTTCTTTTGAGAAATGTCTGTTCATATCCTTTGCCCACTTTTTGATGGGGTTGTTTGTTTTTTTCTTGTAAATTTGTTTGAGTTCTTTGTAGATTCTGGATATTAGCCCTTTGTCAGATGAGTAGATTGCAAAAATTTTCTCCCATTCTGATGGAAACTCTGATGGTAGTTTCTTTTGCTGTGCAGAAGCTCTTTAGTTTAATTAGATCCCATTTGTCAATTTTGGCTTTTGCTGCCATTGCTTTTGGTGTTTTAGACATGAAGTCCTTGCCCATGCCTATGTCCTGAATGGTACTACCTAGGTTTTCTTCTAGGGTTTTTATGGTACTAGGTCTAACATTTAAGTCTCTCATCCATCTTGAATTAATTTTCATATAAGGAGTAAGGAAGGGATCCAGTTTCAGCTTTCTACTTATGGCTAGCCAATTTTCCCAGCACCGTTTATTAAATAGGGAATCCTTTCCCCATTTCTTGTTTCTCTCAGGTTTGTCAAAGATCAGATGGCTGTAGATGTGTGGTATTATTTCTGAGGACTCTGTTCTGTTCCATTGGTCTATATCTCTGTTTTGGTACCAGTACCATGCTGTTTTGGTTACTGTAGCCTTGTAGTATAGTTTGAAGTCAGATAGCGTGATGCCTCCAGCTTTGTTCTTATGACTTATGATTGTCTTGGCAATGCGGGCTCTTTTTTGGTTCCATATGAACTTTAAAGCAGTTTTTTCCAATTCTGTGAAGAAACTCATTGGTAGCTTGATGGGGATGGCATTGAATCTATAAATCACTTGGACTCAGGAAGGGGAACATCACACATCAGGGCCTATCATGGGGAGGGGGGAGGGGGGGGGATTGCATTGGGAGTTATACCTGATATAAATGACGAATTGATGGGTGCTGACGAGTTGATGGGTGCAGCACACCAACATGGCACAAGTATACATATGTAACAAAGCTGCACATTATGCATATGTACCCTAGAACTTAAAGTATAATGAAAAAAAAAAATATCCACAGGATCTGACATTGGTGATTTGTGCTTTCTTACTTTTTCTTTTTATAAGTCTTACTAGGGTTTATTGATTTCATGAATCCTTTCAAAGAATCAACTTTTAGTGTATTGATGCTTTCCCTTATATATTTGTTTTCTACTTCACTGAATTCTCCTCTAACCTTTATTATTTTCTTCCTTCTACTTGCTTTACATTTACATTGTTGTCACTTTTACTTTTTGAGAGAGATGCCTGAATTGTTTTTAAACTTCCTTCTTTTATAACATATGAATTTAATAGCATAATTTTTCTTCTAAACATGGTTTTAAAGGCATCCTACATGACTTAATATATTCATTATTATTTGATTCAAACTATCTTCAATTTTCATTATAATTTCTTCTTTGGCCCATGAGATATTTAGAAGTACACTCCTTAATACGTAAACATGTAGGCTGGGTGCAGTGGCTCATGCCTGTAATCTCAGAACTTTGGGAGGCCAAGGTGGGTGGATCATGAGGTCAGGAGTTTGAGACCAGCCTGACCAACATGGTGAAACCCCATCTCTACTAAAAATACAAAAATTAGCCAGGCATGGTGGCATGCACCTGTAATCCCAGCCACTTGAGAGGCTGAGGCAGGAGAATTGCTTGAACCTGGGAGGCGGAGGTTGCAGTGAGCTGAGTTCATGCCATTGCACTACAGCCTGGGTGACGGAGCTAGACTCCGTCTCAAAAAGAAAAAAAAGTATATATATATATATATATATATATATATATATGTAAACATTCACTGGTTTTCTACTTATCATTTTATGTTTATTTCTAGCTGTGGTCCAAGAACATATTCTGTATAATTTCAAAAAGTTTAAAAATGTGGATAATTACATTACAGCCCAGCATAAGTTCAATTTGGTTAATGTTCCATTTGAATTTAAATATAATAATATTCACTAGTTGTTGTATGTAGTGCTTGTTAATATGTCAATTGGGTCAAGTTAATTAATCATATTATTTATGTCTTATATACCATTACTTATTTTTTGTGTGCTTATTTTATTAGATTTTAGAAAAGATTAAAATATTTATCTGATTGTGGATTTATCTGTTTCTTATATGTGTCATTTTTTGTTATTCTGGACATTTTTGCTTCACATATTTTTAAAGTATTAGGTACTAAAATTTTAGGAGTGTTAAATTGTTTTGATGCAGGGGACCTTTGTTATTACAGTGTCTACATTTTAACATTTCTCTTAGTATTGGCTATTAATTATCTGAAAAATTCTATTTTGATATTCAGAAAATTTTTTATTTTACTTTCATTTAATAAAGATAGTTTCACTAGATATAGACTTCGAAATTAGTGGTTCATTGAATTATATTCTGCTTCACCTCATTTATTTTGAGAAGGCAGCTGTAAACGTTGTTGTGCCTCTGAAAGCTTTATGCTTCTACTCTCTGATTATTTTAAAATTTTCTCATTATCTTTGGTCTATGAGTTGCCTAGGTGATATTTATATTACATTCCTGCTTGTGATTTATAGTAAAACTGGAAAATTTTTAGGATGGCATATGTTGAAATATTTATTATCTTTCATTCTGTCTCTCTTTTTCTGCTGGACTGATTACACTTGTTTGCCCTGTTCATTTTGTCCTTTACATTGGTTCTATTCTTTATATTATTTTGTTCTATTTTAAATCTTTCTCTGTGTGATTCTACTGTGTGGGTTCATATTTACTATGTTATTTCTCAATTCACTACTCATCTTTTTAACGGTTTCTTGTCGGGTCTGAGATCCACTCACTGAGTAATACTTTCTGTTTTTATTTTCTCAGTTTAAAATTTTACATTTAATTCTTTAGAAATGACAGTATTTTTGTTAAACTTCTCTATCTTGTTATCTATTTATATGAACACATTTGATATATTTATCTTAAGGTATGTGTCGATAACTACAATAATTAGATCTCATCTAGGTGTCCTTCTGTGTCTTTTTTATCTCTTGATTTTGTTTATTATTTGCCTGGTATGCCTATTATTTTGCATTTAATGTAACAATTTATATATTAAAATTATCATCATTTGGGATTAAGGCAAATGTTTTCTTTTCCCGGATAAGATTTACCTTTACTTCTAATGGACAGTTAAGGTGAGACAAGATTGTCTTAATAAAGTCTATAGTTGAGCTTATTTTCACACTGTTTCATTCTTGTGATGGTAAGACTAGTTCTGACTTATTATTACTAGAAATTGGTGTTTCAGGGCCTCCAACTATATGACTCTGGTGCTTTCTAGGGCTTTTCTTCCTTGGCAGAGTGTAAATACCATTTTTAATCTCTTATTCCATGATATATCTGAAATCCCAGTTTATCTATGTAACCTGCAAGCTACTGCTTTTTGTTTACCAGTCTCTCTTTTGCTGTATAAAACTTGACACATACCCCAATGGGAAAGGTGCCAGTGAATGTGTGGTTCAACTCTTTGTTCTTCCTTTTTCCCAAGAATCTTGGACCTTTAAGTCTTTATTCTCATAGTAATTCTCAAATCTACTCAAAAATCATTTCAAAAATGTGTATTTCCTTGTTGTTGAGAGGAGGGCTGGTCTATCATAAGATAATCTACTCTATCTCCAAGAAAATACTCTAAAACAGCTTTGAAAATCATTGAAAAATTACAAAGGTTTTGTGATTGAAGGAGTCATCCCACTTAATTCACTTACTCACAAATTTTATTTATTCATTTAAAAAATGTTTCTGGAAGTATATTCTAGGCAAGATCTTATGGAAGGCACTGTGAGGTATGAGAAGATACATTTAATATGAATTGTGAACTGATGGTGGCAGTTTGTTTCCAAATGAGAAGTATGGTTAATTTAGCTCATTGTACTTGTGATTCAAAAGGAAGAAAAAAAATATGGTGCTCATCCTAAAAACTTCTGGCAGGAAATTCAAGGAATACTTACCTGTAATGTAATATGTTCTAAGTACCATGAAGGAGATACACATAAAGAAATGTGGAGCAAACTCAGAAAAATAGATGAGTAGTCCGAAAAGTTCCATACAGCAGAAAGCACTTAAACTAGGACTTACAGACTAAGTTGAATTTGCACATACAGAAATGGGAGAAAGACATTTGAGGCAGAGGAAATAATCAGCAATATCAGATGGGTGGGGAAATGGGAAGGAACTTGTCAAGGAATATATTTGTTTGAGAACAATAGAAGATATATATTGTTGGGGATTGTTGGGATATGAGTCTGGAAAGGGAGGAGGAGAAACTTAAGATTTTAGAGTGTCCTAAATGATATTTTAGGAGTACAGTTTTTATTATGTCTAGTATTTATTTTGATCAAATAATTTATTTATTCATTCCCTCCCACACCAATTATTTAACTTATTTATTTTGCTTTGCTTTTCCTTTTTCCCCACTGTATTTTCTTACTACATTGTCCTCTTCTAGTACCTGGAAAAATGAAAGAAACACACAATTTAGAATTAACTCTTAGTCACAATTTTGTCCCAAGTAGATAGTGAAGAATAATTTTAACAGAGGTAAAGACTTGATAACTATCTGGTTGTTTAACAATGGAAGGGGATGCCTTGTATATTCTTTAACAACTTAAAACAATAAGAATAATGGTTGTAACCAAACCAGTGGTTACTGTACTTAGTATGAACTTTTTCCTACTTCATAAATATGCTATAAGTCAGTGTACTTGGATTTTAGAGACTGTATAGGGAATGGTCAGGTAAACAACACCTAAAAGAAACATGAAGAAAAAAAGTTTTAAAGTCTGATGAGGGAACCCTGAATATACTAACCAGCTTTCCATGACTTGTTTCTAAAAATCATGTTATGAAACAGTGGCACAAAGTAGGCACTCAATTAATGTTTTACTTTAGCAAAAGAAAAAATTAGTGATATTTGTGTTATATATTAAGTTAAAATAACCATACTAATTAATTGTGCTAAAAACATTAATGCTTTTTTTCTTTATTTGCATAGAAGTGGGGATGCATCTTCTCTGAGCCAGCCAACTTCTTTCTATTAAACTTGGTCCCTTTATGCTACAAGTAGTACAAATTTTTCAGAAGGTAATATATACATACTATCACAGTTACCTGTAGATTAAAAAAAAACTGGAATGCCCCACACACCACTTACTACTACTGGATTGATGTGCTCTAAATTCAGTATTTCTGAATCTCAGGGGATTTGGAATAGTTGCCAAGTGTGCATTAATTCATTCGTGCAGATAATATTTGTATAAATTGAAGAAAGAACATGACTTAAACACTACCAATGCTATTATTTTTCAAATGTGTATAGATGCCGTAGTCCATTTGATATTGCTCTAATGAAATACCACATAATTAGAAATATATAATAAACAGGAATCATTTGGCTCACAGTTCTGCATGCTGGACAGTCCAAGAGCATGGTGCTGTCATCTGGTTAGGATCTTTGTGCTGCATTATTTCATCGTGGAAGGCAGAGGGCAAAAGCTGGTAGAGCAAGAGAGCAAGAGGATACCAAACTGGCTTTTATAACAAAGCCACTCTCATGATAACTAACCTACTCCCATGCTAGCAACATCAGTCTTTTCATGATAGCAAAACGCTCATGACCTAATCACTTCTTATTAAGCTCCACCTCCCAAAATTGTTGCCTTGAGGATTAAGTTTCCAGCATGTGAACTTTGGGGGATTTATTTAAACCATTACATTCCACCCTGACACTCACAATGCAAAATACAGTCATATATTACTTAATAGCAGGAATGTGTCCTGAGAAAGGAGTTGTTAGGCAATTTCCCCATTGTACAAAATTATAGAATGTACTTATACAAATCTAGATAGCATAGCTTACCACACACCTAGGATACGTGATGTAGCCTAGTACTCCTAGGCTACAGACCTGTACATCATTTTATTGTATTGAATAGTGTAGGCAACTGAAACACAATGGTGTGTATTGTGTCTCTAAACATATCTAAACATAGAAAAGCTACAATAGAAATATCATGTAAATGATACAAAATAGTACTCCCATTTAGGATATTTACCATGAATGGAGCTTGCAAGGCTGGGCGTTGCTCTGTGTGAGTCAGTGATTGAAGGATGAGTGAATGTGAAGGCCTAGAACAGTACTGTATGCTACTGTAGACTTTATAAACACTGTACACTTAGACTGTATTACATTTATAAATAATTTCTTCTTCAATTAACCTTAGCTTACTGTAAATTTTTTACTTTATAAATTTTAATTTTTTAACTTTATGATGTTTTAACACTTAGCTTAAAACAAGCATATTGTACATCTGTACAAAAATATTTTTTATATCCTTACTCTTAAGTTTTTTAATATGTTTAAATTATTTTATTTTTTACTGTTAAAAAAAAAAACACAAACACACATATGAGCCTAAGACCACATAGGGTCAGGATCATCAATATCACTGTCTTCCACCTTCTCATCTTGTCTTATTGGAAGGTCCTCAGAGGCAGTAGCATACATAGAACTCTCATCTTCTATGATAACAATGCCTTCTTCTGGAATATCTCCTGAAGGATCTACCCGAGGCTCTTTTACAATAAACTTTTTTTCATAAGTAGAAGAAATATGCTCTAAAATAAAAATAAAAATTATACATGAACCAGTAGCATGGTTATTTATTGTCATTATCAATTATATGTACTGTGCATAATTGTATATGCTATACTTTTGGATGACTGGCAGCACAGATTTGTCCATACCAGCATCACCACAAACATATGAACAACACGTTGTGCTATAATCTTATGATGGCTATGACATCACTAGGTAATAAGAATTTTTCAGCTCATTATAATCATATGGGACCACCATCATATATGCTGTCTGTCCTTGAACACAACATTATTATTTGGTGTGTGACTATATATTCATTTTATCTCAATAATCCCAAAAGTTTAACTAGTTCTAGCATCATCTCGAATGTCCAAAGTTAAGATAATCATCTGAATCAGATATGGGTGAGACTCAAGGCACAATTCATCTTGAGACAAATTCCTCTCCAGTTGTGAGCTTATAAAATTAACAAGTGACATTTTTTCAAAGTACAGTGGTGGGACAGCATAGGATAGACATTCCCGTTTCAAAAGGGATGAATATGCAAGAAGAAAGGGGTAACTGGTCCCAAATAAATCCACAACCCCACAGGGAAAACAACATTACGTCTTACAGCTCTAGAATAATTTTCTTTGACTCCATGTCTCATGTCCTGGGCACAGTGGAGTGTGGTTTTGACCCTCAAGGCTTCAGGCAGCTCTACCTCCATGGCTTTGCTGGGCTCAGTCCACCTGGAAGCTCTCACGAGCTGGAGTCTCGTGCCTGTACCTATCCCAAGCTCATTTTGCAAAATGGTAAATCTACAGTTCTGGGGTCTTGGCCCAACTCCCATGGCTCCACTAGGCATTGCCCTAGTGAGAACTCTGTAGCAATGCTGACCCCACATTTCTGGTGGACATTGGTCTATTAGAGGTAATCTGTGGTGGCTCCACCCATGCAATAAGTCACTGCCTGGGTCCCCAGGCTGTCCATGCCATCCTTTGAAATCTATGTGGAGGAAATTATGTCCCCATAGCTCTTGCATTTAGCACACCTGCAGAGTAGCACCACACAAATGCCACCAAAATTTGCAGCTTGTAACTTCTAGAGTGATGGATTGAGCCACAGCTGGGCCCATTTGAGCCATGGCTAGGGCAACTGAGGAACACTGTGCCAGAATGCAGGGAGCAGAGACCCAAGGTGGCTCCCGCGCAGTCAACACATAGAGGGGGCCCTGGGCCCACCCCTCCAAACCATTCTGCCCCCTTAGAGCTCTAGGCCTGTAATGGGAGGCGCAGCCTTGAAGACCTCTGAAATGCTGTAATCTTCATTCTCTCATTGTCCTGATGATGCCTTCTATCCATACTGATGTTCTTAGCAAAGGTCATGTGACCATATCCTTGGTTTGCTCTCCAAAACAAGCTCTTTTTAATTCTTTATGTGGCCAGACTGAAATTTTTTAAAATATTGCTATTCTGTTTCCCTTTATATCTTTAAATAATTTATTTATTATCTCATGTTACTGTAAGCAACTATAGAGCCATGTGGCACCTTAAACCCTTTGCTGCTTAGATATTTCTTCTGCCAAATATTCTAGTTCACTATTTCTAAATTTCAACTTCCATAAAGCCCGAGGGCATAGGTACAATTCAGCCAAATTCTTTGCCACTTCATAATGAGGATGACCTTTAGTCCAGTTTCCAATAAGGTATATCTCTTTTCTGCCTGAGCCTTCATCAAAATTGCCTTTACTGTCCATATTTCTACCAACATTTTGATCATGACCACTTAAGCAATTTCTAACAAGTTTTAGTCTTTCCTAACAGCTCTTGTCTTCTAAATCCTCACCAGAATTGCCCTTAATATTCCATTTATAGCAATCTAGGCTTTTCCTAACCTGCTCATCTAAATTCTTTCAGCCTCTACCCATTACTCAATTCCAAAGCCACTTCCACATTTTCACATATTTGTAATAGCAATAGCTCCAATTTGTGTTGCCAATTTTCTGGCTTGGTTTGTCTTATGTTGCTATAACAAAGTACCTCCGGTTAGATAATTTATAATAAACAGAAATATATTTGGCTCACAGTTCTAGAGACTGGAAGTCCAAGACCATGACTCTGGTATCTAACAATGGCCTTCATGCTACCCCATCCCATGGTGAAAAGCCGAAGAGAAAGAGAGGGTTGGAGCAAGAGAGAAAGAGAGGACTAAACTCACTTTTATAACAAGCCCACTCTTGTGATAAGCCACTCCCATTCATGAGAGTAGAGCCCTCATAACCTAATAATCTCTTATTAGGCCCCACCTCCCAATACTCTTGCATTATGCATTAGGTTTCCAATACTTATACTTTGGGATATACATTCAAACCATAAGAGATGTCCATAATGAGACTATTATTACTATTATTTTGCACAGGGATGCCAAATTGTTTCAACACCATTTGTTAAAACACTCTCCTTTCTATATGATAAAGTGCTCAAAATCAGTAATCATCAGGGAAATAGAAATTAATACTGTAATGAGAAATCACCTCACACCTGTTAAAGTGACTATTTTCAAAAAGAGGAAGAAAAGTATTGGCAATGATGTGGAGGAAAGAAAACTCTTGTACACTGTTGGTAGGAATGTAAATTAGTACAACCATTGTGAAAAACAGTGTGGAGCCTTCTCAAAATATTAAAAATAGAACTACTATATGATTCAGCAGTCTTATTTCTCAGTATATATCCAATGGAAATAAAAGCAGTATCTCTAATATATATATATATATATGTGTGTGTGTGTTGTGTGTGTGTGTGTGTGGTGTGTGTATACGCATCCTCATGCTTATTGCAGCATTATTCGTAATAGCCAAGATATGGAAATAAGCTATGTGCTCATAAGTAGATGAATGGATAAAGAAAATGTAGTATATGTACACGAAGGAATACTATTTGGCCTTAAGAGAAAATTCTGTCATTTGTGACTGGATGAACCTGGAGAACATTATGTTAAATGAAATGAACTGTCGGGAAGTGGTGGCCCTCTCAAAAAAAAGAAGAAGAAGCAGAACAAAAGAGAAATGAACCAGGCATGGGAAGACAATGTTATGTGATCTAACATATATATATAAGAAATTTAAAATGTTGAATTCACAGAAACAAGGTACAATGGTGGTTAACAGGGGCTGTGGAAGGAGGGGTTGGAGAGACACAGGTCAAAGATAAAATCTTTTGTTTAGTCAAGAAGAATAAGTTCAAGATCTATTGCATCACATGGTGGCTAGAGTCAGTAACAATGTATTATATACTGAAAATTGTAAGAGAGTAGATTTTAAATGTTCACAGCACACACTCACACAAGATGAGTATGTGAGGTAATGGTGGTTGTAATAAACCTAATTTAGCCATTTCACAATGTGTGTGTGTGTATCTATCTATATCACACATCATGTTGTACACTCATAGTATATAAAATTTTATTTGTTAAATAAAATACATAAATAAATAATTTAAAAAGACTATTCCTTTTTCATTGCATTGCTTCTGCATTTAAAAAAAAATCAACTGACTATATTTGTGTGAGTCTATTTCTGTACTCTTTTTAATTCCACTGATCAGTATGTGTATTCTTTGCCATAACCACTCTGTCTTAATTACTGTGGTTTATTTTTGAAAATTTTAAGATCAGGTAAAGTGAATCATTTAACTTTATTCTTTTTGAGCAAAATTTCTTGCTCTTTAGCCTTTCCAAATAAATTTTAGAGTAAACTTGTTGACATCTCCAGAAATTCTGCAAGAATTTTGATTTAAACTGCATTAAATCTATAGATCAATTTGGGGAAATTTGACAGCTTCATTCTATGAGTCATGATATTTTACTTATTGACATGTCTATTTATTTTTTTCACTGGGATACTGGACATTGTGAGTGTTACATTGTTGGTCGTCTGAATTTTGTCATCTTCCTTGAAAGGTGTTGAATTTTAATGTAGTCAAAACAAGTTACTTGCAGATTGATTTGATCCACTGTTTTTAATGTTTTCTAAGGTGCAGGACAGGTGCCCAGATAACCTTGACCAACCCAGCTCTTCCCCTGTTTCTGAGTTACAGTTCTCAGAATAACTGTAGAATGTTCTGGGAATACAACGTTCTGCGATAAGGAGAAACTGTTCAGAAAAGCCTGGGCTCTGTTGCCATCCCTTCTAGGACAGAATGTCCGGAAACGCTTTAGCCTAGTGATCCAAGTCACACCTCCCCTGAGATATAAAACCCAGAGAAGAATAATTTCACATGGGGCAAGCACAGATGAAACTACACCTGCCCTGAACAGCTTTTCTGAGCTTTGGCAGACTGGTTCACCACGAACCTTAAGCTCTTACTGTCCCTCGCTGCCTATTGGTGAATAACAAAATTGCTTTGCTTAACTCAGTGAGTGTTTTTTTGTTACCAAACTTATGCAAGTACATTGATAACCAGTGCATGGAGATCCCACTTCACACTAAGGAGTTCTAGGTCAGTCCTTATTCTAGGAATAGTTCAACTATACTACTTCCACGGAACATCCCTGGGATCACATATTCCTGCATCCTCAGTATCTTTTGACCCTGGTCTCTATTTCTCCAACTTAGCAAGGCAATCAGCTCTGCTTAGATTCTCCATTATCTATCGTCTCATTGTGGAAATCGCCTCCAGGTTGAAAGCTGGACCTCCTGTGGGGCTTATCATGTTTGTTTACCTTCTCACAGGAATCCCAGGCCTATGTTGTTAGTTGAGATGTATGAAAACAGCTGTTTCACATATTTTTTCCAGTTTTCTAATTGTTTGTATTGGGAAGTTGCCTTGTTACTACAGCATAATCAGAAGTGAAAGTCAGTTCATAGTTTGCCGCTTACTATTGTCTTTGTATCAATTGATTGGCACAGTTATCAGGAGCTCTCTTGCTAAGGATTCCTCAAATTAACTGCAGAGATACTGCTATTAGATTTAAAATGTAAAAATACTGTTTGCAAATTATAACCATAGGCTACATACTCCTTTGGACTAATCTAGCACACTTAGGCCATTCTTTTAACTACCTTATTCTCACGCCATAATCATATAGCTTGACAAGTCTCTCCACATCTTAAATGCCCTCATTCTTTTCTTCAAATCTTTCCACTTTATCCAGAAATTCTTTCATAACTGGATCTCAAACTTGAATGTTTCCATTGGCCTGAAAATTAATTCAAAGTGGAACTATTTAGCTTAATTTATGCATATAATTCATATAGATTATGATGATGACCCTGCCTCACTTATTATGAAGATCTGAAATGTCCATGTTAAAACATAAGATATTCAAATTTATTAAAAAGTACCATAAAGACACACATACACACACATATGTTTATCACAGCACTATTCATGATAACAGAGACATGGAGTCAACTTCAATGTCCATCAACGGTAGACTGGATGAAGAAAATTTGATACATATACACCATGAAATATTACACAGCCATAACAAGAACAAGATCATGTCCTTTGCAGTAACATGGATGGACCTGGAGGTCATTATTCTAAGTGAAGTAATGCAGTAACAGAAGACCAAATGCCAAATATTCTAACTTATAAGCGAGAGCTAAACATTGAGTGAATATGGAAACAAAGAAGGGAACAACCGATACCATGGATTACTTGAGGGTCGAGCGTGGCAGAAGGGTGCGGATTGAAAAACTACCTATTGGGTACTATGCTTATCACCTGGGTGACAAAATTATCTGTACACCAACTCCTGTGACACATAATTTACCCATGTAACAAACCTGAACATGTACCCCTGAATTTAAAATAAAAGTTAAACAAATTCGTTAAAAAGAAATAACTGAACACTATAGACAGCCAGAAATTGATAAATTATTTCAGTTTAAAATATATGAAAGAGACATGACAGCTAAATGCAATCCATGATTTTAGATTGGATATTTGATTATGAAAATTTTCCATAAAAGAAAATTTTGGCAATAATTGAATACCTGGTTTACATTAAATAATAATAGTATATGGAGTTAGATTGTCTAAATTTAAAAATTTTGCATCATTTTGTTAAAGAATGAAAGGATGTCTTTGTTCCTAGGAGAGGGATGCTATAGTATTTTGGATTAAATATTCATTGTCTCTCTCTTGATCTCTAATGAGAGGAGAAGAGAGAGTGAGAGAGAGGGAATGAATGTATGTGAGTGCATGCAGGCTAATGAGATTAAATGTTAACATTTGGTGAAATTTGGTGAAGGGTACAGGGGATCCAAGTTCTAATCTTTTTGTCATTAGAACTTACATAGATTAGAAAACTTCAAAAAATGAAAAAGATAAAAAGCAATGAGTTCAATAAAACTAAACAAATAGACAACACTCTTCTTACTAAGCAAAATAGATCTTTAGGCCAGATTTGCCCATTAACCACCAGGAAATCTGATTAATTATCTGGGCATTCTTTATATTTCTGAAGTTTCATGACATCTAATATCTCTACCATACAATACTGATTGCATTTAACCTTCTCTTGTTTTCTGTGTGCTTATCTTGTTTAGTTCAAGTTTGATACAATACTTCAGGATGCTAGTGTCTTTCTTCTTTATATTTGCTGTTAGCAGTTAGGAAATTTTTGAGCACAGATGTTCAGTGAATAATTCTTGAATTTGGTAAGGTTACATGAATTTGGTAGGGTTGACCAAAGGAGAATCTCCTTCATTGTGGACTGGAATTCCTAACATTTTTACTCGTTTTTACTACCTAACCAATCAAGACAGTCATTTTCTTTTTTCCTTTTTAAAATAATTCTAAGATTGTAAGAATGGGAGTTTGGTCAAAAGGATGAAATAAAGTATTCCAGATCTTATAAAAAGGTCACTGTTATTTTTTGATATACAAAGTAGGTCATTATGTCTGTACTTTCATTCCAAGACCCAGTTAGAAATTCAAAAGTGGAGTCTTACTGAGCTACTCTAACTGAAAGAAACTGAACAAAGTGCTGACATGTTAGTGAAGCTCAAAAAAGGTTTGAATAGAACACTTTTTTAACCTTCAAAGACCTTAGTAATATTTAACTAGTACTTTGTTTCTATGGAATATCTATTGAGATATTAGATGGAGGGGCAATCAGAAGAATTTCCTTGTATGAAACCAGTTCAGAGATAATAATCAATCTTAATAAATCAGAGTAGCCACATCTGAGCTTCACTGATCAGTCACCAGTAGGGTACATATATTTCATCATCAAAGCCACTGTGCAGGAAACTCAGTCAAGTACAGTGTTAACACGTCCTGTACTAATGAAAAAAGTTAGCCTGAAACAAGTTGGTGACTTTAGTTTGATTAGATTTAGAGGATTAGATTTACATAGGTCTAGAACCAAGTTTTGTATTTATTCATTCAACCAAAAGTCACAGCTTCCCATGGTGAGTAGCTAGCTCTGCTAGCTGCTTTTTGTATGAAGAAAAACAATCACCTTATCAAAGAATAGTCAGTCTTTTCCTCAAAATTTATCTTAAATTGATTTGTAATAAGAAAATAACATAGATATCTATATAGCCTAAGAGTCAGGTGTCCGTGTAGGATCTTCTTAAGATAAACTATATTTCTTTTTTTTTTCTGTTTTCTTGCTCTTTATTTATTTTTATTTTATTTTTATTATTATACTTTAAGTTCTAGGGTACATGAGCACAACGTGCAGGTTTGTTACATATGTATACTTGTGCCATGTTGGTATGCTGCACTCATTAACTCGTCATTTACATTAGGTATCTCTCCTAATGCTATCCCTTCCCCACCCCACAATAGGACCCGGTGTGTGATGTTCTCCCTTCTGGCTCCAGAACCCTCCTTTCTCTCTCTATCCATATAATAGTTTTTCAGGTAAATAGATCTCCCCCACAAGACTGTAAACTCCTCTCTGAATAATCTTAGGTATTTCCTCCACATGCCCTGTGCAATATCTGACTCAGAATTGTTGCTCCATAAATAATAAAGGAAAATCAAATCCATCTAAGCTTCATATTATCCTTTCAGGCACCTGTGGTCTTTAGCACAAAATGACTATTGATAGACTAATCAGGTAAAAGAGTATAAACTGGTATATGTGCTAGCACTCTTAAATAAAAGGCAACTTTATCTGCTTACAATACACTAATCCCTAGAAAGGCCCTTATTAAATGAATTTAATTGTGGAAATATGCTGGCATATGAGAGCCAATAATGTGAATTTTCTGTGAAGACATAAGTCATCTACTTTAGATGAATGGACAGCCCTGCTTATAGACTGCCTCTCAACCCAGAATAATCTGTGGAGCTTTAAAAAATACAAGTGATCCATAAATAACTGAAAACTTTATATATTCATTTCTTGTAACTATATTATATATTTCACATGTAGTATGCACCAAAGTATACAGATATTTGTCAATTTTGTGGGTTAGAGCTTGCTGATGGTGGCTTTGTGACTGTAGTGCAAAGATCATTCTGTGTACTGTATAATAAACGACCAGATCCTAACAGTATTAACAATATTTACTGCTGCTCTAAACAGGGTGAAAAATGTACGTCTGTACAAGGCACAAGAACAAGGTGGCTAAGCATGTCTGAGGTAGTTGCAAATCACATTGGTGTCACCATTCAGCAAAGTTTCAGGAAAAACTAACAGTGAAGCAGGCATCCCTCAGCCATTGGTCTGTCACATTTTCTGTAAGCTACTAAAGATGATACCTGGCCCTTTGCACCTGATGAAGACTCCGATGGAGACAGATGAGGCAAAATAATATAATTTCTGCAGCTCAGTTTTCAGAATCATATTGAGATGAATCAATTTTGCATATTCATATTCACTGAAGAGGCTGCATTTCACTGACATGAAAAAGTGAGCCACCACAATTTACTAAGCCACAATGAAAATTAATATGATACTTGCAAAAGAGTTATGAAAATTCATGTTTTTTGTGCCATCTCTTGCACATGTGTCTTTGTTTTTTGTTTTTTGTTTTTTGTTTTTGCAATGACAGGATTCCCATGTGAAACATGTTGATGGAATGAGGTTTTTCTCCACAATTATAGGGTGCCTACTTG
Source organism: Trachypithecus francoisi (assembly GCF_009764315.1). Lineage (NCBI taxonomy): Eukaryota > Metazoa > Chordata > Mammalia > Primates > Cercopithecidae > Trachypithecus > Trachypithecus francoisi. Next base: position 17,358,088 of record NW_022681471.1, on the reverse strand, counting down.
AACTACACTTTCCAAAAGGATACATTTCTATTTCACTTTCATAACAATTCTGGAGGTCTAACATGGTGGTAGACTGGACATAGTGTTCAAATTTGACCTACCTAGAGACCAGTGGCCATCCAGTTCCCCAGTTATCATATCTTGCAAATCATTCTTCCTGTGAGAATATTTGCAAAATCTCGTGTTTTATACCACCACTTTCTTGAAGGCTTAGGGAAATCAAGGACTGCAACCTGACTGATATTCCTACATTGACAGACTGAGAAAAACTGCTATAGGACTGGCATTTTCCCTGTGGCATAAGCAATGAATATTAGGCATATGTAAAATTATCAAAATAATTGGTTTCAATCCTTTATGAACCAATTTTGCTATATGATCATATGTAATATAGTTAATAATTAATTTTGAAAAGTGCTTTTGTTAATTCATTAATATTTATCCTTGGATATAACCTTTCATTTAATTAGGCCCAGCTTGGGGATAACTCTTTGTGTATTTAAAATACTTCAAGAAAATGAAAATGTTGATTTGCGACCAGAGTGGAAAACCCCTCAGAGACAGTCATTTCTGTTTGCCCTTATTCTCTTCTCCAGTCAAGATCAACAATATTGAACTTTGCCATGCTCTGCAACTCTCATCTCCAAAAAAGTACATGCACACACATGTGTGTGCATATTGACACCTTGAAATTGAGCATTGTGGGCTGTCAGAGACTAAATCATGCCTCCTTCTAACAGTTCTCTGAAGATCTTTATAACATCATTCTGGTAATATTTACTTAATTATACATCATAATTATATAGCTGCAGATTGTAATTATATAATTACATGTGTTTACATTCAGTAGACAATTAAATATAATCACCCTTAGCACAAAAAGTTACTTGATGGAGACCAGGAACCTAGCATAGTAAGTGAAATGAATTAAATGCTATTCTGATCCTTTCCTTATGGTAGTTTTCATGCGGTGGGACTAGCAAAACAGTTTGCATCAAAATGGAGAAAGACCTTTGGAAAAACATTGTAATTGAAGGAAATGAAATGGAAAAAAGTGAGACAACCTTCCTTGATTACATTTTCCAGGATTACACTATTGAATTATTGATATTAATTTTTTAAAATATATATCTTTATTGATTATTTAAATATTTCTTAGTGTAGTAGCTAATGGTAGTGTCATCACACATGGACAGCGTTTTAGTAGCAAATACAGGCATACACTGCTCCATCTATTCTGCCCATTCATTCACTCACTCCCTCATTTAGCTAACATATATTTATTGAGTACAAACCAAGTCCTGGACGTGAGTTCAACACTGGTCTGTGTCCTTATTCTTCAGAGGGTGGTCTTGCTCCTGGCCCCCAGTGCTTTGACCTCTCTCCACAGTATGTAATACATATTCCCCACACTCATCAAAACTCTTCCATTCAATGTCTCACACTTCCACAGCTGGATTGTCAGCTAGGTGATAATAAGTGGTCAAGATCACAGAAAGAAAAAATTAATGCAATCTATGCTGAAGTATTAAGGTGCCAAGGGGTAATTTTAGTCATGGTACTGAGGCAGTAGTGCTTCTCTCTGGAGCTCCTCAGTATGTTTTAAGTGCTGCCGCTGCTCAGGCTTGAAGCTGCAAGCTAAGTCCTCAAGCAGAACACCCTCCTTACTCCTATGTCTACTACTCCCATTGGACTTTGAGCTCATCGAGGAAATAGACCCTCTGCATAGTACCCAGTGCATAGCAAAGGAAGTTTTGTAGGATGTCTTCTGTGTATGCTTGTTGACTCTCATAATGAAGGGGAATTGTCATAGGCAGGGCCATCCCTGCCTATATTTCCTCAGTAACAACCCAAAGTGAGGAATGTTTCACATGATTACTTTTCATATATGTCTAAAATCTTTCCATCAGATATTTGTAGCTAAAACCCTATTTTGATTACCAGTAACAGTTGTCATCATTATTCTGTAGGTGATTGATTTATATATCTGTTAAATTTTCATTTTGCAACTAACACTAGCTCTCTCACAAGTAGTAATCTGTAAGCAAATACCCAATTCCTTAAAAAATCACTGTTTAAAGAAATTTGATAGTAAAACATTGTCTAGATATAGAATCACAGGGTCATAGAATTTTATACTTGAAAAGAACCTTTGCCTTTGAGGTCATCTGATCCAATCTTCTAGCTTCCATTGAGTATAGAAATATACACTATTTTTTTTTTTTTTTTTTTTTTTTTTTTTTTTAGGTCGAGTTTCACCCTTGTTGCCCAGGCTGGAGTACAATGGCATGATCTCGGTTCACTGCAACCTCCGCCTCCTGGGTTCAAGTGATTCTCCTACCTGAGCCTCCCAAGTAGCTGGGATTACAGGTATGCGCCACCACATCCAGCTAATTTTGTATTTTTAGTAGAGACGGGATTTCTCCATGTTGGCCCGACCTCAGGTGACCTGCCCACCTTGGCCTCCCAAAGTGCTGGGATTACAGGCGTGAGCCACCGAGAAATATACACTATTGTATTTTTGTTAGGTATTTGGTCAGCTTAAACATTTGCAGAGCAAAGGAGCTCAATATTATTCGAGGCAACCCATTCCATTCTGTTGATGGGCCTTCTTATGTTGAACTATATTTGTCTCCTTTTAACCATTCTCCAGGGCATGCACAAATTAAGTTTATATTTTCTCCCACATGATAGCTCTTCAAAGGGTAACTGCCATCATTTCTCAACTTCTGCCTCCATTTTTTTTTTTTATTTGCTTTTGCCAGTTAGACATTGTCAGGCTTACTGATATTTTTAAATGTCATGGTTTTGAAGATGCTTAGTCCTGTCCTTTGAATTTTCTCCTAGTTGTCAATATCCATTTAAAAATGTGAAGCCTACATCCAAATATCTTATTCTGGGTTGGCTTGACCATGTCAGAGAGTCGGGGGGCCTATTAGGCTTCCTACTCCTCCATTTGAGCAGGTTTTTTCTTCCCAAGTGCAGAACTATTTGTTATAATATTAAATCATTTGATCTATTATTTCCATCTGTTGAGATGTTTTTGAATCACAATTTTGTCACATTAACTATCTGCTCCTGCTTTTGTTAATCTGTAAATGTGTTCAATCAGTGAACTTTCTGGGACTCATCCAAGTTACTGATAGAGTAGATAAGACCTGTGACAAAAACCTGTTCATCTAGGTTGTCACTGATTTATTCTTCGGGGTGCCTTCTCTGGCAATGGTGATCCAACTTTATAAATCTCTACTTTATAAGTATCTATTTAACTGAATCCAGTTATCATCATTCTACGTAGTTGCCAGAGTTATTGCATCCCTTTTTGTAATATATATGAACTCTAAGTGTAAGGTGCCAACTATATAACACTATAGAGAAAGGAAATGAATATGAATTTTTAGTGAACTGATAATGGCTGTTTTCATAAATGCCTAAAAGCCTCTGTTTAATTATCAGTTCTTGAATTTTGTTGGAAATCACCATTTATCTCTGGGTTTTAATTCTAGAATACAATTTTTTTTGGTTTTGAAAATCAAGCTACTTATCCACCTCTGGTCTTCTACTACCTTTATCATTTCTAGTCATTTCTCAACAAATAATGAGTAGTCTAGCACTTGTAAATACGCATTCTTCCTTCTTAACACAATTGAATTCAGCAGAATCTTATTTATATTAACCTTGTGCTGCTGTCTTAAAATCTCCACATCTTGCTTGGAGTTTAATCCCCTCCCAAAAATACTTCTTGAACCTTTCCAATATGGAGATATTCATGTGGGATTCACTTCCATGTTCACCTAGGGGATGTGTTTACTTAATATACTCACTGTGAGTTAAATCTGTGTTAAAATTGCCTCAGCGACTTTACTGCTCTCCATCTCCCTCACATTTACAATATACTAATTATTTATATATCTTCTTAATTCTTATGTACCCTTCCTACCACACCTCTCATTACAGATGGGACAACAGAAACTTTTCAGCACCCCCTTAGTTGCTGTCAGGGCTTTTCCTTCTCCCGCTTCATCCTACAAGTAGACCAGACCTCTCATACCAATTTTGAAACTCTAGGGACATCCTTGTATTGTCTCACTTGGACTAGGCAGGGTTCCATAGTTTGTATATTCTCATAGGCTAATTCTTTCAGGGCAACAAATAGTAACTTGAGGTTCTGCTCTCTACCATGTGAAAGGTAAATTAGTTTCTACAGTTAAGTTAGCTAGCTAGGATATTACCAATTTCAGGTAACAGGATGCCTTAATCCTGATGAAATGTGCATGACTTGAAAACTAAAAGTGTAATATATTGGTTTGAATGTGGTTAAATTCATGCATCAAGGCAAAAGCAAAGATATGTAGAACACATGAGTTTTCCAGTGACAATCCACTGGAATGGAACACTGTATATAGATACTTACCTGCTCTGCCATGACACTTTTTAGGCAGCAGTGAGGTTGATGCATTTTCCAAAGACTTATACCATGCTTGTAACAAATCGGATGATGGAAACAATATGACAGAAAGTGTTTCTGACTCAATAGGTTGAATTTCAAACACCAGTCTCCTCTAGGCTCTTAACTGCAGGCTGTGGTCTGTTTCCTGGGTTATAATATTGTGCTGTAATCTTCTAATCTTGGATCTCTCTTCTCCAGAGCTGGTGAATAGTCTTGTGTCACCTTCTCACACTTCAGTTAGACATAAAGAATGAGAAAATACTATTCTCTGTCCTGAGAGGGTGAGGAAGAGTTAATTAGAGGAGAATGACTTTTTCTCTTTCCTGGCGGCAGCTTAAGTGTGTCTGCATTTCTCTTTTTGGAATCACCTTTTCTCATTTCTGAACTTTCAGAATGAGAAAAAACAGGTGGATACTGTTTCCTTTATGGTAAGTTGCATGGCTAAATTAACAGCAAGCCTGAGGAATCTGGGGTTTTAGTATAATATCTGTGGCATAGAGTTGACCACAGATATTGCCCATTTAATCAAATCACCTCCTATTTGGTGATTATTAAGAAAAATCGCAAATAAAAATATAGCCATGTGGTCCAATACATTCCCTGCCTGCAAAACACACGTTTCATATACACATGCACAAGCAACTTACACTCCATGAACACACATATGGGTGCTAACTTCCTAAATTTCTGTTTTGCCAACTTTGCCATCACAGAATCTGAAGTTGGAGTCAGAGGAAGAAAGCAAAGTTTCATAGTTGACTCAGTTTAATAATGGCCACAGTTTCTATGGCCTACTCATTTTGCCTTCTATTTTTCTGTACTTCCGCATGGACCCATTGATATCTCTGATATACTCAGACAATGTACATGGTGACTTAATATGTACTGTAAATTCAAAATTAAGAGAGTTTCATTGGTGACACTGGGAAGTAAGTAGAAGACACGTAGGAAAGAGCATTTGCATTAGGTTCTTTTTATTCAGAGCCTGATACCAGGAGCTTCAAAGGAGACAGAATATTTCATAATAGAAGACATTGGATTTGAATCTGGTTTCCTGCCTCTTTCTCACTTAACCTCTCTGAGTCTGTTTTATCTGTAAATTATGTAATTATTGTGAATATCAAAAATATTGATACAAAATAACCTATTATATTTTTGGCTACAAAATCACTATGAATATACAATTATTTTTGAGAAAGGGAGGAAGAGATGTTAGAGAAAGAATCCAACCAATATTTACTAAAATCCTACATAATCAGGTGTAAACAAGGATCAGAGTAACATGGATTACATAATTTTTGAAGTTCTTATTCATTAACTATACTATAATCTCACATATAGCATTTAATGAACTGAAGAAAGGATAGACATATGCAAAATGATTCTCTGTTAACTACAGAAGCTTGAGGGGAACCATTGTGTTATGACTGTGAATTAAGATTTTCAACATAAGTCATTACGAGAAGGATTCCTCCCATGTCCTGCTCCCAGACAAGTTTGGTACCTTGATTATTATGACTGTGATTCAACCAAGTTTTCTAGACTGAAATCCCCTTAAAAATTGAACTCTGTTACAGTAATTTCCATAGTTTTTAGTCTTAGTTCTATGTTACTCACTTAATTTTAACCAGCAATATTTTTACCACAGTGTCTACTTTCCTGATATATTTAATCTTATTCATCTTTATTTAATGATATTTTATCCTCAAGTACTTTTAGAAAAACAAATAGTTGCTGTAATCTCTAAGCTCATGCCTGCTTGAGTCTCTGTATAGCCTTTATTCTGCTTGGCAATTTGGCTAGGCTTCATATACTTAGCTCACCCTTTATTCCATGCAGAACTTAGTAGATATTATTTTACTGTCTTCTGGCATTGAATATTGCTGTGGAAAATTCTGATATCAACCAAATCTTTCCTCATGTACATAATCTGTTTAATGCCTAAATGCAAAAATGTTCCCTTTTAAACATTGAAATTCTATGACTCAACCAGACTATGCCTTGATTTGAGTCTCCTGTATCAATTTTTATATTAATTTTTCATAAAACATGGTATGCTATCTTATTCTGCCATGTCAGTTCTTTATTCAAAGGGATTATCTTGTAAAAGGATGTGTGTGTGTGTGTGTGTGTGTGCACATGTGTGTCTGTGTGTATTTTAGTTTTCCTGATTAGATTGTCTTTGCCTAATGCACACACATGTATACATACACATAATCTTACCTCTGATTGCTTTATTATTTTTCTTTTTCCTGGATTTCTTGTGATTATCTCAGGTGCTTACTCTTTTTCATTAATTAGATTTTAATTCATATATTGTCTGTATTATGAATATCCATGTTTATTAGTTCTGTAATGGTGTTGTTTTGATCTTTGGTTTGCTTTTTTATTTCAATAATCTTCCTTGTCATTACAATCTTGTGTTTTATTTTCATGTCTCTAAAATCTTATTTTACCGAAATTATATTTTTATTAAATTCTCCCATTGTATAAAGTACTTATGGGATTTTTTTTTTAATTGGGATACATCTTTTTTTTAACTTTTTTTTTTTAATTATACTTTAAGTTCTAGGGTACATGTGCATAACGTGCAGGTTTGTTACATATGTATACTTGTGCCATGTTGGTGTGCTGCACCCATCAACTCGTCAGCACCATCAATTCATCATTTATATCAGCTAAAACTCCCAATGCAATCCCTCCCCCTCCCCCCTCCCCATGTTAGGCCCCAGTGTGTGATGTTCCCCTTCCCGAGTCCAAGTGATCTCATTGTTCATTTCCCACCTATGAGTGAGAACATGCAGTGTTTGGTTTTCTTCTTGTGATAGTTTGCTAAGAATGATGGTTTCCAGCTGCATCCATGTCCCTACAAAGGACGCAAACTCATCCTTTTTTATGGCTGCATAGTATTCCATGGTGTATATGTGCCACATTTTCTTAATCCAGTCTGTCACAGATGGACATTTGGGTTGATTCCAAGTCTTTGCTATTGTGAATAGTGCCACAATAAACATACGTGTGCATGTGTCTTTATAGCAGCATGATTTATAATCCTTTGGGTATATGCCCAGTAGTGGGATGGCTGGGTCATATGGTACATCTAGTTCTAGATCCTTGAGGAATTGCCATGCTGTTTTCCATAATGGTTGAACTAGTTTACAATCCCACCAACAGTGTAAAAGTGTTCCTATTTCTCCACATCCTCTCCAGGACCTGTTGTTTCCTGACTTTTTAATGATTGCCATTCTAACTGGTGTGAGATGGGATCTCATTGTGGTTTTGATTTGCATTTCTCTGATGGCGAGTGATGATGAGCATTTTTTCATGTGTCTGTTGGCTGTATGAATGTCTTCTTTGGAGAAATGTCTGTTCATATCCTTTGCCCACTTTTTGATGGGGTTGCTTGTTTTTTTCTTGTATATTTGTTTGAGTTCTTTGTAGATTCTGGATATTAGCCCTTTGTCAGATGAGTAGATTGCAAAAATGTTCTCCCATTCTGTAGGTTGTCTGTTCACTCTGATAGTAGTTTCTTTTGCTGTGCAGAAGCTCCTTAGTTTAATTAGATCCCATTTGTCAATTTTTGCTTTTGCTACCGTTGCTTTTGGTGTTTTAGACATGAAGTCCTTGCCAATGCCCATGTCCTGAATGGTATTACCTAGGTTTTCTTCTAGGGTTTTTATGGTATTAGGTCTAACATTTAAGTCTCTAATCCATCTTGAATTAATCTTCGTATAAGGAGTAAGGAAAGGATCCAGTTTCAGCTTTGTACTTATGGCTAGCCAATTTTCCCAGCACCATTTATTAAATAGGAAATCCTTTCCCCATTTCTTGTTTCTCTCAGGTTTGTCAAAGATCAGATGGCTGTAGATGTGTGGTATTATTTCTGAGGACTCTGTTCTGTTCCATTGGTCTATATCTCTGTTTTGGTACCAGTACCATGCTGTTTTGGTTACTGTAGCCTTGTAGTATACTTTGAAGTCAGGTAGCGTGACGCCTCTAGCTTTGTCCTTTTGACTTAGGATTGTCTTGGCAATGCGGGCTCTTTTTTGGTTCCATATGAACTTTAAAGCCGTTTTTTCCAATTCTGTGAAGAAAGTCATTGGTAGCTTGATGGGGATGGCATTGAATCTATAAATAACCTTGGGCAGAATGGCCATTTTCACGATATTGATTCTTCCTATCCATGAGCATGGTATGTTCTTCCACTTGTTTGTGTCCTCTTTGATTTCACTGAGCAGTGGTTTGTAGTTCTCCTTGAAGAGGTCCTTTACATCCCTTGTAAGTTGGATTCCTAGGTATTTTATTCTCTTTGAAGCAATTGTGAATGGAAGTTCATTCCTGATTTGGCTCTCTGTTTGTCTGTTACTGGTGTATAAGAATGCTTGTGATTTTTGCACATTAATTTTGTATCCTGAGACTTTGCTGAAGTTGCTTCTCAGCTTAAAGAGATTTTGGGCTGAGAAAATGGGGTTTTCTAAATATACAATCATGTCATCTGCAAACAGGGACAATTTGACTTCTTCTTTTCCTAACTGGATACCCTTGATTTCTTTCTCTTGCCTGATTGCCCTAGCCAGAACTTCCAACACTATGTTGAATAGGAGTGGTGAGAGAGGGCATCCCTGTCTTGTGCCAGTTTTCAAAGGGAATTTTTCCAGTTTTTGCCCATTCAGTATGATATTAGCTGTGGGTTTGTCATAAATAGCTCTTATTATTTTGAGGTACGTTCCATCAATACCGAATTTATTGAGCGTTTTTAGCATGAAGGGCTGTTGAATTTTGTCAAAAGCCTTTTCTGCATCTATTGAGATAATCATGTGGTTCTTGTCTTTGGTTCTGTTATATGCTGGATTACATTTATTGATTTGGATATGTTGAACCAGCCTTGCATCCCAGGGATGAAGCCCACTTGATCATGGTGGATAAGCTTTTTGATGTGCTGCTGGATCGGTTTGCCAGTATTTTATTGAGGATTTTTGCATCGATGTTCATCAGGGATATTGGTCTAAAATTCTCTTTTTTGTTGTGTCTCTCCCAGGCTTTGGTATCAGGATGATGTTGGCCTCATAATATGAGTGAGGGAGGATTCCCTCTTTTTCTATTGATTGGAATAGTTTCAGAAGGAATGGTACCAGCTCCTCCTTGTACCTCTGGTAGAATTCAGCTGTGAATCCATCTGGTCCTGGACTTGTTTTGGTTGGTAGGCTATTAATTATTGCCTCAATTTCAGAGCCTGCTATTGGTCTATTCAGGGATTCAGCTTCCTCCTGGTTTAGTCTTGGGAGATTGTAAGTGTCCAGGAAATTATCCATTTCTTCTAGATTTTCTAGTTGATTTGTGTAGAGGTGTTTATAGTATTCTCTGATGGTAGTTTGTATTTCTGTGGGGTCAGTGGTGATATCCCCTTTATCATTTTCTATTGCGTCTATTGATTCTCTCTCTTTTCTTCTTTATTAGTCTTACTAGCAGTCTGTCAATTTTGTTGATGTTTTCAAAAAACCAACTCCTGGATTCATTGATTTTTTGGAGGGTTTTTTTGTATCTCTATCTCCTTCCGTTCTGCTCTGATCTTAGATATTTCTTGCCTTCTGCTAGCTTTTGAATGTGTTTGCTCTTGCCTCTCTAGTTCTTTTAATTGTGATGTTAGAGTGTCAATTTTAGATCTTTCCTGCTTTCTCTTGTGGGCATTTAGTGCTATAAATTTCCCTCTACACACTGCTTTAAATGTGTCCCAGAGATTCTGGTATGTTGTATCTTTGTTCTCATTGGTTTCAAAGAACATCTTTATTTCTGCCTTCATTTGTTATGTACCCAGTAGTCATTCAGGAGCAGGTTGTTCAGTTTCCATGTAGTTGAGCGGTTTTGATTGAGTTTCTTAATCCTGAGTTCTAGTTTGATTGCACTGTGGTCTGAGAGACAGTTTGTTATAATTTCTGTTCTTGTACATTTGCTGAGGAGTGCTTTACTTCCAATTATGTGGTCAATTTTGGAATAAGTGTGATGTGGTGCTGAGAAGAATGTATATTCTGTTGATTTGGGGTGGAGAGTTCTATAGATGTCTATTAGGTCTGCTTGGTGCAAAGATGAGTTCAATTCCTGGATATCCTTGTTAACTTTCTCTCTTGTTGATCTGTCTAATGTTGACAGTGGGGTGCTGAAGTCTCCCATTATTATTGTATGGGAGTCTAAGTCTCTTTGTAAGTCTCTAAGGACTTGCTTTATGAATCTGGGTGCTCCTGTATTGGGTGCATAGATATTTAGGAGAGTTAGCTCTTCCTGTTGAATGATCCCTTTACCATTATGTAATGGCCTTCTTTGTCTCTTTTGATCTTTGATGGTTTAAAGTCTGTTTTATCAGAGACTAGGATTGCAACCCCTGCTTTTTTTTGTTCTCCATTTGCTTGGTAGATCTTCCTCCATCCCTTATTTTGAGCCTATGTATGTCTCTGCCTGTGAGATGGGTCTCCTGAATACAGCAGACTGATGGGTCTTGACTCTTTATCCAGTTTGCCAGTCTGTGTCTTTTAATTGGAGCATTTAGTCCATTACATTTAAGGTTAATATTGTTATGTGTGAACTTGATCCTGCCATTATGATATTAACTGGTTATTTTGCTCATTAGTTGATGCAGTTTCTTCCTAGCCTCGATGGTCTTTACATTTTGGCATGTGTTTGCAATGGCTGGTACCATTTGTTCCTTTCCATGTTTAGGGCTTCCTTCAGGGTCTCTTGTAAGGCAGGCCTGGTAGTGACAAAATCTCTAAGCATTTGCTTATCTGTAAAGGATTTTATTTCTCCTTCACTGATGAAACTTAGTTTGGCTGGATATGAAATTCTGGGTTTAAAATTCTTTTCTTTAAGAATGTTGAATACTGGCCCCCATTCTCTTCTGGCTTGTAGAGTTTCTGCGAGAGATCTGCTGTTAGTCTGATGGGCTTCCCTTTGTGGGTAACCGACCTTTCTCTCTGGCTGCCCTTAAGATTCTTTCCTTCATTTCAACTTTGGTGAATCTGGCAATTATGTGTCTTGGAGTTGCTCTTCTGGAGGAGTATCTTTGTGGCATTCTCTGTATTTCCTGAATTTGAATGTTGGCCTGCCCTACTAGGTTGGGGAAGTTCTCCTGGATGATATCCTGAAGAGTGTTTTCCAACTTGGTTCCATTTTCCTCCTCACTTTCAAGCACCCCAATCAGACGTAGATTTGGTCTTTTTACATAATCCCATACTTCTTGCAGGCTTTGTTCATTTCTTTTCTTCTTTTTTCTTTTGGTTTCTCTTCTCGCTTCATTTCATTCATTTGATCCTCAATCGCTGATACTCTTCTTCCAGTTGATCGAGTCGGTTACTGAAGCTTGTGCATTTGTCACGTATTTCTCGTGTCATGGTTTTCATCTCTGTCATTTCGTTTATGACCTTCTCTGCATAATTAGTCTAGCTGTCAATTCTTCCACTCTTTTTTCAAGATTTTTAGTTTCTTTGCGCTGGGTACGTAATTCCTCCTTTAGCTCTGAGAAGTTTGATGGACTGAAGCCTTCTTCTCTCATCTCGTCAAAGTCATTCTCTGACCAGCTTTAATCCGTTGCTGGCGATGGGCTGCGCTCCTTTGCAGGGGGAGCTGCGCTCTTATTTTTTGAATTTCCAGCTTTTCTGCCCTGCTTTTTCCCCATCTTTGTGGTTTTATCTGTCTCTGGTCTTTGATGATGGTGACGTACTGATGGGGTTTTGGTATAGGTGTCCTTCCTGTTTGATAGTTTTCCTTCTAACAGTCAGGACCCTCAGCTTTAGGTCTGTTGGAGATTGCTTGAGGTCCACTCCAGACCCTGTTTGCCTGGGTATCAGCAGGAGAGGTTGCAGAAGATAGAATACTGCTGAACAGCGAGTGTACCTGTCTGATTCTTCCTTTGGAAGCTTCCTCTCAGGGGTGTACTCCACCCTGTGAGGTGTGGGGTGTCAGACTGCCCCTAGTGGGGGATGTCTTCCAGTTAGGCTACTCAGGGGTCAGGGACCCACCTGAGCAGGCAGTCTGTCCCTTCTCAGATCTCAACCTCCGTGTTGGGAGATCCACTGCTCTCTTCAAAGCTGTCAGTCAGAGTCGTTTGCGTCTGCAGAGATTCCTGCTGCCTTTGTTGTTGTTGTTGTTAACTGTGCCCTGTCCCCAGAGGTGGAGTCTACAGAGACAGGCAGGTTTCCTTGAGCTGCTGTGAGCTCCACCCAGTTCGAGCTTCCCAGCGGCTTTGTTTACTTACTTAAGCCTCAGCAATGGCGGGCGCCCCTCCCCCAGCCTCGCTGCTGCCTTGCAGTTAGATCTCAGACTGCTGTGTTAGCGATGAGGGAGGCTCCGTAGGCATGGGACCCTCCCAGCCAGGTGTGGGATATATTCTTCTGGTGTGCCCGTTTGCTTAAAGCGCAGTATTGGGGTGGGAGTCACCCGATTTTCCAGGTGTTGTGTGTTTCAGTTCCCCTGGCTAGGAAAAGGGATTCCCTTCCCCCTTGCGCTTCCCAGGCGAGGCGATGCCTCGCCCTACTTCAGCTCTCGCTGGTCGGGCTGCAGCAGCTGAGCAGCACCGATTGTCCGGCACTCCCTAATGAGATGACCCCAGTACCTCAGTTGAAAATGCAGAAATCACCGGTCTTCTGTGTCACTCGCGCTGGGAGTTGGAGACTGGAGCTGTTCTTATTCGGCCATCTTGCTCCCATGTCGGGATACATCTTTTTTTACACTGGAATATTTTAAACTTCTTTGCATGTCTTAAGTTGGGAACTCCAGAAGCCACCCATCACAGGATACCTGAGTAAGTACTTTATTAAAGAGGGAAGTAGTTCCAGGGAAATCCCAGGGGAATTAAGATGGGGAAGGGGAAGAGCCATGCAAAAATGTGTCTCAGCCAAAGCCCCATAGAGGGTTGCTTCGGACTGAATCTGAGTGATAATTCTGAAATGAACATTACACCTAAGCGTTGCCTCCTATCAACTCAAAGAAAAAGCGTTTTGTACTCATTCCACACATCGGTTGTTGGTTAAAACACAAATTGATTGGGGCGTGAGGAAGGACAGAAATAGAGGCATACCTCATTTTATTGAACTTTATTTTATTGCACTTTGCAGATGCTGCATTTTTACAAATTAAAAGTTTGCCTAAACCAATGTCCAGGAAAATTTTCTCTAGGTTTTATTCTAGCATTTTTATAGTTCAGGTCAAATTTAGGTATTTAATCAATCTTGAGTTGATCTTTGTATATGGTGAGAGATAGGGTTTGAGCTTCATTCTTCTGCATATGGTAATCCAAATTTTCAGCACCATTTATTGAAAAGGGTATCCCTTTCCCAGTGTATGTTTTTGTTGACTCTGTCAAAGATCAGTTGGCTGTAGATATGTGAATTTATGTCTTGGATATCTATTGTATTCCATTAATCTATGTGTCTATTTTGGTACCAGTACCATGCTGTTTTGGTTACTGTAGCCTTGTAGTGTTATTTGTGGTCAAGGATTGTGATGCCTCCAGCTTTGCTCTTCTCACTTATGATTACTTTGATTATGTGGGCTTTTTTTTGTTTCATCTGAATATTAGGATTTTTTTTTAATCTGTGAAAAATGATGGTATTTTGATACAGATTGCCTTGAATCTGAATATTGCTTTGAGCAGTATGACCATTTTCATGATATTATTTCTCCTGATCGATGAGCATGGGCTGTTTTTCCATTTGTTTGTGTCACCTAAAATCTCTTTCATCGGTGTCTTATAGTTATCCTGTTAGAGATCTTGTAATTCCTTTGTTAAATATGTTCCAGGTATTTTATTTTTTGTAGTTATTGAAAATGAGATTGCTTTCTTGATTTGCTTCTCAACGTGATTATTATTGGTGTATAGAAATGCTACTGATTTTCATGTATAGTTTTTGTATTCTTAAATGTTATTGAATTCATTTATGAAATCTAAGAGATTTTTTGGAAGTGTCTTTCGGGTTTTCTAGATATAAGATCATATCATCAGCAAACAGCAATGAAAAACACTACTGGGCATTGGTCTAAACAAATAATTTATGACTAAGACCTCAAAAACACAAGCAACAAAAACAAAAATAGACAAATGGGACTTAATTAAATAGAAAGGCTTCCACACAGCAAAATAAATAATCAGAAGAGTGAACAGACAACTTGCAGATTGGGTGAGAATATTTGCAAAGTGTACATACAACAGAAGACTAATATCCAGAGTCTACAAGGAACTCAGACAACTCAAAAACAGAAACACCCAAGGAACCTGATCAAAAATTGGGTCATTATCCTCAACAAAATTAACACAGGAACATAAAACCAAATACTGCATGTTATCACTTATAAGTGGGAGCTAAATGATGAGAACACATGAACACATAGAAGGGAGCAACACACACTGGGACCTTTTGGAGGGAGGAGGGTGGAGTGAGAGAGAGGATCAGGAAAAATAATGAATGAGTACTAGGGTTAATACATGGATGATGAAATAATCTGTAAAACAAACCCCCATGACACAAGTTTACCTATGTAACAAACCTGCACATGTACCCCTGAACTTAAAATAAAAGTTAAAAGAAAGTGGGCAAAGGAAATGAATAGAAAGTTTTCAAAGGAAGACATACAAATGTCCAAAAAGAATGTGAAAAAAAATGCTCAATATCACTAATTATCAGAGAAATGCAAGTAAAACCACAGTGATGTATCATTTTATACCCGTCATAGTGGCTTTTATTAAAATATCAAAAAAATACAAATGTTGTTGAGGATGTGGAGAAAAGGGAGCACATATACACTCTGCTAAAAATGTTAATTAGTAAAACCTCTATGGAAAACAGTATAGAAATTTCTCAAAGAACGAAAAATAGAACTACCATTTGATCCAGCAGTCCTACTACTGGGTATCTACTCAAAGGAAAATAAATCATATTGGAAAACATACCTGCACTTGCATAGTTTTTGCAACAGTATTCACAATAGCAAAGATAAGGAATCCATCTAAGTGACCATCAACAGATGACTGGGTAAAGAAAATGTGGCATATATACACAACAGAATACTACTCAGCCACAAAAAGCATGAAATCATGTCTTTTGCAGCAATATGGATGAAACTGGAGGCCATTATCCTAAGTGAAATAACTCACAAACAGAAAGTCAAATACCATATATTGTCACTTATAAGTGAGAGCTAAATGTTATGTACACATTGACATAGAGTGTGGAATAGTAGACATTGGAGACTCAAAAGTTTGGGAGGGAGGGAGTGGTGAGGGGTAAGAAATTACTTAATGGGTACAATGTACATTATTCAGGTGATGGTTACATTAAAAGCTCAGACTTCACGACTCTGTAATACATGCATATAACAGAACTGCACTTGTGTCCCTTAAATTTATACCAATAAATACATGAAGATTTTTTTTTATTTTTTTTATTTTTTTATTATACTTTAGTTCTAGGGTACATGTGCATGACGTTTATATCATGTATAACTCCCCAATGCAATCCCTCCCTCCTCCCCCCTCCCCATGATAGGCCCCAGTGTGTGATGTTCCCCTTCCCGAGTCCAAGTGATCTCATTGTTCAGTTCCCACCTATGAGTGAGGACATGCGGTGTTTGGTTTTCTCTTCTTGTGATAGTTTGCTAAGAATGATGGATTCCAGCTGCATCCATGTCCCTACAAAGGACGCAAACTCATCCTTTTTTATGGCTGCATAGTATTCCATGGTGTATATGTGCCACATTTTCTTAATCCAGTCTGTCACATGAAGATTTTTAAAATGTCTGTGGCAATCCTTCATCTAACAAATTTATAAACACAGTTTTCCAACAGCATATACTCACTTCATGTCTCTGTGTGACATTTTGATGATTCTTATAATATTTTAAACTTTGTTATTATTATTATTATTATATCTGTTATGGTAATCTTATATCAGTGATCTTTCATCTTACTATTTTAATTGTTTTTGTGTGCCATGAACCATACCATATAATGCAGCAAATTTAATCAATAAATGTTATGTATATTCTGACTGCTCCATTGATTGTATCTCTGTCTGAAAGTTTTGAAGTAAAAATGCCATTCCAGTTAATACATGAATGATAAGACAGTGAAACAACGTTATTACCTATATGGAGAAAGATTTTGTGGTCTAGGTAGAAGATCAAATCAGTCACAATATTTCCTTAAGCCAGAACCTACTTCAGAACCTACTTTAGAACAACACCTTAACTTTCTTCAATTCTATGAAGGCTGAAAGAGGTGAGAAAGCTGCAGAAGAAAAGTTGTAAGCTAGCAGAAGTTGGTTCATGAAGTTTAAAGAATGAAGCTTTCTTTGTAACATAAAAGTGCAATGTGAAGAAACAAGTACTGATGTATAATCTGCAGCAAGTTATCCAGAAGATGTAGTTAAGAAAATTGATAAGATGGCTGCCCTATATGACATTTTTGTATGCATACTAAACAGTCTTCTATTGGAAGATGCCAGCTAAGATTTTCATAGCTAGAGAGTATAAGTCAATGCCTAGCTTCAAAGCTTCAAAGCTTTAAAGGACAGGCTGACTCTATTGGTAGGAGCTAATGCAACTGGTGACTTTAAGTTGAAGTCAATGCTCATTTACCATTCCATAAATCTATGGGTCCTTAAGAATTATTCTAAATCCCTCTGCCTATGTTCTGTAGGTAAAACAAAGCCTGGATGCCAGCACATCTGTTTATAACATGGTTTACTGGATATTTTAAGCTCACTGCTAAGACTTACAGCCCAGAAGAAAAGATTCCTTTCAAAATATTACTGCTCATTGAGAATGCTCCTAGTCACTCAAGAACTCTAATGGAGATGTACAAAGAGATTAATGTTTTCATGCCCGCTAATACAATATCCACTCTGCAGTCCATGGACCAAGGAGTAATTTTGACTTCCAAGTTTTATTATTCTGGTTGTCGGAAGCAAATTCACATCAAAATCAAGGATACACAAAAACGTGTAAATAAGGACTTGAGGGAATCTGGGAGGAGCACTAACACTGTCTGCTACACTTGTTGTATTGCTTTCATTTGTCATTTTAAGATAGGTTTTGTCATTTCTATGCTATTCCTTTTCATATTGCTCATAATGAGCTTGGTAAACTCTGTCCATATGTTTCATTTACTCCTATGCAAGACAAATGAACAGTGTTTCATTCCTTTCCTATTGTATTTAAAACTTTCTTCTTTGTCTTCCACGTATATATTGTCCTTATCCCAAGTATATTTTGAGAAGTGCAGCATAGAAGATTTGGGTAGGTGAAGGATGAAGAACTCCACTATTGCTGGGATATAAAAGTGTGGATGACCTAGATTCTGCTGTTTGTTTTATGATGTTATAGTATATCCTATATCTGGACCCAGTTCACCAACTTGGGGAATATATCATATTCCTCTGTCAGGATATATTTGGGCTTTAGATCAATCCTAGACTTCATCATGGAACCCTGGAAAATTACAAAGTTTTCCTGTCTGTGTTGAGTTCTTGATAATTTGCGCTGCATTCTTAATGATGGTAGGTATGGTCTCCTACTCTTGCAGATTTTACATTGACTGTTATCTAGGATTTGCCAACCCACATTTCTTCAGATTGGAGTTTATTCATGAAAATAGTCTGGATTTTGTTTATCTGCCATTGTACTGAGAATAGATTTTTTTTACGAGCCCCGCAGAGTCATGCCATAATGCTTTCTTTTTAATTATTATTATACTTTAAGTTCTGGGATACATGTGCAGAACATGTGGGTTTGTTACATAGGTATACATGTGACATGGTGGTTTGCTGCACCCCTCAACCCATCATCTACATTAGGTATTTCTCCTAATGCTATTCCTCCACTAACCCCTTACCACCCAATAGGCCCCAGTGTGTGATGTTCCTCTCCCTGTGTCCACATGTTTTCATTGTTCAACTCCTACTTATGAGTGAGAACATGCAGTGTTTGGTTTTCTGTTCCTGTGTAAGTTTGCTCAGAATGATGGTTTCCAGCTTCATCTGTGTCCCTGCAAAGGACATGAACTCATCCTTTTTTATGGCTGCATAGTATTCCACAGTGTGTATGTGCCACATTTTCTTTATCCAGTCTATCATTGATGGGCATTTGGGTTCGTTCCAAGTCTTTCCCATTGTGAATAGTGCTGCAATAAACATATGTGTGCATGTGTCTTTACAGTAGAATGATTTATAATCCTTTGGGTATATACCCAGTAATGGTATTGCTGGGTCAAATGGTATTTCTGATTCTAGATCCTTGAGGAATTGCCACATTGTCTTCCACAATGGTTGAACTAACTTACACTCCCACCAACAGTGTAAAAGCTTCCTATTTCTTTACATCCTCTCCAGCATCTGTTGTTTCCTGACTTTTTAATGATTGCCATTATAACTGGCATGAGACGGTATCTCATTGTGGTTTTGATTTGCATTTCTCTATGACCAGTGATGATGAACTTTTTTTCATACATTTGTTGGCTGCGTAAATGTCTTCTTTTGAGAAGTGTCTGTTCATATCCTTTGCCCACTTTTTGATGGGTTGTTTGATTTTTTTTCTTGTAAATTTCTTTAAGTTCCTTGTAGATTCTGGATATTAGCCCTTCATTAGATGGATAGATGGCAAAAATTTTCTCCCATTCTGTAGGATGCCTGATCACTCTGATGACAATTTATTTTGCTGTGCAGAATCTGTTTAGATTAATAAGTTCCCATTTGTCAATTTTGGCTTTTGTTGCCATTGCTTTTGGTGTTTTAGACATGAAGTATTTGCCCATGCCTATGTCCTGAATGATATCGCCTAGGTTTTCTTCTAGGGGTATTATGATTTTAGGTCCTACGTTTGTCTTTAATCCATCTTGAGTTAATTTTTGTATAAGTTGTAAGGAAGGGGTCCAATTTCAGTTTTCTGCATCTGGCTAACCAGTTTTCCCAGCACTATTTACTATATAGGGAATCCTTTCCCCATTGCTTGATTTTTTCAGGTTTATCAAAGATCAGATCGTTGTAAATGTGTGGCATTATTTCTGAGGCCTCTGTTCTGTTCTATTTGTCTATATATCTGCTTTGGTACCAGTACCATGCTGTTTTGGTAATTGTAGCTTTGTAGTATAGTTTGAAGTCAGGTAGCATGATGCCTCCAGCAGTCAGGCAAGAGAAAGAAATAAAGGGTATTCAAATAGGAAGAGAGGATGTGAAATTGTCTCTGTTTTTAGATGAGATGATTGTATATTTAGAAAACCCCATTGTCTCAGCCCAAAATCTCCTTAAGCTGATAAGCAACTTCTGCAAAGTCTCAGTATACAAAATCAATGTGCAAAAATCACAAGCATTACTATTCACCAATAACAGACAAACACAGAGCCAAATCATGAATGAACTCCCATTCACAATTACTGCAAAGAGAATAAAATACCTAGGAATCCAACTTACAAGGGATGTGAAGGACCTCTACAGGGAGAACTACAAACCACTGCTCAAGGAAATTATGGAGGACACAAACAAATGGAAAAAAATTCCATGCTCATGGATAGGAAGAATCGATATCGTGAAAATGGCCATACTGCCCAAAACAATTTATACATTCAATGCTATCCCCTTCAAGCTACCATTGACTTTCTTCACGTAATTAGAAAAAACACTTTAAATTTCATATGGAACCAAAAAAGAGCCCGTATAGCCAAGACAATCCTAAACTATAATGTTTTCTTTAGTTCAATGGCTACCACGTTTCAAAATTTACAACATGTTTGTTTTGTTGTCCCTGTATTGATGCTGCTATGAAATTTCTTTTGTTAATTTATTTGTTTAGCTAGAAAAAGAAATTCTGTGTTATAGTTTTAGTCTGCCACTACAAGTGGGATGTTTACTGTTATTTCAATCAGATGTTTCCCTGTCAGTTTGATAAAGTACAATATAATCCCTCTCCTCAATTTTTCTTTATGTATTTTCATCTTTACCTGGATCTTAGAGATGTTGAAAATCACACTATCATCTTTATTTACTTACTAATATTTTAAAATTTGCCTATAGTACATGAAGTTGTGAAAATCTTATTTAAGCAATAAACAATTTCCTTAAGTGTCTAGTGTCTAATCAGAGGAAGTAATTTTCAAACAACTCTTAAACAGAAAAAAACCCATCAATTTCAATCATAGATTTTCAGTGGTTTTAGCTCAAGAAAGCAAAGGAGACTAATACTCAGATATTTATATTATCTGTGAAACTTTAGCAGTGGTTAAGTCAAAATATCAGTCACATGGTGATTTGGTTAAAATATCACTAAAATTGAATGAACGTTGCAGTCAAGGTGTGCTTATTTTCATCACTCCAGATAAAATTTATGTAGCTTTATATGATATATTGATTTTTACGGTAATTGGAAGAGGGTATGATGTACTAGGAGAAGACCAGGAAACATTTTTAATGTGCGAAGGAGGACAGCTTACATAACCATCTGTAAATGTCATCTATTTGAATAGGATGTGAAGCTCTACATTGCCTACTCCTTTGATGCTGGCAGGCATCATGTGGTCATTAAAGTTCCCAAGGTGATGTAGCCAGGATGATGCCTGTCTTCCCTATGATACTCCTCAGAAGTCACAGCTAGTCTAAAGGGAAGGCTCATAACTGTAAGAATTTGGAGAGCGACTTCTTCATTTGGACTGTTCTGAAAGGAAGGCAATTCCCTAAAGTTTGGGGCTGCTTGAGATCTTGAAAAGATGAGTAAAAAACTAGTTCTTACCTAGATCATTTGATTACTGTATTTGTTAAATAATTTTGAAAATAAATTATCCTTTTTACACCTACTTAGTCAGCTTTTGATTCTAAGGACAGGGGAAATAAGAAAATTCTGGACTAGGATAAACTGAATCACCAAAAAAGAAACCAGACACAGAAGCAATAAATACTTTTGCTGTAATTTTTTTCAGGCAAAATATCTAAAAATACTTGGTTGAATATATCTTTCTCATTCAGGTCAGATTCTATTTAGATCATTAATAGCTGAACAGCTTTGGGAAATGTGTTGGTAATTTCTGTTTGTTTCCAGTGGACAGATGTGAATTATTCCTTTCTATCAGCTTGCCCGTTCTCAGAAAACTAGATTTGTCATTCGTTGCTGGGATCATAAAGTCACCCAGTCATCAGCTGCTGACTGCCTATCTGCTCTGACAGGGAAGGAAATTGAGGATGTTAGTAGAGATTATTTAGGATCACTCAGTGAGTGTATTGAAAATAAACACACACACAAGAAGTGCTTTGGCAGATTTGAATTTAAAGGAAGATAAGAAGACCAAGTACAAAAGCACTAAAGCTTTGTTATCAAGTACCTTTGTATAAAAAGGATTGCACTGCATCATTTCCTCTGTATATCCATGAACATATACATTCTTTCGTTTTACATCAGTCATGGCATAAACTATGAAATGATCAAATGATCAAATTGGCATTTATAGCTTTCCAAACTATATTACTATATTCCTAAGTACCAGCATGCATGTGTATATGTGCGTGCACACACATAGAAGTATATATGTGTGCAGATACGTGTCTGTATTTTAGGCTGAGCCATGTGAAATGCCTTCTTGTAGATAAAAAATGGTCAAATATTATTAATTTCATAAGGTTTAATTGAAAGTATGGTAGGTGATCACAGTGTTCTGAGTTTTGATCATTGATGGATCATCCTAAAAGTGAAAAAACTCACACTGTTATTGCTAGAGGTATATGGCAAAAAGACAGATGAAAGTAAAGAAAGTGATGGTTCTTGACTGGACAATAGTTTTTTTGGTAAATTAAAAAATAAAGCATCACATTATGTGTTAGCTCAATCTATGATGTGAATAATTCATCCCTTATGCTGATGTGGAACTAAGAAAATTTCATTCCTGAAATTGTTTCCACCAGTGCAAAAATGTTCATCAAAAAAGAGAGAAAAATTATTGTATGCTAAAAAATAGTGGCATAGTGATACCTAGCTTTGCTTTCTAGCATCTGTTATCTCTTTCATATAACAATACTATGAAATTCCTTTAGAAATTATCCTTTCCATGCCCTCTCATATTTTTGACCATTTAATTTATATAAAATTGATTCTACATTCAGCTTATGGTGAGTACAGATTGGCCTAAACCAATCTGGGTATGGCACTCACCTAATAATTGGGACATAGTTAGGCACATGATATGATCCAGTATAATCATAATGAACCTTAGGAGTTTTACTGGGGAAGCTGGGTGAAACCTCTTTTCCACTGGGTTTACGACTCTGAAAATTCAACTTGGGATTATTGTTGCAGCCATTTTTGACACCAGGAGGAGAGCTAGCCGAGGACAAAGCTTGAGGGTAGAGGAGAACAGCATGAGAAATTTGCATGAAAACAGAGCTGGAAACCTGATGAAGTATCTTAAATTTCTGGATCAAACTTAGTCCAAAGTAAGTCCTACTTTGGATATCTTTGTCCTCTAAACCCATTGATACCTTATTGTGTCAAGACAGTTTAGGTTTTGAGTCAGGTTTTTTCTTTTTATTTTTCTCATCAGAAATCAAAAGTATCCTAACCAACAGAGGTGATTAATACGAGGTTTGAGAATATGCATAGGAAACATGTAATTCTTAATGGAAATGTGATTTGAGAGAAAGCCAGGAAACTGTTCAAACCTGTCTATGATGCAACTGTTAAAGGAATCACTAAAGTATTTGCTTGAGCAGATCTTCACGGTGGATAAATTTTGGATGAAGAATTAAAATGTGTGTTAAGCATCTTTTTTCCTGAATATAAAGGTACATACCCATATTTTAAAAAGTAAAATAGACAAATTTAAGGCAGAAAACAGCAGTCACCTATAACTTTACCATTCAGAGGAAAGCATTATCATTATTTTAGCATATTTGCTACTATTTATCTTTCTATCCAGTTTTGTATAGTTGAGATCACACTGTATATATATAACTTTTGTCCAGCTCTTTTTCATTCAACACCAAATAATAAGCATTTTCCCACATCATTTACAACTCTTCATGAAGAATATGTTTTTCTTGCTGAGGAAATTACACTTTATGAGAATTTGTATCACATATCACATGGAATGTGATACAAATACACATGAAACAATGAATTACACAGTACAAAATTTTATGATTATATTATAAATAATGTGATTGTGTTATTTAAATTTTCAGCTTAAAATGGAGTTTTAGAAAATCAGGAAATTTGTGATAGCAAACGTGAAATGTACAGAAGGATAGAGTATGACTTAGGGACAGGGAAAGAATCAGATAATCTAGACCAAGAGAATTGTAATTCATATATATTCCGATCCAAATGTGAGAATCATCTTCTACATGAAGAAACCAAGGCTAGAATGAAGGTTTATTAAAGCTAATCAGAAATAAGAGTAGATATATAAAATGGTTTGATTTTGGAGGATCTTGTAAATCAGACAAAAGATTTCCTTTTCTGTAGAAGTATGAGGTGCATATAAACACAGGAATAAATCTAGGGCTTCTTAGTTTACAGTGTGTAAAGAGGACTATGTTGTCTGATGTGACGTGCTGTTTTAACAAGAATTATAGAGAAGGAAGGCACCAAATGACATGAATGAGATTGTTTCAACAGGATGCTCTACAAACCTTGGTATCACTTTAGCCTGAGAATTTAAAACAAGCACTCTGGCTGACTTATGACAATTTCTTAAAATTATATTGTGCCTCTATATCTTACATGAGTTATTTCCCTCACTGTAAGCCAATGATGTAGATATCATTGTTGTTGTTATTGTTATTTTATGAAATAAGAAACAAAGACTCAGAGTGGTTTCAGGGAAAGTAATCTAGCTCAAAGTAGCTTAAGCTAGCTTAATGTAAATATAAATATGAATAGGTATATGAACATAGTTTGAGCCAGGTTACTGATACTTGCAATCAAATAATATCATGATATAGTTGAGGTTCCAACACTGGTCATTTCCCAATCAGTCCAATATCCTTTCTACAATACTTTACTGCATTGCTAGTGTTAATGCTAGGTCCCTAAGGTCTTTGATTATGGTAGTGAAGGCATCAGTGTTTTCATATTGTTACTGCTTTGTTTCTGAATCCTTAATATTCATTCATACCATGGGTAGTAGTCAAATAGTCCAAATATTTATTTTGAGGAATCATACAGCATAGTACAATTGAGCCTTTGTACAGTACTATGAGTCTGATGAGCCTTTGAATATCTGAGACTTTTTTGTTCCTCTACACATGAAAGAAAATTTGGATTAGTATATAGTTCTTAGTTCACAATATTCTCCTTCAAAATTCTGTCAATTCCTTCAAAATTCTGTTAAAATTGGTCTATCTGTTGCCTTTAGGAACATAGTGTGTGTCTAAGATATCTGAAACCGGCTTAATGTTGTAGCTTCATAGATAACCTGTTTTATTTTCTCTGTGCATGGTTGTAGGAATTTCTCTTCATCCTCCTAATACAACTTTTTGGTCAAGATGTATCTAAGTGCAAGTCGCTTTTCATTGCCTTTTTTACAAATTCAGAAAAGGTTTCTTAATCATGTCTTTGGTTATTGCTTCTGGTATCTTCTTCAGTAACCTCCATGATTTTTAGGTTGGAGTTCTGTTCTCTGTATCTTATTTTCATGCTTACCTATGATATGTTACTTGTGGGAACTAGCCAAGTGTTTTCTGGGAGTTTATGTCTCTGGATATAGGCAGAAAAAAATAGTAATATTGGGAGGGTGGAGAGAAAAAAACCCTCTGATGGCTTCCAAAAGATACACTTATGTACTAGGTAGTCATCCATGCATTTACTGAATCATGGGACAGTCTAATAAAAAGGTGAAGGATATTTTGCTACCTAATTTCAAGTGGATATTTGTTTCTAGTGGAATGGCACACATGAGCTTGTATTTGCATTTCTTTTACTGTTCATGAATTCCAGATTGCCATATGAGCTGATCTTCCTCACCACCTTTGGTTCAGGTTTGAAGGTTTAGATAAGTTATCAGTTAATATTACAAAATTATATAGTATAAATATTATTTTAGTGGCCAAATATATTTTCTAACTTTATAACCAATTGTTGCCCTGTTGCTATGGAATCATAAAATGTCTAAAGTTTTATTTTGTAACTGTTTATAAAATAAATTATATCATGTAGCTGTTAATAAATTTGTTATATGTGGAAGTCTCTGGACATATACTTTGGGAATATCAAGGCTCTACTACATATGTATTTATATGAATCTATGTATTTTACATATTTATGTGCAATTGTAGTTAACATTTATTGAATTGCTGTGCACTATGAATTTTATAAGCTCTTTACACATATTAAGTTACTTTATCCTCATTAAAACTCCAAGATAAAGGTATACAATTATACCCATTTTACAAGAAAGGAAAACAAGGCACAAGGATGTTAAGTGACTTGCCTAAGGTTATACAACAAGGATATATTGTAGCCTGGATTAAAACTGAGACCACATGGCTACAGAGTCTTTGTGCTAAACCACTATGCAACTCTGTCTCCTATATGTTTCCCGTAAGTATATATGTGTATTATATGCATTTATGTGTTGTGTGTGTGTGTGTGTGTGTGTGTGTATGCCTGTGTGTATGTAAAGTGAATCTGAAATGAACATCAAAGCGCCAAAAAGCAGCCTCTCTTTCAGGATCACATCAAATTTAATTGGCTAGACCCAAATGTCCATTTTTCAATAATCTCTGATCTATGCTGCTGGATTTCAGTTTTGAGTCATTGCTGCTTGTATTTCCACCGGTTACAAGAATGGAGACATGTTCGCATCATGAAATAAGACTGAGTTAGAATTTCTTACTCATGGTCTTTGGGTTGTTTTCTCCTTTTATATGTATTATCTCTAAATTCTGGACCTACTTCAGCTTTATATTCATTATGAAAATATATGCTTGATTGTAGAATAAACAACGCATGGCTTTTTTTTTTTTCTCATGCATAGATGCCGTTTCTTCATCTGACCCAGTGAGTCAATCTGGACTCTGGCCTATCCTTTAATCACATGCGCCTGAGTAACAGTACTAACCTAGGGGAAATCTGTTATGGGTTGAATTGTGTCCCCCTGAGAGATGCTTAAGTTCTAATGCTCAGTAACTATGAATGTGACCTTATTTGTAAATACAATCTTTGTAGGTGAGGAAGTTTAAGATGAAGTCATTAGAGTGTATACTAATCCAATGTGATTGTGTTCTTATGAAAAAGCAAAATTTGGACATGGAGACAGAGAGATACATATGAAGATCTTAGCCATGTGCCTATGAAGCAGAGATTGGGGTGATGCATCTACAAACGAAGGAGCATCAAAGATTGCCAGCATACCACTAAGGGCCAGGAGATAGGCATTAAGCAGATTTCCACTTTCAGTCCATACAAGGAATCAATACTGTTAACAGTTTTATCTTGGACTTCTAGCCTTCAGAACTATAAGACAACAAATTTGTTGTTAAGCCATCCAGAGTGCCATCCTTAACATTCATTCATACCATGGGTAGTAGTCAATAGTCCTATTAGTTCTGTCCCTCTAGAGAACACTGACTAATACAATGGGTGACATTCAGTATGATCATTACAAAGAGCATAGTCAAGGACCAAAGCCAGGGTTCCTGGAGAAATAGAATCAATGTTCAAACTCATGCCAAATCTAAGATCCAGGCCACGGATTAGAAAGCATAGAAACTATCACAGAATTATTCAAAAAAGATATCATTCACTAACCTAAAGTGACCTCTGGCCTCACTTTCTAGTAAGGGCAGTTCAAGCAAAGAGTTCAGATCTTTTGGTGTGGCTTCATTAGGCACTCTTAGTGAATCAATGAGGGCTTTATTTTTACTCATTAGGTGAGAAAATGGAATAAAGGAAATGAAAAGAAAACAAAATGGACACATTTGAAGCAATTTGACAGACGTGAACACATTTGAGAACCACTTCTACTCATATAATCATCCCAATCACTCTTGCTCCCTGAATCTACAAAGAGGTACTTTGGTATTACTGTCCAGTGGGAAGTTCCTAGAAAAATTACCACAGATTTTAGAGCTGTCATGTTTTAATTATTTCTCAATTACTCTTTCTTTATACAAAGTGAAAGAGGCCAACCATCCTGAGTAAGGCTTATCATAAATACATTTTTATATTTACATATTTCATTAAGTAAGGAACATATGAAACCACTCAATTTTGACAATCATGACTTACGATGTATCCCAGAGGATAGAGTTGTAGTCATAGGTGTTGCAATGATCTTGTGCTACTGTCTTCCTTTGTATGTAGTGTCTGGGTCAGTCATAAATGTGAGAAGTTTAGGTATGTGAGTTAGTAAGCTAGGATTTGTGCATCTATAAAGTCAGAGTCAAAGACTGATCCATACTTGGTTATTTTGAGTGAACTAAAACCCAGTAATTCATTTTTCATTAGAGATCGGGTATTCTGAGGAGAGGAACTAATCCATTACTGATATCTACCATCTATTCTCCATTGAGCCTGCTGAGGCAAGAGTCAGTCTGACACTTCACTGTAGGAAAGCTGGGGGAGGGTCATCATTCCTAGGAGTGAGAAGTTGGCCAGGGTAGTTTGCATTGTATTTCTGGCAGCTGAAAGTGCAATTTAACTAAATGGCTTCTGTCAAAGCCTTTTGTGATAATGGTGTTTGCTGTAAACGTGTGGAATGATGACTTAGGAAGCTTCATGAAAGCTGAACAGATATGGAAAGCTTGTCTTTAGATAACATAGAAACTGAGATTTAGATATGTGTTTGTTCTCTTTTGTAAATGAATCCCATCAGCTAAAACAGATTCTGGTGGGATAAAAAGGGTATCGTCCTCTTATTGTTCTTAAATGTTTGGGAAGATATTTAGCAGAGCTAATGCAAGAGTAGAGTCTTCACATCTTTCCACTCTAGGTAGTCATCCTCTGTTAAGCTTTCTTGGCTGTAAAGTTTTTGTTCTTGTTTTTTGAATCAGTCCACTCAGTCTTTGTGAACTTACATTGCACTACAACTTTGGACATTTTGTTCTTTTGCCTGGTTGTTTTTACTGTATTGGGTGAGCATGTGTCTGTAATGGTATAAGAAAGGTATATGTGTATATATCTTTATATATTTGTATTAAGTAGCCAAGTGTCCTGCATGTTAGATGCTTGTTCTGCAAGTGGATAGAAAAGGCATATATATATATCCTTTTATATATATGCTTATATATCTATATATATATATAGGCTTTTTGTTTTATTTTATTTATGTATGCTTTTTATTTCCATTTACAGGATTCACTTCTAACATGTAGGACACTTGGTTCCTTTATTTTCTGTGATCACCCCATGCTTCTTCTGGGTCTCCATAGTATAGAGCTTGCTATAACTCACTTTTCCCATCAGGCTGTATTGGAAAAGGTAATGCAGGAAAGCTGTTCTTGAAATTATGTCATAGAGGCAAACTGGAACAAAATAAAGAGAAAAATAATGGGTCCTGAGTTTTAATGCTGTATATGTCACAGTCTCCCAAAATGACCTGAGGCAAGTCTTCTTCTTTCTCCGCATCTCAGCTTCTGAATAAGAAAATAAAAGGATCAGACAGTATGATCCCTAAGGCCCCTTCCAGTTTAATATTCTGGGTTCTATCACAACTATTCTTTGTTATAGGGTATAGGAATTGAACTTAGGAAGAAACCTGCTAAAATAAGTGAAGTTCTTACCCTTGAATAGCTTGGTCCAGCTACTATTTATTGAGAACCTACCACATACAAAGTATGATTCTCATCTTCTTAGATGCATTATCTCAGTTAATCCTCAAAGCAACTACTTGAGGCTGGTATCATTATTTTCTCCATTTTCAGAGGAGAGTTTAAGTAACTTCTCTACTTTTGCATCACTAGAAAGTTCAGCACCATTATATAAATTCTTGTCTGCCTGACTCAAAAACCCACATTCTTAGCCACTGCACTATACCACCTTACTATACTGTACTCCTCCACTTTAGAATATAGGACAGATCAGGTATGCAAACATAAATACACTTACACATATTCCCATAAAAGAATGAGTGAGAGGCAAAGTGTGAATGTGATGGGCTGTGGTTATCTGTGAGTAGGTGATCCTTAACCTAGTTTCCAAAAATTGACCTGTGCTCTAGGCTTGCTTAGGTCTGATGTCAAGGCAGTCTCAACACTTAATAGTGGCTGGGATGGAATGCTAAGAAGCAGCATGGAAAATGAAGAGATTCAACCAAGGACACAAGAACAACACTGCAGGAGACGCTGCGTCTGTGCAAGGGAAAAAGATATAAGAAATGGGCAGTGGCATGAGAAAAGTCAAAGGAAAAGGAAGAAAGGGCTGATGGAGAAAACCCCAGCACAATTTCTTCCTGATTCCTTGAATAGATTGGCTCTGTGTACTCCTTTACTACTGTACCTCCCAGGCTTGAGCTCTAATTAATTCTACTAGAACATAAATAGAAATTTAAAATTTTCTTAACCAGCTAATGATGAGATACAGATAGTATATGTACCATGAAAATGTTTGTGTCTGAGCCATGAGACTAAAATGATATAAAGGAGAAAAGCCTGACTGTTTCTAATTTAACATTGCCCCATGACTTTGGGTGATAAATTGTCCAACAGTTAGTCAAAGTGAGGGCCCATCCTTAGCAACAAGAATATATATTACAGACTAACCTCCACCCCAACTTCACATGGTAAGAATAGACCTTGTATTAAGCTATTCATTTTTTCCAGAGTGAGAGCGAATCCCAGCAGTATACATGGGAAGAAAGAGGGCCTGGGGTACTGGGATGTGATGCGAAAGGAAAGAAATCTTATGGTCCATTTAAGCTATGTGTTAAGGCAGGAATTTAGTGAAGTTGAATTGAACTGAGTTGAAGGAACTCCTGGTGTGAAAAGCAATGACCTGGGTAAGATTAAGTGTTATGTCTTTGATCTGGGTACTACGAGGGAGGGGCTTAGGGGCATAGTGGGTAGACTTGGAAGGAATTCTGATATAGCAGATTATAATGAGAAAGGAACCAAAATCTGTTCTGTTTAAGAATCTTTATGAAAAGGCTGTTTCTGTCTGAAACAGTGGCTAAGCTTCATACAGTGGCTGCACTCCAGCCAGTGAAAAGGCTGGAGTGCAGTCACTATGAGTAGCTTAGCCATTAAGTCCTCACTTCATATGACTTCAGGTCTTCTATGTCCTATATTATTTAGCAACTTTCTCAATAAAGCACAGAACATTTCTGAGATCATTTGTCTCACTTGGAAGGGCCAACTGGACTGAGTTGGTAAGAGGGTGAAGTAAGGCAGGAAGAAGCATTCAAAAGGGAAATAGCAGAGAATCTTAGTAAATGCTCCCTGATCCCAAACAGGGCAGTTCCAGAAATATGTCAAAAAAGACCAAGAATTATTCTGGAAAATGAATGACATCTAAATGAAGAGTCTTTTTGAGAAACCCAAAATGAGGGAACAGAAAATATTCGCAGAAGATGGAAGGCTTATTTACTGTCCTCCACACGTCCTCTTGTGAATACTGCTACCTCTCAACTGCTTCCACGTGTCTTGTTCACTCTGTGGATTAGCTACAGCTAATTTAGAATGTCCCAATTCCAGCATTCTGAGTCTTGTAACCCCATGATTCTCATTAGCAAATAAACTCATGTTATTAGTAAGCCAGGTAAAATCCCATGAGGTAAAGCTGCAGCAAACAAAAAATATATGTAAAAATATCATACATCTCAAAGCCAAATATGAATGAATTAATATTATTGGCTGTTTCAGAATTTTTGTGACTCTCCTACAACACCAAGAAAAATCAAGGCTTGTTTGGCATGCAGAATGAGCCTCATCAAATAAAGAAGAAATCACTAAACTGCATTGCAAATAGCTGAGACTTTATCTAATATGATCTTTAATGCAAACACAGTATCCTGTCCCATTAGCTTCTGAAGAGCATTGAAGGATTCCCAATTATTACAGCTGCATACTAGTAAGCTACTTTCTCTCTTGGAAACACAGTGAAATAAGACTTTCCAGGTACCTTTTGAAAAAAACATAGTTTTGACCTTGTGGTCCCATGGGCAACCTGAGAAACGTGTCTGGAAAAGCACAGTCTTATGTTACACTCAAGGTACAAAAGTGATTATACAACAGTCAGCCTCTGGGTGCCACTTACTTGAGGCAGAAATGTGGAATTTGATATGATTTTATTTTTTCCTGTGGAAACAGGGTGGATACCTGCAGCTTTTCTTTCTCAGCCATTAGTGAAGCGTGCTATTGTATGACCTCAAGATCAGTTGGGGATCCCCAATATTCTAAAATAATATATTTCCAGGAAATCTCAGAGGCAACATAGAGTCTGTTCCCAGTGTAGGCCAGAGTTAAATCCAGGGATCACAGGTGTCACCTGTAAATGTTAGATGGGATTCACATCCTCCAGCTTTTTTCTAGTTTTAGAACTGAACTTGGGTAAGATCAAATCAACCTATGATAATGTCTTTTCTGGGCTCTGTGCTGCTTTATTCACTGTTTCCTGGGTATTCCATCTATCACCATGCCTGAGAAAAAATAATTATTACATTAATATTGGTTGGATTAATGCATAAATGAATAAATGAGAAATGAAAAATAGGTCAGGATATGATTTCTTCAGAATTTACCAAACTTTTATTGGACTTGGACTTGGGGAAGGTGGAAGAGGAGTATTGTAAAACAGATGTTTTGCAATGTCCTCAGTTTTACTTCAAGTATTGATTTTAAATTATTAATAAAAATGCCTGAGTCACAGCACACAACAAATAAAATAGAGTAAGTCAGTCAGTAGAGAATAGAATGAAGCATAATCTTTCAACATAACTCTTATCTTGATTTATACTTAAGCTAGATTTCATGACTTCCTGCTTCTGATCACTAAATGAGATATGACCAAAACACTGAATATGGAAATTACCCATCAAGAGTCTGCATCTCTAGGCTTTACCACCTGCTGGGAATTTCACTCTTCTCAGAATGCCACATAGTTCTATTTTCCTATATCCTAATTGAAAACTATTTTACCTTGGAGACGACATGCCTTGACCCACAGTCTAAATTTCTACTGTCATCTCAGACTCTTCCATATCTGCCTTGCCTTAGTGGGTATGTACAGCGCCAGATTCTACAACCTACATTTTATAGCTCCTGACAGATCTTGGTGCATGAAACTTTCTGTGACAAAGGGATGTCAACTTATACTCTTTAAATAACTAAGATTTATAATCATGTTACTTTTTGCTCCCTATAATCTTGGGACCTTCATAAGTATAGACCAAACCCTGCAAAACAGCAAATTCCTGTAGTTAGACATATAATCAAAAACAGTAACCCTTCCAAGGATCTCTTTACTACTCTATAAAGTGGGGACTTTACGTGTCTCCTAGGTCTCTTGAGTCAATGTATTATCGTAATACTTGGCCTATTCAATAAGTTTTAAGTGACTGTATCTCTCTATCTATCTATCATCTATCATCTATCTCTTTATGTATCTATTATCTAGCTATCGTTCTATCTATCATTAACATTAAACTATTAATCAATCAAAGACTGGAGTGAAGACTTGTTGCTATATTTAGTAGACATCTCCAAGGAATTCATTTTTTCCATTAAGTTAGTGAGAATGAAAAGCTTGAAAGCACTGATAAATGAACTGGCAAGTTCCTTTAATCAAATGAAGAAAAATTGATTGAAAACCAAAACCTTTTCTCTCTCTCTCCCCTCCATCTGTGTCCTGATGAACCATATTGGTAACTATGAAGTCACTAAGTATAAAGCAAAGAATATACTGATTTGACTGCTAGAGAGAGATTTATCTAGTGAATAATCACAGTGAATATAAAAGAAGATAAACTTCTCTTTCAGTTTCTGATTAATATTCTTCTTGCTTAACAAACACCCAAATGCTTAGGGGACTGTAAAGTTGTCTGCTTTTGCAGTTTGATCTTAGCTTCAGATTATCAGGTGATAAATTTGTTCTAAGAAATGATAAAAATTGTAATTTTTCCCACCTACACAAATACATAAAACCAATTTCCCTGTTCAGTCTCCTGAAAAATAAACATGCCAACATGGAAAGGCTATTTATCATGGCTGTCATAATTAGGTCCAATTGGGGAAGTCAGTTCCATTTCACAAATGACAAACTTCAAGTTCCAACCCTACCAGCACCATTTTGCAGGACACGTCTAATAACTTTCAGTCATTTACCACTATTCCCAAATGCCAGGATTATTAGAGGCAAATCAGGTGTTCTTCATTCAAGCCCACTAAACTAAAATTATAGTTATCATTTTTACCAATATTAAGATACTGTTTGGTTTCTGATACAATAACCTTTCTAAGTAGTTTTATTTCAGGTTTTAGTTTGTTCTTAAGCTTAGGCGTTTGGTACATAACAATTATTCAGGCAGTTTTTTTTCCCCTGACTTTTCACTTACCAAGTAGGCAGTCAGCTGCTAGACATTAGGAGACAAGGGGATCAAAGAAACCCCAGGTTATCTCACATTCAATTTCAGGCACAGTGAAAGGCAGAGAGCAACGCGTGGCTGATACAATTGTCTGCCAGACCTCTGGATAACAGGCTTTATGCACAGTCTGGGCTTATAGACCAAAGATAGAACTGAAAGTTCTGCTTTAAAGTTATAAAGATCATACTAAATCTATCACTAATTCAATTAACCGGAAGGACCAAGGTTTGAGTGTGTCATGGGAAAGGGTTTCCATTGATTAAGGGATGCTAGTTAATGAGATATACTCCTAAATAGAAATCCGATGAATTTCACCTCTCAGGGTTGAAAATCTTACTAAAGGATGTCTGCTTTCTTCCTAAGTGTAATTTAGTGACCTCTATGGGTTAGATGAGAAAAGGCAGGGAAAGAACAGTGCACTTGGCATCA
Organism: Trachypithecus francoisi; assembly: GCF_009764315.1. Classification (NCBI taxonomy): domain Eukaryota; kingdom Metazoa; phylum Chordata; class Mammalia; order Primates; family Cercopithecidae; genus Trachypithecus; species Trachypithecus francoisi. The sequence continues at coordinate 17,323,673 of NW_022681471.1, read as the reverse complement.
GCCAATCTGCTACAAACCAGATGGATGTACTAGGCAAGTCACTAACTTTTTCTGGACTGTGATTTCTTCTTTTGTAGAGATAAATATTACTGCCCTTATAAGAACCAGGAAGACAACACACGTGAAGTATTACAAGTTTCAAATGGCAGAAGCTGAAAACAAAGCTCAGAAATGATAAATGACTTTCATAAAAATTGAGTGACGGCTTGGTTTATACAGCTAGTACATACAGAGTCAGACTATAAAACCAGTCATAGTTAGCTCTCACACTAGCACTCATTTCCCTATGATACACCCATCACCTATTTTCCAAAGATGGGAGTTCAATCCAGTGATTCTAATAGTTCAATTGAGTAAAAGGATGCTATCTCCTCTGCATTGCCACAGCCACATATACAACTTTCTATGATTATATTTTATTAATTCTATTTATTAATTTTTTTTAATGTCAGTCTCCTCAAGTGCAGGGACAATACTTTATGGATCTTCCTATCCCTCAAACCTAGTTCAGTGCTCTGAAACATAGTAGCACTCAGTTAATACCCATTGTAAGAAAAGAGGGAGGAAGAGAGGGAGGCAGAAATAGGCTATTCAGACAACACTTTCGGCTCCTGCCTACACTTACTTCTTTTGTACAACACCTAGAAATCATTCTGACTCTTTGAACTTTCTGGTGATTTGAGTTCTAGATAAATAGGAGTTTATGATGATGCCTAACTAATCTTCTCAAACGCTTTATGATAAAGCAATCAGCCCAGCCAAATCTCAGGCCATGTATCAGCTAATCAATAGGAACGTTCAGGCTACAGCCAGATTTTTTAACATTTGTCAAGCCTGACTAATCAGTGATTGTTCAAAAATCACAAGGAAGAGAAAACCTTTCCCTTCTCCTGGGGATTTGCTATGAGAAAAGATCTTAGGTGGAATTGGAAGATTTAATTCTCAATTATCTAATTAGTATTAGGAAGACTATATAAAATGAAGAAATAGGGAGGAGGAAGGGGGAAGTGAGGTACTTAATTATGCTCGTCATTTTACCCTTAGGAACAATTGTAAAAATATATCAGACTCTTGGCTTACTAGATTCTCTCAGAGCACTGCAAGAGGTGAAGAGTAGACAAGGGAGAGATGCTGCAGAAATTAGAGTAAGGGAGAGGGAAGGAGTAGCCTCCATAGTGGTATGTGGAACTTACTCCTTCTGTACCATTAAAAAAATGTTTCCAACAGCTTTCTCCTCTTTAATATCCTCTCTCAGTATTAGTAAATTTGAACCACTGTGAGTACACCCCCATCCCCATCCCTCAAATACACACTGACTTATAAGTCTTTTTTTTTTTTTTTTTTTTTTTTTTTTTTTTGAGGCGGAGTCTCGCTCTGTCACCCGCTGGAGTGCAGTGGCCGGGTCTCAGCTCACTGCAAGCTCCGCCTCCCGGGTTTACGCCATTCTCCTGCCTCAGCCTCCCTAGTAGCTGGGACTACAGGCGCCTGCCACCTCGCCGGCTAGTTTTTTTTTTTTGTATTTTAGTAGAGACGGGGTTTCACCGTGTTAGCCAGGATGGTCTCGATCTCCTGACCTCGTGATTCGCCCATCTCGGCCTCCCAAAGTGCTGGGATTACAGGCTTGAGCCACCGCGCCGGCCATAAGTCTTAACTCATTCTATACCATCTACCATTTTTACACTCCCAGAGCTCAGTCCTATTGATAGTGTTATATTAAAGTGCCTGTGACTGTTTCCATCATAAATAGTATTACCTTAAATTCACTACTTCAACTGTTTCAAATACCTTATGGCCCAAGCGTGGCATCCGACATCACATGGTAGATGATTTTTAAAATTTTGCTGCTTTATTTAAACCCCCAAATAATCAAAATCTGTTAAAATATTGTTAATTTAGAGGTGAAAATGTATGTTCTTACTTCTGATTCAGAGGGTAATTTTAATGCCTTCATTTAAAAATGGCTGTATTAAAAATAATATTAGGAATTTTTGTGGGGAGTGGGCAGTAGAGAAGAGTCCTCAGCAATGCCTAGCCACAATTGGTCATGCAGTGAGGAAGGGAGAAAGTTGATAAGGGAAAAATGCAATGAGAAATTGAGTCGACATTTTATTATTTTATTCTGGATAAAACTTTTGGGAGAGATTTTCTCTTCTTATGATTCATGGCAGGTTATATGTGAGCTCCACACCAGTGCAAGATGACTAATGTGATGTTCATCTCTGTGGATAGACTCAGATGGCATTGGAGTGATGCAAGTTGAAAATGCTTTCAGGATTCCATCTGTTTTGCTAAAAGTAGGTGTTTCTGCTCCAAAGGCATGTTTTATACACTGGTAAAAAAAAGTGTGATTATGTTCAATTTACAGTGCATAGATAATAGATAATACCTTTAATTAGTTTGGGAAAATAGTCTTATGCTCACTGTCTTAAGAGTGGGTAAATAAGAGGAGACCACTATTTTAATAACTTCCATTTTGAACCCATGTGTTATGGGACTTGCATATGTTATTTTGTTATTATTGAATCTTCACATACACAAAAAATATGAGTCAGGTTTTGTACCAATTTCCAAATGAAGAAACAGAGGCATCAGGATTCAGGCCCATTTAGAAGTTCAGCATTCTCAGACTGTCTTCTAAGTCTGGCTATAGCAAGTTTAGGGGCAGTGACTTGCAGAAATACTGATTAAATAAGTATCTACAGAGGAAGTTTGGCAAAGTCAACTATCCTTAATTTTCAGTGTGTCTATTTATTGTGTGAGGGTGTGGGGAATGATATACTAACTTAGACTCTCCTCTGAATGACGAAGCTTAGGGTATTCACCACCTATGGAGCATTAATTCACATTCATTCATTCATACTGTATCATATTTTTCCCAGTCCATGGGAGTTTCTTCAGCAGGGGGGAAAAAAAGAAAGAAAAAACACTACGGAAACAGGTCTTTTTTGCATGTTTTGCTCAGCAGATTCCAGTATAGCTGATCGCTTTGAAAGAAATTTGTTGCTGTGTCTCCTTACCATTAAGACTCGCCTTACTCACTCTTGCCCCTGATCCTGAAGCCTGTCAATGGTCTCATGGGCTTTACTGTTCAGTGAAGAGAAAAATTTCTGGTCTTAGAATGTGTTAAAATATGCCTGGTATCCTGGAGACAGGTAATAACTCAGTATATTGGCAACAGCAGCCCAACCCAGAATAATGCATCTGACAGTCACTCAAGAAGGACAAAATAGACTTACTGTTTTGTTTCAAGTTTGGTTTCACAAGCCAGAGTGCAAAACATGAGTATTCTTTGGTACTGGCTTTCACAGGAATAAGCATTCCTTTTGTCATTTTCTAGTACTTTATAACTTTTATTTAGTCTAGTGTTCAGGATGAGATTGCCCTTTTTCTCTGGCAGTGCTATGCTGGACAAGTTGAAACAGGATCCTCTATCACTTAAAGGATAGCCCATACCACAGAAGCCAGAACAACATCCCTGTGCAGCCAGCCTCCCTTGAAATTCTTAAGACAATGCTGTTGTATTAGCATCCTTCCTCTTGTTAAAGAAAAAATTATTCTGGTGCTTGTTAAAACAGTAAGGGAGACATTACTTAGGATTATTACAATAGGTCTAGTACAATTGCAATTTAAGACTATTGCAATAGGAAAGAGAGAGAGAGAGTGGGCTTAACACCTCTGAATACTGCAAAGATAACTAGAGATTTATAGCCAATGAGCAAAGTGAGGAAATCAGTGTATGGAAAATACTAAGAGGAAACATCAAGGATGGGAGATTTTCTCCAAACTAACTTTGCAGGATTCTTGCAAAAACTGGTTGATGTAGGGCTGACACGTACAGGACAGAGTGGGTGAAGGGGAAGCAACGTTGGTGTGTAGTTAAGAAAGGGGCTCAAAGAAGCTTTGCTAAAATTTGGTCAAGGAGAGAGTCTTTGTCACCCCGTACCACTCTTGCAAATGCTACGTGGTGACATTAAGAACTTTACAGACACAGATACCCCCTGTGAAAAGATATCCTGATGTCCTTTCCACGGCTCTGAAATTGCTGTTAAGAAATTGGCTCTATCACTAACACAACCTGTTGATAAGAGAAAGCTGATTTGATTGTTACTCACAGGAAGGGAGACTACCACCTCTGCAAAGCTGTAGCAGTAGCTCAGATGAGAGGAAGAAAGGACCAGAATTTATTGAGAATTAAAGGTTTGGTTTAAGATGTGTCTTCAATATGGGAACTTGATTAGGAATGGCAAACATCATAATACAACAGTCCAAGATTGGTGAAAATAGCAAGGTGAGGATTTGGGGATCAGGGATTGAAAGAATCCTATAGTGAAATTTTCTGTTAATGTTTTCCATTGAAGAGTTGATGTATCTTTCAGGAAGTTCCTATAACGAACAATCGAACTATTTGTTTGGGTAAGACGTTCCCAAAAGAATTAAAAAAGTGCTAGTGAATACAGTGGAATATCAAACCCATTTCATTTTAGCCAGTGTCCTAGTCTTAGCAGAATATAAGGGTAGCTGGTTTTGGTTCTCGTTGCTGTTAGAAAACAGGAAGATCAAAGTGGGGCTTTTTTCCTCTTTATCCTCAAGGACTAGACCAGTCCAGATAAAGTCCCGTGCTGCTTTTTTTATCTGCTATTAATAAAACCCAGAGCCTATGATGACAATATAGCAGTAGGATATATTTTAAAAGCGTTGAATTTTAGGGAGTGAGAAATACTGAGTTCTAATATTAGCTCTGATCCTAACATGCTGTATGACTTTGAGCAACATGGAATACCTTACTGAGCATTGCTTTCAATACATGAAAAATTGTCTGAGTTGGATTTCAAAATTGCTAAGACCCATCCTAATACCGATATTCTATGCCTCTGTCCCTTCTTCTTAGGCCAAAAATGAGGAAGATCCTAGAGCTGAATTAATGATAAAAATGTTAATTTTCCATTAATCTTTTATTTTTTTTTCAAATGACTTAATGACAACACAAGTCTCTCTACTACTAAAGCCAGTCATCTTTGCCAGTTGGAATTTCTAAGAGCAAAATGAAGGAAGAAGGTCCCTTTTCTAAAACTTTGGCAGTTGAAAAGCCACAGAGTCAGACAATATGAAAGGAATGAGATATACACATACCAAGTGATATGGTTTGGCTCTGTGTCCCAACTCAAATTTCATGTCAAATTATAATTCCCAGTGCTGGGGGAGGTACCAGGTGGGAGGTGACTGAATCATGGGGGTGAATTTGTCCCTTGCTTTTCTTGTGATAGTGAATGAATTCTCATGTGATCTGGTTGTTTAAAAGTGTATGGCACTTCTCCCTTTGCTCTCTCTCTCATGCTGGCCATGTGAATATGTGTTTGCCTCCCCTTCACTTTCTGCCATGATTATCAGTTTCCTGAGGTTTCTCCAGCCATGTTTCCTGTACAGCCTGTGGAACTGTGAGTCAATTAAACCTCCTTTCTTTGTAAACTACCCAGTCACAGGTAGTCCTTTATAGCAATGTGAGAACAGATTAATACAGAAAATCAGTTCCTGCACTGGGGCATTGTTATACAGATACCTGAAAACGTATAAGTGACTTTGGAACTGGGTAATGATCAGAGGTGGAAACAGTTTGGAGGGATCAGAAAAAGACAGGAAGATAAGGGAAAGTCTAGAACTTCCTAGAGACTTGTTGAATAGTTGTGACTAAAATGCTGCTAGTAATATGGACAGTGAAGTCCAGGCTAAGGTGGTCTCATATGGAGATGAGGAACTTATTGGGAACTGGAGTAAAGGTCACTCTTGTTATGCTTTATCATAGACTGGCATCATTGTGCTCTGCTCTAGAGATCTGTGAACTTTAAACTTGAGAGAGATGATTTGGGGTATTTGGTGGAAGAATTTCTAAGCAGCAGAGCATTCAAGATGTAGCCTGGCTGCTTCTAACAATCATGTGTTTGCAAAGAGGTGGTCTGAAATTGGAACTTATATTTAAAAGGAAAGCAGAGCATAAAAGTTTGGAAAATTTGCAGCCCAACAATGTGGTAGAAAAGAAAAACCCATTTTCCGAGGAGGAATTCAAGCCACCTGCTGCAGAAATTTGCATAAGTAAAGTAGAGCCTAATTTTAATATTCAAGACAATGGGGAAAATGCCTCCAGAGCATTTCAGAGGCCTTTGTGGCAGCCTCTTGCATCATAGGCTCAGAGGCCTAGGAGGAACAAATGGATTCCTCGACCAGTCCCAGGGTCCTGATGCTCTGTGCAGCCTCAGGACATAACATTCTGTGTCCCAGCTGCTCCAGCTCCAAGTGTGGCTAGAAGGGGTCAAAGTACAGCTCAAAGCATTGCTTCAGAAGGTGCAATCCCCAAGACTTGGCAGCTTCCATGTAGTGTTGGGCCTGTGGGTGTGTAAAAGGCAAGAGTTGAGGCTTGGGAGCCTCCACCTAGATTTCAGAAGATGTATAGAAATGCCTAGGTGTCGAGGCAGAAGTTTGCTGCAGGGCAGAGCCCTCATGAAGAACCTCTACTGAGGCAGTACAGAGGAGAAATGGGGGTTGGGAACCTGCACACAGGGTCCCCACTGGGGCACTGCTTAGTGGAGCTGTGAGAAGAAGGCCACTGTCCTCTAGACCCCAGAATAGTAGATCCACCAACAATCTGCACTGTGCACCTAGAAAAGATGCAGGCACTCAATGCCAGCCTGTGAAAGCAGTTGCAGGGCTGTACCCAGCAAGGCCACAGGGACAGAGCTTCCCATGGCCTTGAAAGCCCACCCCTTGCATCGGCATGGCATGGATGTCAGACATGAAGTAAAACGAGATTATTTTTGAACTTTAAGATTTAATGACTGCCCTACTGGTTTTCAGACTTGCATGGGCCCTGTAGTCCATTTGTTCTGGCTGATTTCTCTCTCTTGGAATAGGTCTACTTACCCAATGCCTGTACCCCCATTGTATCTTGGAAGTAAGTAACTTCTTTTGATTTTATAGGCTCATAGGCAAAGGGACTTGCTTTGTCTCAGGTGAGACTTTGGGCTTGGACTTTTGAGTTTATGCTAAAATTAGTTAAGAATTTTGGGACTGTTGGGAAGGCATGATTGTGTTTTGAAACATGAGAGGGAACTGTGAATTGTGAGGGGTCAGGGATGGAACGATAGGGTTTGGATCCGTGTTCCCTCCCAAATCTCATGTCGAATTGTAATTCCCATGTTGAGGAGGAACTAGTGGGAGGTGATTGAATCATGGGGGCAAATTTTCCCCTTGCTGTTCTTGAGATAGTGAGTGAGTTGTCACAATATCTGTTGTTTAAATGTGTGTAGAACTTCCTCCTTTGCTCTCTTTCTCCTGCTGGTCATGTGAAGATATGCTTGCTTCCCCTTCCACCATGACTGTCAGTTTTCTGTGGCCTCCCCAGTCATGCTTCCTATACAGCATGCAGAACTGTGAGTGAATTAAAACTCTTTTTTTTAAATGAACTACCAAGTCTCAGGTAGTTCATTACAGCAATGTGAGAATGGACTAATATATCAATACATCTTTTATATGTGCCAGCTTGAATGCTTAGTAAAGCCCATTGGCTTGGAGAAGGTGCCAAGTAAAGAGAAAAGCTATTAAAACTTGTGCTGCAGAAAAATTGTTAATCATCCATAAAAATATTCCCGTTATATTATTAGTTGAAAAAATCAGAACACAAAACAATATGCAGTTTATAGTTACAGTTTTGAATAAATATATTTATGTATACAAATACATGTGGAATAAAAGACCAAGTAATACTCTGTAATATTAAATATTGATATGATTTATGGTTTTATTTATCTCTTTTAGCTTTTCTATGCTTTCCAGGTTTTCAACAATGAACATGAATTAGATTTTTATTCACATATAACTAATATATGATGTGGAAAAGAAGGTGAAGAAAGGATGAGAGAGAATGGACTGAACCTTTCTTCAGCTTTGCATTTGATGTAATGGAATTCACCAGTCTGCCATTATACTTGAAATTTCTATTAAATTTTCTTGAAGGAGGTTATGACACCATCTCCAGGAGGCCACTGCTTAAAGATAATTAGGTTATTTGGGGTAGAATAACCCAAGAACTCATGAGCACTCATTCACAAAGACAATAGTCTTGAAGAGACAGAATACAGAGAGATGCAGTACATTAGTGGTAGTGATGATGGTGGGTTAACTTATTGCCAAAGGAGGGTGTAGTAGATAGTAAGTAAGCACCATGGTTACAGATCATTGTTAAAGTTTGCCAACATTGCAGCTTCACAAGGCAAGCTGGATTCATACCTTATGTTCATATTTCATTGTGATGTTTGCCTCTATGAGTCTCAAAACCAATGAAATTTTCTTCCATGAAAGTTCCATTGTATAATGACATTTCATTTTTATAACCACGTTTCATTAATTTCTCAGTCAGTCAAATGGGGAGAGAGAAATAATTCCCCTCAGAAAGTCACAATAGATAAGATATGGAATTGTGATGGTGGTTAAATTCTTTGCTTGTACATTGTGTAGGATTAGGGGAGGTTATGGGGTTTCAAAAAGCCAGGTGCATAAGACAAGTAGAATTTTCTTTTCTCCAGATTTAGGGCAAGGCTGCCATCTGCAATTTCATTGCTTGTGGAGGTATTTCAATGATTTTCTATTTTTCCATTATAGTCAAGATAGTGTGACAGTGATGATACATAAAACATTAGTATTTCTAGGTATTTCCAGTTAGAAGTTATTTTAAATACATTGTTTCTCTTTTGTTGTGTTAAGTAATTTCATTTTTGCTGCAGTGTAACACTCTACATAGATGAAATACATATAAATTGCCTTCAGTCTAACTTATTAAATAATTAATCACAAACCTCAATCAACAGCCTTAGTGGAGAGGAACAGTAATCCAGAAAAAAAAACAGATCTCTTTTTTTGGCTTTGGAACACATTGTGTGAGAAATTTTTCTTTACTCCAACCTATTTGTCTTTCTAAAAATACCCACCTGTGTCGATAACTAATTACATTTACATCATATGATTAAATAAATCTCTTGGTGAAAGATAGCTGGCTAGAGGTGCCTGACAGTCATCTTCTCTACAATGAAAGGACCAAAAACAGCAATTAAATAACCACATGCAGAATAAAGTTTCTAAGAGAGAACATTGAAATTCAGCAGTAAAGTGACAGGGACCATCTGAGTCAAGGAAAGAGAGGCAAGCAAAGGAGGAAGCAGCTAGCTAAGCCAGGATCAACTTGTAGCCAGGAGGAACTCCCTATTGTGGGGAAAAGGTAAGTGAGAGATCCCCAGTGTTGCACAGTCCCACCTTGAGTGCCTGCAACCCTAGCTATAAGAGAGCCTCTTGACCCTTGCAAATTCTGATACTAGTATAGGGAATTGCCTAGGTTCCACTCAATGACAAATTTTCCAAAGAGGGAGTCTGTACTGTGGCCCTCACCTCCACTGAAGACCCATACAATTGTACTATGGTGACATTTGAGGGCCCTTACCCCACCAGACTGCATTTTTTTCTTGATTCTCAACAGATTCTGCACCTTCACATCCCAAGACCTCCATTCGCATCCTTCCACATTTGTCCAAAAAGCTCTAGCATCATGACAGCAGCTGGAACTAATGGTGCAGCTGGTTTGCCAGCAATCTAGCCCACACAAAGACCCTCTCCCCAGGGACTGGACAGTGCAGTTCACCAGGGGTGCTGACTCCAGAACAAAGGGAGTTGAAGTATGTGCTTCCTGGAGCCTGAGAGCCACCTGCCCGAGATTGCTGCCACTGAGAGCAACACCATCCCTTTTAGTGGCAGAACTGCCACATAGCTACACACATTTTCAGGGTACCTGGGGACAGGCTCACCCACATACCATTCCAAGACCTGCTGCTATTGGCATTAGCATGTGCCATTATGGGGTGTGGGGATCAACTCACCCCACCTGCCACTGCTGACACCTGTGCACAACATCAAGAAGTGTGACAACAGACTCACCTTGACCACCACCATTAGCACCCACATACACCACCCAGGGGCCTGAGGATAGGTCTTCCCAACTCATGCTGGCAGTGCCTAAACAAGTAATCCAGGAGCTTGGGAACTGACCCACACTGTCTACCACTGTGGGTGTTTGTATACATCATCCAGAGGCCTAAGGAGAGACTGACTTTGCCAACATCTGCTACTGCTGGTGCCCATATGTGTCATCCAAGGGCCTGAGGATTGACCCACCCCACCTGCCACCACCAGGGTCCACATATGCCTTCCGGATACCTGAGGATGAGCATGACGCTCCTGCCATTTTCACCTGCACATATAGGCACAGAAGCCTACAGACTGGCTGGCTCAGCCCACTGCTACCACAGTTGATGTCCACATCTGCCACTTGGGGGTCCAAGGGTTCACCTACCACAGCCACTGGTACCACCAACACCATGTACACTACCTAGGGGCCCAAGGACTTCCCCCATCTGCCCTTCCCACTGCTGCCATTGCCAGGATTAGAGAAAGCCATCTGGATGCCCCAAAACCAGCTTGCCCAGACCACCAGTGTCCACATACAGTACCCAGGGGCCCAAGAACTGCTATGCCCAACCTACCACCACCACCACCACTACTGGTGCCTCAAGACGAACTGACTTGGTTACCCTATCCCAGCAAAGCCTTGCCACAGCCTCAACTAACAATGACAGCACAGGTTAATGAGAAACTCAGACATCACTGACACTGATTATAGCTGAAGAAATCATATAGATATGGTTTGGCTGTGTCCCCACCCAAATCTCTTCTTGAATTGTAGTTCCCATAATCCCCATGTGTCATGGGAGGGACCCAATGGGTGGTAATTTTATTATGAGGGCAATTACCCTCATGCTGTTCTCATGATAGTGATTGAGTTCTCATGAGATCTCATGGTTTTATAAGAGTTTTCCCCTTTTTGGTTGGCACTTCTCCTTGCTGCTGCCATGTGAAGAAGGACATGTTTGTTTCCCCTTCTGCCATGATCGTAAGTTTCCTGAGACCTCCCCAGACATGCTGAACTGTGAGTCAATTAGGCTTCTTTCCTTTATAAATTACCCAGTCTTGGGTATGTCTTTATTAGCAGTGAGAGAATGGACAAAAACAGTAAATTGCTACTGGTAGGGTAGGGTGCTTTTATAAGGATAGCAGGAAATGTGGAAGCGCATTTGGAAATGGGTTACAGGCAGAGGTTGGAATAGTTTGGAGGGCATAGAAGAAGACAGGAAAATGTGGGAAAGTTTGGGACTTCCTAAATACTTGGAGGCCTCAGAAGACAGGAAGATGTGGGAAAGTTTGGAAATTCCTAGAGACTTGTTGAATGGCTTTGACCAAAATGTTCATAGTGATATGGACAATGAAGTCCAGGCTGAGGTAGTCTCAGATAAAGATAAGGAACTGGATGGGAAGTGGAGTAAAGGTCAATATTGTTATCTATGTTTTAGCAAAGAGGCTGGTGGTGTTTTGCCTTTGTCCTAGAGATCTGTGGAACTTTGAATTTGAGAGAGATGATTTAGGGTATCTGGTGGAAAAAATTTCTAAGCAGCAAAGCATTCAATATGTGACCTGGATTATTTTGAAAGCATTCAGTTTTGTGTATTATAAGGAGATGTTTTGAAATGGGAACTTATGTTTAAAAGGAAAGCAGAGTGTAATAGTTAGGAAAATTTGCACCCTATTATGTGATAGAAAAGAAAAACCAATTTTCTGGGGAGAAATTCAAGCCTGTGGCAGAAATTTACATAAGTAACAAGGAACCAAATGTTATTCACCAAGACAACAGGGAAAATGTCTCCAGGGCATGTCCGAGACCTTCATGGCAGCCCCTCCCATCAGAGGCCTAGTGACCTAGGAGGGAAAAATGGTTTCCTGTACCAGACCCAGGACCACCTTGCTCTGTGCAACCTTGGGACAGCTTGTCCTACATCCTAGCTGTTTCAGCTCCAGGAGCCAATGTACAGTTGAGGCCATTGCTTCAGAGAGTGCAAACCCCAAGACTTGGTGGCTTCCCACATGGTGTTAAGCCTCTGGGTGCACAGAAGAGAGAAGAATCATAGACTCAATAAAAAAATGATACAGGGGATATCACCATTGATCCCACAGAAATACAAAGTAACATCAGAGAATACTATAAACACCTCTATGCAAATAAACTAGAAAATCTAGAAGGAATAGATAAATTCCTGGACACATACACCCTCCCAAGACTAAACCAGGAAGAAGTTGAATCTCTGAATAGACCAATAACAGGCTCTGAAATTGAGGCAATAATTAATAGCCTACCAACCAAAAAAAGTTCAGGATCAGACGGATTCACAGATGAATTCTACCAGAGGCATAAGGAGGAGCTGGTACCATTCCTTCTGAAACTATTCCAAGCAATAGAAAAAGAAGGAATCCTCTCTAACTCATTTTATGAGGCCAGCATTATCCTGATACCAAAGCCCAGCAGAGACACAACAAAAAAACAGAATTTACTGAATCCAGCAGCACATCAAAAAACTTATCCACCATGATCAAGTGGGCTTCATCCCTGGGATGTGAGGCTGGTTCAACATATGCAAATCAATAAATGTAATCCAGCATAGAAACAGAACCAAAGACAAAAACCACATGATTATGTCAATAGATGCAGAAAAGACCTTTGACAAAATTCAACAATGCTTCATGCTAAAAACTCTAAATAAATTAGATATTGATGGGATGTATCTCAAAATAATAAGAGCTATTTATGACAAACCCACAGCCAATATCATACTGAATGGGCAAAAACTGGAAGCACTCCCTTTGAAAACTGGCACAAGACAGGGATGTCCTCTCTCACCACTCCTATTCTACATAGTGTTGGAAGTTCTGGCCAGGGCAATCAGGCAGGAGAAGGAAATAAAGGGTATTCAAGTAGGAAAAGAGGAAGTTAAATTGTCCCTGTTTGCGGATGACCTGATTTTATATTTAGAAAACCCCGTCGTCTCAGCCCAAAATCTCCTTAAGCTGATAAGCAACTTCAACAAAGTCTCAGGATACAAAATCAATGTGCAAAAATCAAAAGCATTCTTATACAACAATAACAGACAGAGAGGCAAATCAGGAGTGAACTCCCATTCACAATTGCTTCAAAGAGAATAAAATACCTAGGAATCCAACTTACAAGGGGTGTGAAGGACCTCTTCAAGGAGAACTGCAAACCACTGCTCAACGAAAGAAAAGACGACACAAACAAATGGAAGAACATTCCATGCTCATGGATAGGAAGAATCAATATCATGAAAATGGCCATACTGCCCAAGGTAATTTATAGATTCAATGCCATCCCCATCAAGCTACCAATGACTTTCTTCACAGAATTGGAAAAAAACTACTTTCAAGTTCATATGGAACCAAAAACAGTCTGTATTGACAAGACAATCCTAAGCCAAAAGAACAAAGCTGGAGGCATCACGCTACCTGACTTCAAACTATACTACAAGGCTACAGTAACCAAAACAGCATGGTACTGGTACCAAAACAGCGATATAGACCAATGGAACCTAACAGAGCCCTCAGAAATAATACCACACATCTACAACAATTTGATCTTTGACAAACCTGACAAAAACAAGAAACAGGGAAAGGATTCCCTATCTAATAAATGTTGCTGGGAAAACTGGCTAGCCATAAGTAGAAAGCTGAAACTAGATCCCTTCCTTACACCTTATACAAAAATTAATTCAAGATGGATTAGATACTTAAATGTTAGACCTAAAACCATAAAAAACCTAGAAGAAAACCTAGGCAACACCATTCAGGACATAGGCATGGGCAAGGACTTCATGTCTAAAACATCAAAAGCAATGGCAACAAAAGCCAAAATTGACAAATGGGATCTAATTAAACTAAAGAGCTTCTGCACAGCAAAAGAAACTACCATCAGAGTGAACAGGCAACCTACAGAATGGGAGAAAATTTTTGCAATCTACTCATCTGACAAAGGGCTAATATCCAGAATCTACAAAGAACTGAAACAAATTTACAAGAAAAAAACAAACAATCCCATAGAAAGTGGGCAAAGGATATGAACAGACATTTCTCAAAAGAAGACATTTATGCAGCCAATAGACACATGAAGAAATGCTCATCATCACTTGCCATCAGATAAATGCAAATCAAAACCACAGTGAGATACCATCTCACACCCATTAGAATGGCAAACATTAAAAACTCAGGAAACAACAGGTGCTGGAGAGGATGTTGAGAAACAGGAACATTTTACACTGTTGGTAGGACTGTAAACTAGTTCAACCATTGTGGAAGACAGTATGGTGATTCCTCAAGGATCTAGAACTAGAATTACCATTGACCCAGCCATCTCATTACTGGGTATGTACCCAAAGGATTGTAAATCATGCTGCTATAAAGACACATGCACATGTATGTTTATTGTGGCACTATTCACAATAGCAAAGACTTGGAACCAACCCAAATGTCCATCAATGATAGACTGGATTAAGAAAATGTGGCACATATACACCATGGAATACTATGCAGCCATAAAAAAGGAGGAGTTCATGTCATCTGTAGGGACATGGATGAAGCTGGAAACCATCACACAGACAAATGGAACAAAATTAAGAACTGGTAAATAAATTTACATATTTACACCTGATATAGTTTGACTGTGCCCCCATCCAAAATGATGTTGAGCATCACAAATCATAAGTAAAATGTAAATCAAAACAACAATGAGATATCATCTCACCCCAGTTAGAATGGCTATTATCTAAAAGACAAAAAATAACAAATGATGAGGATGTGGAGAAAAAATCTTATATACTATTAGCAATAATGTAAATTAGTACAACTATTATGGATAACAGGATGGAGGATGCAAAAAACTAAAACTAGAACTACCATATATTCCAGCAATCCTGCTACTGTGTATTTATCCAAAGGAAAGTAAATCAGTACATCAAAGGAATATGTGCACCCTTATTGCAGCCCTGTCACAGTAGCCAATATATGAAATCTACCTAAGTTTCCCTCTGCAGATGAAAGGATAAAGAAAATATGGTATATATGCACAATGAAGTATGCAGTAAAAATGAATGAAATCCTTTTGTTTGCAGCAACATGATGGTATTGCTGCAAATGAGTTTCATATTTCGTTATGAAAGTGAGAGACCAAACACATAAAGACAAATGCTGCATATTCTTATTCATATGTGGGAGGTAAAAAAGTTGATTTCATGAAGGTAGAAAGTACAATGATAGTTACCAGAGGCTGGGCAGAGTGAGGAGAGGGTGAAAATATGTTGATTAATTGAAATAAAACTATAGCTAGTTAGGAAGAGTAATATCTAGTGTTAAATAACACAGTAGGGGGACTACAGTTTATAATAATTTAGTGTATATTGCAAAATAGCTAGAAGGGAAGATGTGAAATATTTCCAACACAAAGAAATGACAAATGTTTAAAGTGATGGATATTCTAAATACTCTCATTTTATCATTACATGTTATATACATGTATCAAATTATCTCATGTACCCCATTAATAAGCACAATAATTATGTATCAAATGAAAAAAAAAAAAAACAAAAACAAAAAGAGTCCCAAACAAAACATTTCTGTTGGTGGATGATGATCACTCAGGTACAAAATGTTGCAGTGCTTTAGGATACAGGCTTAATCCTCCAAGAAATATGGGACTATGTGAAAAAACCAAATCTACGTTTGATTGGTGTACCTGAAAGTGACAGGGAGAATGGAACCAAGTTAGAAAACACTCCTCAGCATATTATTCAGGAGAACTTCCCCAACCTAGCAAGGCAGGCCAACATTCAAAATCAGGAAATACAGAGAACTCCACAAAGATACTCCTTGAGAAGAGCAACCCCAAGACACATAATTGTCAGATTCACCAAGGTTGAAATGAAAGAAAAACTGTTAAGGGCAGCCAAAGAGAAAAGTTGAGTTACCCACAAAGGGAAGCCCATCAGACTAACAGTGGATCTCTCGGCAGAAACCCCACAAGCCAGAAGAGAGTGGGGGCCAATATTCAACATTCATAAAGAAAAGAATTTTCAACCCAGAATTTCATATCCAGCCAAACTAAGCTTCATGAGCGAAGGAGAAGTAAAATACTTTACAGACAAGCAAATGCTGAGAGACTTTGTCACCACCAGACCTGACTTACAAGAGCTCCTGAAGGAAGCACTAAACATGGATAGGAACATCCGGTATCAGCCCCTGCAAAAAACAGGCTAAATTGTAAAGACCATTGATGCTATGAGGAAACTGCATCAATTAATGGGTGAAATAACCAGCTAACATCCTAATGACAGGATCAAATTCACACATAACAATATTAACCTTAAATGTAAATAGGTTAAATGCCCCAGTTAAAAGACACACACTGACAAATTGGATAAATAGTCAACACCCATCAGTGTGCTGTATTCAGGAGACCCATCTCACATGCAAAAACATCCATAGGCTCAAAATAAAGGGATTGAGGAAGATCTGCCAAGCAAATGGAAAAAAAAAAAAAAAAAAAGACCAGAGGTTGCAATCCTGGCCTCTCATAAAACATACTTTAAACCAACAAAGATCAAAAGAGACAAAGAAGGCCATTACATAATGGTAAAAGGATCAATTCAACAAGAAGAGCTGATTATCCTAAATATATATGCACCCAATACAGGAGCACCCAGATTCATAAACCAAGTACTTAGAGACATACAAAGAGACTTAGACTCCCACACAATAATAATGGGAGACTTAACACCCCAACACCCCACTGTCAATATTAGACAGATCAAGGAGACAGAAAATTAACAGGAATATCCAGGACTTGAACTCAGTTCCAGACCAAGCAGACCTAATAGACATCTACAGAACTCTCCACCCCAAATCAACAGAATATACATTCTTCTCAGCACCACATCACACTTATTCTAAAATTGACCATATAATTAGAAGTAAAACACTCCTCAGCAAATGTAAAAGAACAGAAATCACAACAAACTGTCTGTCAGACCACAGTACAATCAAATTAGAACTCAGGATTAAGAAGTTCACTCAAAACCACACAACTAAGTGGAAACTGAACAACCTGCTCCTGAATGACTACTGGGTAAATAATGAAAGGAAGGCAGAAATAAAGATGTTCTTTGAAACCAGTGAGAACAAAGACACAACGTACAAGAATCTCTGGGACACATTTAGAGCAGTGTATAGAGGGAAATTTATAGCACTAAATGCCCACAAGATAAAGCAGGAAAGATCTAAAATCGACATGCTAACATCACAATTAAAAGAACTAGAGAAGCAAGAGCAAACAAATTTGAAAGCTAGCAGAAGACAAGAAATAACTAAGATCAGAGCAGAACTGAAGGAGATAGAGACACAAAAATCCCTTCAAAAAATCAATGAATCCAGGAGCTGGTTTTTTGAAAAGATCAACAAAATTGATAGACTACTAGCAAGACTAATATAGAAGATAAGAGAGAAGAATCAAATAGACACAATAAAAAATGATAAAGGGATAATATTACCAATCCCACAGAATACAAATTACCATCAGAGAATACTATAAACACCTCTATGCAAATAAACTAGAAAATCTAGAAGAAATTGATAAATTCCTGGACACATACATCCTCCCAAGACTAAACCAGAAAGAAGTTGAATCTCTGAATAGACCAATAATAGGTTCTGAAATTGAGTCAATAATTAATAGCCTACCAACCAAAAGAAGTCCAGGACCAGACAGATTCACAGCCGAATTCTACCAGAGGTACAAAGAGGAGCTGGTACCATTCGTTCTGAAACGATTCCGATCAATAGAAAAAGAGGGAATCTTCCCTAATTCATTTAATGAGTCCAGCATCATCCTGATACCAAAGCCTGGCAGAGATAAAACAAAAAAAAGAGAATTTTAGGTCAATATCCCTGATGAACATCGATGCAAAAATCCTCAATAAAATACTGGCAAACTGAATCCAGCAGCACATCAAAAACCTTATCCAGCATGATCATGTCAGCTTCATCCCTGGGATTCAAGGCTGACTCAACATACACAAATCAATAAACGTAATCCATCACATAAACAGAACCATGATAAAAACCACATGATTATCTCAATATATGCAGAAAAGGCCTTTGACAAAATTCAACAGCCTTTCATGCTAAAAACTCTTAATAAACTAGGTATCGATGGAACATATTTCAACATAATAAAAGCTATTTATGACAAACCCACAGCCAATATCATACTGCATGGGCAAAAACTGCAAGCACTCCCTTTGAAAACCAGCTCAAGAGAAGGATGCCTTCTCTTACCACTCCTATTCAACATAGCATTGGAAGTTCTTGCCAGGGCAATCAGGCAAGATAAAGAAATAAAGCATATTTAAATAGGAAGAGAGGGAGTTAAATTGTCTCTGTTTGCAGAAGACATGATTGTATATTTAGAAAACCCCCTCTTCTCAGCCTCAAATCTCCTTAAGCTGATAAGCAACTTCAGCAAAGTCTCGCGATACAAAATCAATGTGCAAAAATCACGAGCATTCCTATACACCAATAACAGACAAACAGAGAGCCAAATCATGAGTGAACTCCCATTCCCGATTGCTACTAAGAGAAGAAAATATCGAGGAATACAACTTACAAGGGATGTGAAGTCCTCTTCAAGGAGGACTACAAACCACTGCTCAAGGAAATAAGAGCGGACAAAAACAAATGGAAAAACAGTCCTTGCTCATGGATAGGAAGAATCAATATCGTGAAAATGGCCTTACTTCCCAAAGCAATTTATAGATTCAATGCTATCCGCATCAAGGTACCATTGACTTTCTTCACAGAATTGGAAAAAAGTACTTTAAACTTCATATAGAACCAAAAAGAGTCCACATAGCCAAGACAATCCTGGGCAATAATAACAAAGCTGGAGGTATCACGCTACCTGACTACAAACTTTAATACAAGGCTACAGTAACCAAAACAGCATGGTACTGTTACCAAAACAGATATATAGACCAATGGAACAGAACAGAGGCCTCAGAAATAACACCACACATCTACCACCATCTGATCTTTGACAAACCTGACACACACAAGCAATGGGGAAAAGATTCCCTATTTAATAAATGGTGTTGGGAAAACTGTCTAGCCATATGTAGAAAACTGAAACTGGACCCCTTCCTTGCACCTTATACAAAAATCAACTCAAATGGATAAATGACTTAAACGTAAGACCTAGGACCATAAAAATCCTAGAAGAAAACCTGGGCAGTACCATTCAGGACATAGGCATGGGCAAAGACTTCATGTCTAAAACACCAAAAGCAATGGCAACAAAAGCCAAAATTGACAAATGGGATCTAATTAAACTAAAGAGCTTCTGCATAGCAAAAGAAACTATCATCAGAGTGAACAGGCAACCTACAGAATGGGAGAAAATGTTTGCAATCTATCCATCTGACAAAGTGCTAATATCCAGAACCTACAAAGAACTTAAATTTACAAGAAAAAAAGCAAACAACCCCATCAAAAAACAGGCAAAGATATGAAGAGACACTTCTCATAAGAATACATTTATGCAGCCAACAGACATATGAAAAAGTGCTCATCATCACTGGTCATTAGAGAAATACAAATCAAAACCACAATGAGATACCATCTCATGCCAGTTAGAATGGCGATCCATAAAAAGTCAGGAAACAACAGATGCTAGAGAGGTTGTGGAAAAATAGGAATGCTTTTACAGTGTTGGTGGGTGTGTAAATTAGTTCAACCACTGTAGAAGACAGTGTGGCGACTCCTCAAGGATCTAGAACCAGAAATGCCATTTGACCCAGCAATCCCATTACTGGACATATACCCAAAGGATTATAAATCATTCTACGAGAAAGACACATGCACACATATGTTTATTGTGGCACTATTCACAATAGCAAAGACTTATAACCAACCCAAATGTCCATCAATGATAGACTGGATAAAGAAACTGTGGCACATATATACCGTGGAATACTATGCAGCCATAAAAAGGATGAATTCATATCCTTTGCAGGGACATGGAGGAAGCTTGAAACCATCATTCTTAGCAAACTATCACAAGATCAGAAAACCAAGCACTACATGTTCTCACTCATAAGTGGGAGTCGAACAATGAGAACACATGGACACAGGGAGGGGAATATCACACACCGGGGCCTGTGGGAGTTGGGGAGCTAGGGGAGGGATAACATTAGAAGAAATACCTAATGTAGGTGATGGGTTGGTGGGTGCAGCAAACCACCATGGCACGTGTATACCTATATAACAAAACTGCACGTCTGAACATGTAACCCAGAACTTAAAGTATAATAACAATAAAAAAAGAATGCAGGCTTAAGAGTGAGATTGAGATTTTAACCTTGCCTTTGCCACTTATTAGCTGGTACGTGTGGGCAAGTTTAACCGCTCTGTGCCTGTTTCCTTATTTGTGAGCAAGAGTGATGATAATTCTAGTATCTACTTCTTGGGAATAGTTGATGATAAAAGGCTTAATGGAAGAAAAATGCTTGGCATTGTGAATGATTTTTATGCACTCAATCAAAAGTAGTTATTGCATCAAACACTGGGATGGAAGTACTAATTAGGATTACCCAGAAACTGAGGAATCAAAAAAAAAATGTAGTAGTGGTTAGGTCAGTAATCTTTATAAATACATTCCATGTATCTATTGAAGCCTGATTTAGCCTTAAATCCAAAACAAAATAGTCAAATAAGGACGTGGACTACAAAAGACATTGTGTTTTCACTGTCAGATTCCTATCTGCAGTGTCATAAAGACAACTGGAACAAGATTTGGACAAGAACTTTTTTCCATGGGTAACTAAATGCTCTTCCTCAGCATTAATTTTAATGGCTAGAGGCTAGTCCATCATGTGGATACCTATGTATCTGTTTAATCAAAATATTGGAAGTGTTTACTTGTTATATTTCATTGCTACAGAAGCTGATAAATGTATATCAATTTATATTCTCCTTTTACTTAACAACTGAACTCATAAGTTTAGCTGGACCCATGGATGTCCATCCTAAAACTATGTTTACAACACGCCTTTGCAATTTTGGCCATATGATTATTATATTGTAGTCAGTGAATTCTGAGCAGAAGTGGCATATTCCACTTCTTAGTTCTGTCTCTAAAAATAAATGAATGCTATGTGCTACCCTGGACTTTTCTACCTTCCTCTTGACTGGAAGATGGTAACTGGAGCAGTGGCCTTAGATCCAAAGATGAATACTACGTGTTGAGATTAGAAGGGCTGTTTACATAAGAAAGACACAATTGTATCTATTTTTCATGCCATATATTAAGGGGTCTCTTTTTTATATAACCTATAACTTAAATCAACATGTGAGCAATGCTATGATAATCACTTCTGCATTTGCAAATTTCTGATTATTTAAGATAATTCCCTGAAGTAGAAATTCTTATGCATATAGCATACATATTTTGAGGCATTTGCTACGTATTTCCAATAAACCATTAGCAATGTATAAGAGTGCTATTTTTCCCATGTCTACACTGCCTCTAGGTATTGTTACTTTTGTTTTTATCTTTGTCAGTTAATGAGATAAAATATATTATTTTAATTTGCATTTACTTGATGACTTGTGCAGTTAAATATTTTTCTTAAGTTTATTATTTGCATATTTTAAAATTCATTTTCACAAGCCTGTTTATAATGTAAGCATATTTACCTTTCACTTTATTTCTATTTTGTAAATACTCCCCCAATTTCTCATTTACCTTTAATGTTTCTTTAGAATTTGTTACTGTTATTATCAAATAAAGTTCTACCAGTGGTTGTCTTTATAGTTTGACCCACTGTGGTCATGCTTTCAAAGCCCAATATTAATAATTATTCACAATACTTTTCAAGTGTGATTTTAATGTTTAATGTTTAAATCTTTAGTTCCTATGAAACTGTTTTTGATATATTACCTAATTTTATTTTTAACATCATTACTACAGATGGATAGCAGAGTTTTCTCATACCTTTTATACCAGTTCTACTCAACTATGAGCAATATCTCTCCTTTAAAATCAATTTGTAATTGTGTACTTGTGTTTTTGTGTTTCACAATAACTGAGGGGTGCTACTTACATTTAGAATCTGATAATCAGGAATGTTATATTATGAAATATGTGATATAATATCACACAAAGAAAATATGTCTGGCCAAAAATATTAAAAGTGTACCAATTCAAAATAAAATATATTCTAATTTTGCTGATTATTATTGTCACCAAAGATAGGTATACAGATGTAGATATAGATTCATAAACTCTCTATTTTGTTCTATCCACTCAGACACCTTGACATTGATCTGCTTGGCAACTTCTGACTTGACCTCTCTTGTGTCACATGAGAAGAGAGCCAGGAAGCCATGGGTGTGGGGGTTGATGATGTCGATCTTGTGCAAGGGCATGATGTGCACCTTGCATTTTTGGAGCTTTCCATCTGGGGGCTGGCTGAATTTGGTCTGGGAGTCCATGGGGTTGTAGTTACCGGAGCATGTGAAGGAGTGGCCCAATTTGGAGATCTTGCCCATTGCTTTGTCAATAGTGATCATGTCACCAGCATGGATCTTGTCTTTAGTCAGGGACTCAATCATCTTCGTGCCCAGGTCATAGATGGTCTCCATCTTTTTGGTTTTGATTGTCAGTTTTCCCACCTTGGAGCCTATTCCTGTCACTGGTCTATCAATCTGGGTCTCAACCACTTCTCTTTGGATGATCTACGTCTCTTCCTTGAAGCAAGTGCCAAAAGATGGCCAGAAAGCCTGTGTCAGTGCCTTGGTCTTGCTCATCTCCAGGGAGATCTCACTGCCAGTGATGGCTATGAACAAGGTGTCAGGTCCCAGGGCCTAGGCCATGCCTAGGGTGATGGCTGTCTTCCCTGTGCCCAGCTGACCAGCAATGAGGACTGCCCACTTGATAATCTTCACCTTATGGATCATCTCCAGCCCCATACCAGCTGCCCGCTGTGCAGCAGAGCTGACCCACCTTGCCCTGGGAAGCCTGTTGAACCTCCAAAGCATCATCCAGCCCCAGTCCTCGGATGTGGGAGTGAACACCTCTATGCTCAATCCTCCTCACATCATAGATCTCTGGGACTTTGGTCATGGTCATCACAGTTGCCATGATAAGTCACCAACCACCAATGTCTTTCCTCACTGTTATTTATTTCATAGCACATCCTGATTCTTCTCAAATTTATTATTTTGACTAATATCTTTTTCTTTCTTGAAAAAACATAATTTGAGAACCATTGTCTCATATCTTGATCAACCAAAATTATTCTTTGTCTAAGTTGAATAATTAGGCAGTATACTTTCTCATCCTTAAATATCTGAAAATGTATTTCTGCTGCTTTCATAGGTGAATAATAGCTGGGTGGGTATGTAATTATCTTGTCATTTTCTTTCTCCCCCAAACTCCATAGCCAGCCATTGTTCAGTTGATTGCCAGCCTTTGAAGTTAGGGAAGAGATGAAAAATAAAAGCAATATTTACTTACTTTAGGGGTAACCTGTTATGATTTTCTTGTGTTCTTCTTGGTTTGTTGGAATAGATAGTTACGGAAATTTTCCTTTTGATATTAAACGGTAATGTATAGATCATATTCCTTTTCATTAATTTCATCAATTTATATAATATATAGGTATGAAGCATATATATGAATATATTTGGTTAGTTATCAAAAGATAGCTATGTGATTTAGTTATTAAAATATATTACATGAAATAGCTTTAGGCCTTTGAATGAGTAAAACCTGGTTTTGATGACCAACTCTGTTGTTTACTAGCTATAGGATATTGGGGAAATTCAACAAAGTCACTATGTTTCCATTTCCTAATCAGTAAAGTAATAATAATAATATCAACTTGGCAGGGTTGTCGAGAGGAGTAAATGCATTATAACATAGCATATTTACAATGGCTCTTGACATGAAAGAAGCCCTCAATATAATTTGGTATTTTAAATCCTCTCCTACTATCACATTTTAAAATCTGGTGAATATGTTTCTCATCTCCAAAAGGTCTTCCCTGATTTTATTTTGTCCCCCTTTTGTCACTCTTTGCCATTAATTTTTCAGTTTTATACATATAATATACTATTAAATATAATTAAAAATACACAATTATGCATTCCAGATTTTTTTAAGGTTTTCTCCTATTTTTGTTTGTTTGGGGTTTATTTGCTTTTGAGTCAATCAATTTCATAGATCATTTAACATCCAGAGGAACATTTCCTAAGGGAAGTAAATTGATAAACTTATGGCAGACGCTGTGTTGCTGCTTTGTTCAATTTTATTCTCTCTTACTATTGGAACTCTCTCAAAGATCTTTACCTAAATTAATTCTCTGGTGATGGTATGAATGAATACCCTTTGGCAGATACATCTATGAACTCCTTGTAACAAACAGTTCTCCTTGGCTAAACAAGTATTTATATGCAATGGTTGATTCACGAGATGGTGGCTAGTTTCCAGTATTGAGTGACAGCAGTTTTGTTTGAGCCAGAAGAGTGGTCACAAACTGTCAACCCGCTGACCATGTTTCATTTGGCTAATGTGGTTTTTTGTTTTTTTTTTTTTCTATTTAAATGCCTTTTAACACTGCATATACTCTCTATTTTTCTACAGTCCCAACTATTTTCTGTTGGTTTCACTCCAGGGTCATTTAACTAATTTTTACTACTTTCCCTGTATTTACTTTTGTTTGTGATTCCTAAGCCAGCTTAATGTTTACGCAACTGAACCTCAGTGTAAAGATCAGGATTGAAGATGGGGCACAAAAACATGTCTAAAACTGCCAACCGGGGCATTAATTAATCAATTCATTCAGCAAATATTCATCGAGTATCTTTGTGCCGGAAGCTGAGATCAGTTCTCATAATAGAGTAGTAAACAAAGTATACATAGTCATTGCCCCCTCTTGGAGCTTACAGTGTAGTGGAAGAAACAAAATTAGCTTAATCACATAAATGAAAAATTTTAACAGTGGCTTACTATACTAGAAGAAGATAGAGAATGAAGAGAAAAGGAGGAGGGAGAGAGAGAGAAATAGAGAGAGAGACATAGAGGGGAAACAGAAATAAAGAATGAGGAGAAGGCAGAGGAATAGATGGGTGAAGAGGAAAGGAGAACAGGGAGGAGCAATGTCAAAGTGGAACCATCAATAGGAGACAAAATAGAACTAACAACACCCTCTGAATTTATGGAAACACTTAACAATCATAGAACATCTTCATGATTTGAGTTCACATATTAAAGGTGATATAATTCTCTACTTACCAGGGACATCAATTACTTTTGACAACCTTGCTGAACGTCTTTTCCCAACGACCACTTTTCTGTTTCCACTGTGTGTGTGTGTGTGTGTGTGTGTGTGTGTGTTTCAAGACACAACATTTTTGCTGAAAATAAACTGGCTTCTTAATATGGTCACCACATAAGCTTATGAAAGGAAAAGGAGACCTGAAGCAATTGTAGATACTACAACATATGTATTAAAACTTGAAAGCACGCAGAAGTGTTACTTTGCCAGCTCATTTTCACTGGGATGCGTGCAAGATCAGAATGAAGATTTACAGTCTATATGGCTTGCCTGGGATGTATTTACCAAAAATAATAGGGCCATTCTCTGTACTCCTGGTCCCCAATCTAGACTCCCTAACAAAAATGAACATATTTCTGTTTGCTATGTTGATGGCTGAAAATATGTCATGACCATTGTGAACATAAAAAATAATGTGAAAATGATGCTATTCTTTTTCACCCTAAAAAGACTAATGTAAAATTGCTTTTTTGGCAATTTTTCAGCATTTTTTCATATATATATATATATATATATATATATATATATATATATACACACAATCCGAATCCACTGCAGTCTCTGAAAGTACATTTGTCTTTTATTTTCTAAAATCTTCCTGTGATAGTATCTACCTATCTACCTATTCAAGCCTTTGTACATAATTATTTACCTGAAGACTGGTTAATTATACTTGTCCAAGTGCCAAGAAAAACTTGAATCATAGCTAAAACCTGAAACTCTTTAATTTTTAAAAATATGTTCATGATGTAGAGATTAAATCTCTACTGTTTTACTTACTAGCTGAGTGATTTAGACCAAAATACCTACTTCTCTGAGCCTCCGTTTTCTGATATATTAAATTGAGACAAAAAAGTACCCACCCCGTAGATCTGCATGAAGATTGAAAAAGATGATGCATGAAATGTGCTTAGTAAACAGCATGACCTGTACTAAATGCTCTAAAAGTCACATTACTCATCAAGGATTCACCTCAATAAATTAACCCATCCATATCTCCTTCTGTAGAAAACACTGCCCATTGTATACAGAATCTCCATCATATAACCCAACAGAATATGCCTGACCATGTGAACAACCAATAAGTACTGATGTGTTTGTGTAACTCTTATGGATTGAATACTGGAATTGGTAAACCATTTAAAAGTACTGTACAATGTTTACATATGTAACAAAACTGCATGTCCTGCACATGTATCTTGGAAGTTAAAATTAATTTTTTTAAAAAAGTACTGTGGAAAGATTCCAATGCCTTCTAACTCTAGTGACTGGGAGCAATTAGCAGCACAGGGCATGAGAGGCTTCAGGGTTTGAAGCAATAAAAGATTCCCTGATGAGCATTCAAAAAAAATAAATAAAAGTACTTTTAATATTTTCATATGAATGAATTTAAAAATTCATTAAAAATGTAATTTAAGCTATTGTGATTTTAAAATTTGCTGTTCAGCTGATTACTTTAAAAATGAATTGCCTTTTGTTCACAACCAGAGATAGTTCACTAACTGATTAATCTGACAGTCCAGTTTACCGTCTCTGCTAAGTTCTCAACTAAGCTGGCTCAGTTTAAGATTTCTCAGCCATGAATTTATTAAAGCAGCTTATAAAATTGCTGTCTCATTTCTGTTAGGCCAAAGCTCTATGTCAGGTCTTGCAGCTGCCGGCCCTATTAGGCTCAGCTATCTAACAGGTCTAGACTACAGACCAATGCTTGGTTCTGAAGGTGATCTGGCTAGTATTCAGTCCAAAAGTATTCTGACCAGAATCGATGTCTGTTATAAGGAGTCCACATTCCTGATAGGAATTTGTCTAAACTCCCATGGCTCCTGGTGACCTCTCATAGGCCTTTGCCTATGGATACAAATTTAGGTTATACTCAAAAGAGACAGAATTTGCCCTTGGCCTATGATTATTTTCAGCATAATGGAATATTAATGTAACTTTTCATTAGTCGGATATTTGATAGCATAGCATCTAAATGAATCAGTTACTGTAAACATCTAGAGCTTAAGAATTATAATAGCTGATATCAGTTGGGTGTCCATTATGTGCCAGGCACTTTATAAGGTCTACTTGAATGTTCACAGAAGCCCTTTGGAGTGGAACCATTATTATATTCCGATTTTGCAGACGAAGAAATGATGAATTGGAGTGAATTTCTCAAGATCTGCCCTAGTAATTACTGTAGGTGAAATATTAAACTCAGTCTTTATGGCTCTGGAACATCAGGTCTGAAGAACAATACTCTCTGCCCAGAATAGTAGTTTTTGTTTTACCTGTAACCCTGAAACACTGAAAGATACTAAGTGCTTTTTTCTAGTTTTTCTGGCTTAGCAGTGTATATCTCATCCCTTGTATAATGTTATGTGATATATTATATTTATTGCAATATGATAAGGGCCACACTATCAGTTTGAACAGAGAGATTTCAGAGCACTGGGTGGTGGTGACACCTCCAGTAGAACTGATAATGTGATAATACCAGTAATAATGCTAAGCAAAGACAGGAGAAGGGAGTTCCATTCAGGAAAATATCATGAACAAAAGGTCAGAAAGGTATATCCAAGGAGAAGACACGTCTCAGAAAAAGGACATATAATTTGTTGTGGCCAGATCAGAGTATATATATAAAAAATGGAAAGACTAGGGGAAAGATCATAAATTGTGAAGAAGCTTGAATGCTCTATTAACAATGGTGTGTGTGTGTGTGTATTAGGAGGTGGTGGTGGCTAGAGTCAAAAGACAAGAGGAAAAATTATGAATGATGGCATTATATATATAAACTATCTCTGTTTACTTCATACTCTGTGGCCTTGGACAAATTCTTTAGCATGTTGAAGCCTCAGTTTTCTACAAATAAATGAGGAAAATAATTCCTTTTTTTTTTTTTTTTGAGACGGAGTCTCGTTCTGTCGCCCGGGCTGGAGTGCAGTGGCCAGATCTCAGCTCACTGCAAGCTCCGCCCCCGGTTCACGCTATTCTCCTGCCTCAGCCTCCCGAGTAGCTGGGACTACAGGCGCCCGCCACCTCGCCTGGCTAGTTTTTTGTATTTTTTAGTAGAGACGGGGTTTCACCGTATTAGCCAGGATGGTCTCGATCTCCTGATCTCGTGATCCACCCGTCTCGGCCTCCCATAATTCCTACATCACTCTGTTGTTAAAAAAAATTAGGATTAGATTAAATAAACAAGACACACCATCATGTATAGAATATAGCCGGTGTACAGAAGTGGTAAATGTGTTTTCCAACCTTTCCTGAATTGATCATTCACTTGATTTGAATATCTTGTTACTCACTTACCTTGGATGAGTAGCAATTTACTATATTTGCACATGCAAACCTGTGAATCAAATTATCCTAAGTTGAGTGATGTCTAATTTCTTTCTCTACTCATATGTAGAGTACTTGTATGTGTACTACTGTGACAGAGCATGATGAAAACATATTATCTTTAACTCAGAAGTCAAGGCATGGAACTTGTGGACAATTGACAAGAAAATCATGTCTATGAATACAGATGCGTTTTGTCATTCATTTATTTGGCATAATTCATTCATTCATCCAATGAGCATTTACCAAATACATACTGTATTCCAGTACCATGCTGAGTGAGAGCAATTCACAGATGTCTAAGATGTGCCTCCTTTCCTCACAGAGTCCTCCCATAGTCTAATTGCACATAACTCGTAATTCATTTCAATGATATAAATCAGAACATTCTCATGCAGTATATTTTTCGTCTCAGCAAACACACATACCCAAACATATACACAACATCCATACATTTTAAGATCTTTGTCAAAGCCCATACAGAATATCTAAAGGTCCTGTGGGTCCATTATAAGTTGTTGTTCAAATTGATTCTTTAAACTAGTCCCTGAACCTCTCAATAATCTCTTTTGAGAATGCTTTTACCATTTTGTCTCTTATAGGGAGGTCACTCTAAGTGCCTTTTAATGTGTACTGAAGAAAAGGCAGCACAGCTGAAGCCTGATTTAAAATCTGATCTCCCTAATGTCACAAGGACATGCTGAGACAATGGCTGAAGAGCTATGCACCAGTACCCAGCTGGATCCCTGATACTTACATTGGCAGATGCATTATCAACACAGACATTGATTTAGAGTGAATTAAGTAAGCAATTTCCATTTTCCAGCCTACAATTCCATTTTAGCACTAGGAGATATTAACGGTATTGTTATAGGTAAAATCTGATTGTGTTAAGGAGGGTGCCTGGACAATCAGAGGGAGTCAGAATAGGAATTAGAGTTTCGAATTTTGTTCCCATGTCTAGTATGCTGGGTCACCTTGAGAAACTTCCATCATGACTGGGTCTCAGTTTCCAAAAATCAAATTTTACTTGCTGTTTTCCTGAAAGAGAATTTTTGGATAACTGACTTGCTATGTATAACTCTCTCAAGGTAAGTATATGCAAGGAATTGCTGTAGGTGCAGGATTTTGTAAATTGCTGAAATGAAACACTAGATTGGCCTTGAAATATACTACTTTTCATCTGTGTAGCCAGCAAACTAAAGGGCAAAGTGAACTACTTAAATGCTCTCATTTTCAGCAGATTGAGCATGGCAGAGGAGGAAGGGAGAGAAGAAATCTTATGTACGAAGTCATTGTAAGGCATACAAAAATATTAATATTCTGTAATAACTCTTCTGGGCATAATTCTTCTACCTTAAATATTTGAAATACGTATTGCTGAGATTTGATATTGACAAATATTTTAAACAATTTGTTTGTAACTGAATTTTATCGACCCAAGTTGTGAATACAGTTTTCTTCCTAGAATATTCTCTCTCGTTTTCATACTTATACTAATAACATAATTACATAGCATTTTACAGTTCAAATACAAGTCAATTCATTTGAGCTAGTATTATTTTCCTTATTTCACAGATGAAAAATTAAAGCCCAGGGATATTGCTCCTTTCTATGATTCCCTAGCTAGGATTAAAATTCTGGCATTCCGCAATCACTGCCAGTGATCTCTCCACCACAGCATGCTGTGTATACTAAACTGTGGCATAGGTAAAGAAAGCTATGGAACCTGAGAGATTCAAAAGATTTTCTCCAAAGGCCTCAAGAAAAAATATCATTACTGAGGTGAGATACTAGAATTATGGTATTTATTTATGTTAAAGAACACTCAAAACACGTAACACTTTGTGTTATTTTTAAACTCGTGGTGATACCCAAAGTTTCTGAAAATAAATAGCTTCTAACATTTTATTACAGTATCTTATAGACTCTGTGGGAGGAGTTTCATAAAAACAAGGGCAAACACCTTTGGGAAAGGTTGCATACGATATCCTTTTCTTGGAGATTCATAGAGCACATAGTAAATAAAAGGCTCTGAAAATTCCTGTAAAAAGAAAATTTGTTCAAGCTTGTTAAACTCAGGTTTTCTTTATTTTAAAATCTAACACCTGTTAACTTCTCCTGGAATGCTAATATTTATGTGAAACATAATTTGCAAAATGGAAAGCAACCTTCTCATTTCTCCTACTAAACACATCACTCCTTTTTTTCTTCCATAGTTATCCTATAATTGAAAACAAAAAGAACCCAAGAAAAATTGATGGTGAATATGGCCATAGTCGATATTATTGGAGTGGAAACTTACAGAGGCCAAGACCTGTTTTACCTTCTCTTAAAAAGAGTCTTGCACATCACAGTTGCTCAGTTATACTAATGACATTTTCATCTTATCAACATGTAAATCTTCTCTGAACATTTTTGTCCATGAGAAGAATAAAATATTCCTAAAAGTTTTAAGATAAATACATATCTATTCAGGGACAGTAGACATTCATCTTTATAAGAGCTGAAGGCTGGAAAAGTTAAGTCTTTTATTTCCTGTAATTCCATTAGCAGAGGCAATTTGTATGGCTTCTGTCCATTGTTCTTACCTTAATAGCTTAATCAAATTCCAGTTGTGGAGTAATGACTTCTTTGTTGCTGTTTGAATATAACTCCTTTTGGGCCCATTGGATTAGATTGAATGTTACTTAAACTGATGTGCCTGCCAGAATAAAGCTACATATCCATGTGGTTTATGGCAAGGTCTCTCTTGAAATATGAAGTCATCCTTGATGTCTAACCTCTAGAAAAGGTGGTGCCTATTTAACACCAGAAACACACTTAGGAAAGAATCCTAAGTGTGTTATATACTGAGAATATCTCTTCTTTCAATTCATCAAGATGTCAGAAGATATTCCTAGATAGTGCATTTGAGATTTTGTCCTTTACATAAAGGAATTCTGAAACATAGGAAATAAAAAAAAAAAAAAGCTAGGCAAATTGTTGAAGGTATACAAGATTTTTGTGACTCAAATACTGATATTATAAGACAATGAATAGAATTGATAGAATTGGTACTAAAGCCCTCAAACACTGAAAACAAGCTAGACATAATAAAATTTAAGAGTTGAATGGTTACTTTTTTTTTTTTTTTTTTTGACAGTCTTACTCTATCGCCCAAGGTGGAGTGCAGTGGAGCTATCTCGGCTCACCGCAACCTCCTTCTCCTGGGTTCAGAATGGTTACCTCTTGTCTCTCACTGTTTCTCCAGCCTTCTGTGCTACATATGTATTGACTATATTTCAGATCCCTGAATGGATTATTCTCTCTCATCTTTGACACTTTTTACATTCTATTCTTTCTTTCTTGAACATTCTCCCTAGACCCTACACTTACACTAACTTGATTAATTTCTACTCAGGCTTCAGTTCTTAAAATGTTATTTCTTCTGTGAAGGGGTTCTTGGTCTTTGCCCACTCCTCATATAGATCAGGAATTGGATATCCTTTCTGTGTGGTCTCAGGGCACCCTGCATTTTTCCCCATCAAAACACCCACAAAACTGTATAGTAAATGTCTGTTGAGTCTGTGTCTCTTACTGAAATTTGATCTCTCTTAAAGTAAGGGCTATGTCTTTCTTGTTCATAATTTTCTTTTTAGTAGTACTTACCAGATAGTATATCCTTGATAAACATTTGCATTTGCTGAATAGATAAATGATTGCATGTGACATTTTGTTATTTTCCTGTATGTTTTATGATATTTTTTGCACAATTCTCTTGGAAATCCTAAGCAAAAGCCAGTCTGACAATGGGGGAAAGATAAGAAGATATCATTGTGCCACAAACTAAAAGGTTAACAACACCTCTAATTTGCTTTTGATGTAATCTGTATAAATCAGATCTTCTCTTTGTAAGTTCATCTCTTTCATTCTAGATTGTTACAATTGTTCAACTTTAATTCCAAAATTAAAAAGAAAACAAAAGACGATTACAAAAACAACTTATTTGTTGATCTCTTCAATAAATAAAAAGAAAGCATTTGAAAATTGCCAACAGTTTGGAGCAGTGTGAATGGAGATATCTAAAATGTAATTTATTCACATTAGGTATTTTTCAGACGCATGCAGTTTTAACAGCCTTAACTATTGCCACCCAATATGACGGTGCCATTTATTTACAATGTAGGGCATGCTGTTTGCAAAGAAACCCCATTGTTACATTTTACTTTGCTGTCAGCTGCCCATGTCTATCTCTGGTTGTTTTTTATGCTACTGTGGCCCTTGAACAGAAATAATGATGCAAAGGAGCAATCAACCAGGCTAAGCAATTGAGCAGTTGACAAGGTGCCAGGGAAGAGTAGGAACAGAAGAAACTGATTTATATTTGGTTATCTGCTTGAAGCAAAGAGGTGTCCTCTGCTTTGTTTTTATTCACAATACTCTCAGCTTTTCTAGATTTCCTAGCTTGACCAAAATGATAGCAAATTCCAGTGTTTTCCTGTGTACAAAGTGATATGGAAAACCACAGTATCTTTGTGGTTTGTAATGTACTTCTGCCAAAATCTTCATACTAATATTTTGGTAAAGGAAATGGTACAGTACAGTTCTTTGAGATATGACATTTCAATAATTGAGTAGTTTGGTTGTGAAAAGAAGGAAAGAAAACAGCTTCAGAGTGTTGACTGGTGACATTTTTCTGGAATGGTGAGACTATACTAATATTTTACCCCTGAACTTCATTTCGTGGCCTCAAATAAGATGAAATAGCCTAAGGTCAGATTGTTTGTTGTGTGAATTGTGGAAAAATTAATCAATCCTCAATCAGTCAGTCATTAAGCAAGCATTGCGAAGCTATTATATCATGCCTATCCCTCTGCTAGATGTTACAGAAGGTAAAACAAAATAGAACTCTATTCTCAGACCTTAAAAAATCATATAATATTGTTTGGGAAAAATCAAGTCTCAAGGTCAAAATCATGAGATAATTTTTCCAATTGTGAGTGCTAGGAATGTGCTACAAAATATATTGTTGTATAAATTGAGGAAAAGTAGAGATCACTGAGGGCTGAGGCTAGTAGGTATTTAGGAAAACATCCGAGGCTGAGGTGGGTGGATCATGAATTCAGGAGTTCGAGGTCAGCCTAGCCAATATGGTGAAACCCTGTTTCCACTAAAAATACAAAAATTAGCTGGGTGTGGTGGTGCATGCCTGTAGTTCCAGCTACTCAGGAGACCAAGGCAGAAGAATCGCTTGAACCCAGGAGGTGGAGGTTGCAGTGAGTGGAGATCACACCACTGCCCTCCAGCCTGGCAACATAGCGAGACTGCATCTCAAAAAAAAAAAAAAAGAAAAGAAAAAGAAAAGACAACATTCCCCAGGAATTGAATGTACTAGTCAGGTCCTGAGGGTTTGTACTATTCTTTCACTTGCTAGAGTCTGAATGAACATTTTTCATTTTGTTTGAGTAATGCACATTCAGTTAAATATTTTAAATTACTAGAAGGAAAGATGGTGAACAGAGAAGGGTAGATAAAGAATATTCCCTGAGATGAAGAAGACCAGCTTGATAATGGGGATGGCTTGCCATTTTTGTTTGTTTTAATGTGATTTATGACAATAACCTACATTAAAATATAGGTTTATTTACTCACACTCTCCTTTTTGTGTACATTACTGCAGGAATACTAGACAGATTTAGAATTGGAGTTTAGAATAATAGAAAATGCATATAGCACTTGCTGTATGTCAGGAATTGTTCCAACCACTTTACAACTATTTATTTATTTCATCTTCATAACTCTAGAAGGCTTTATAGGTGAGAAAAATAAAGCACAGAGAGGTAAAGTAATTTGTCCAAACTCACATAACTCATAAGTGGCAAAGCCAAGATTTGAACCTGAGCAACTTGATTCCAGCTTTTAAACAATATGCATTGTGACTTGCATTGCACTTGGTTATTTGCAGGGCCTCAACTGACTTCTAGGTGTATCTATATACGGTTAAACTTGTGTGCTTCGTGAATCTTTCCTTGGCCTCTATTTTTTTGCCATATATTATGTAGGTTCTGAGGAAATCTGGTGGGAATGTTGGTCATGAGATCAGGGAGAAAGTTATATATGTATGAAAAACAGAACTTGTTTGGTATCTCTTAAATTATTATATAAATTGTTGAATCATCAGCTGGCTTCTTTGATTAGGCTCTTATGCAGCAATGGGTTGAGAACTATAAGCCAACAAGACATTGCTTGTACACCCTGATCAGAACAGGGCAGCATTCTATGGCAGATCAGTCCAGGGTAGTTCTCCTACAGTGAGCAGACATTCTGAGGGCATACAAATACCATTCCACCAGCCTCCATCTTCTCATTTGTTTGCTCATCCTGTGTCATGGAGTCTTTTCAGCAAGGCTCATATTTATAAGTAACAATAGTTTCTTACATTTTGCCCTCCCCCAATGCAAATCGACTACTACAAGAGTACTTAGTGAATAATGGTGGATAATAAAGCCATCCCTGCAAGATCTTAAGTTGGCTCACTTTCAATTCATTTTGTTTTTGAACCTCTATGCCCCAAATGTCCACGTTTCTGTCAAGTTCCTTCTTAAATTGTTTTCTGAATTCTCATCTGGAAGGAAGAGTCAAGCACATCTGCTAGAGGCATTTTCATCAAGCATACTACATAAGGTCTTTGCTCTTTCACCTTCCCCACTGGCTCAGACTAATGCCCACCCTCATGCTTTCCTCACTGCTGACCCTGCTAAGAAATACCATTGTAGTCGCCATGCCCCTCAACCTGAGAACACGTCTCAAGGTATATTTCAAATGGAAAATAATTCACCTTCACTAAAATGCTGGGGTTCTGCATCAAAATATTTGTCGATTTTGCTATTGTTTGGGCAGGCAGAGGAAGGGAATTCCACTATGCCTGTCACAGTGATTGACAGAAATGAAGCATGGAAGAGAGCAACTGTGTTATGAGCCAGGGAGGTGAAAACTAGACAAGACCTGGATCATATATTTTTAAGAACTCAATAAATTTCTTTCACCCATTCCCCAAATCTTCACTTTCCAGCCAGAAAAGAATGACATCAAGTTTCAGCTAGAAATGAATTTTTGTTTGTGAAGGTTGGAAAGTTATAAGACTATAAAACATATTTTTAATGAAATTGCAATATCCTCCAGAGTCTCACTCAAATCTAGTCCTTGGGGCTATGCCATTCTTATAGGAAAGATAACCTCCCAGTAGGATCCTTGTGCTACTTCAGCAACCAAATTCTTGTAGATGGGTCTGAAACAGTCCCTTTTATGCTGAGTTCTGTATTGTTCTCTCACTGTATTAGAGCAAAGTCTGACTTACTTCACTGTCCCAAATCCTTGACATTCAGAGTGGAATCATTAAAGAACTGGTTATGGTAAATGTGTTTGTGGAGGAGACTTGACAAGTTTAGAGCCCACCAATAGGTACATTGTGCCAGGATATACTAGTGATGGCTCATGTCTCATTTTCGAGGAATCCTGAGGAAAGAGAAAATTTGTCTTTGAAAGTTAAAATCCATTTTTTCCTTTTAATTGTACATTCGTCTACCTTAGAGATATTCTGCTACCCCTTAATGAGGCAAAATAGTATAGCTGGAAGAGCACAAATTTTTAAGCAAAACATACAGATTGGAAACATGGCTGTGCAAACAAGTAGATGTGGGTGAAGTCTTAGAAATAAATTAACAGCTTGGACTCTATTTTCTCCTCTGCAAATAGCAAATAACTTTACTGATTCTGTGGGGTAGTTTAGAATAAACGAGATAAAAATATATAAATGAAATATAAATCTATGTCACTATAACGAATACTTAAGTCTCTACAATGTACATTTTTTGTGGTGGTGTTTCTGTTTATCCTTAAAGGTAAAGGGGATATATCTTTTCCTCCCTGTTTTCTCCTGTTCTTTACTTTTCATTGGGGCAAATTTTTTTGAAAGATGATCTCGAGCATATGCTGAATGAATTCAATTGAAAAATAGTCACAAGAGACTCTTTTCCCAAACAGGTTGGCTAATTGTTAGTCATAAAATTAATAGCTCTCAAAAAGAGAGTGGGGCATCCTGATTACCATGTAGGGCTGCAAGGGACAGTGGGTAATGTAAGCATGATCATCTACGTGATGCAATTTGAGAATAGTTGGCAAAAGGCCCACCTTACCTCAAGAATTTTCACCATAATAGCCACTGCCACCTGCCCCCTTTGCCTAACATGAACCTGTTTATGCGGTTGTGATGGTTAATACTGAGTGTCAACTTGTTTGATTGAAGGATAGAAAAAATCCTGGATGTGTTTGTGAGGGTGTTGCCAAAGGAGATTAATATTTGAGTCAGTGGGCTGGGGAAGGCAGACCCACACTTAATCTAGTGGGCACAATCTAATTAGCTGTCAGTGAAGATAAAGCAGGTAGAAAAACGTGAAAGCTGAGACTGGACTGGCCTAGCCTTGCAGCCTACATCTTTCTCTCATGCGGGATGCTTCGTGCCCTCAAACATCAGACTCCAAATTCTTCAGTTTTGGGACTTGGACTGGCTTTACTTGCTCTTCAGCTTGCAAACAGCCTATTGTGGGACCCTGTGATCATGTAAGTTAAAAAGTAATAAACTCCCCTTGATATGTGTGTGTGTGTGTGTGTGTGTGGTGTGTGTGTGTGTGTACATATATATATATATATGCAAACGGTGCCAGGATACACTAGTGATGGTTCATGTTTCATTTCTGAAGAATCTTGAGGAAAGAGAAAAGTAAGTTTTATGTATATATATAAAAGCATCTCGGTTGACAACACAATTTACAAAATATGTACCCAGAAGTTGTTCTTCACTCTACTTCATCCCTCACATATTTGCTGTTTTAATTTAGTTTTTCCATGTATTTATTTGACATATTTTACTCAACACCTTTATGTATGAGGCACTCTTCTAAGTACTGGGGATAAAAAAGAGAACAAGGCAAATGAAGACTCTGTTCTTGTGGCCCCTACATTGTAGTGGGGGTGAATCAATCAGACAGTAAAAAGTTAAACAAGTATGGATTTTAACAAGAGCTGTGATAAAAATAATAGAGTGATGAGACAGATTGGCTGGAAGTCCCTAGTTTATATTGGATGGTCAAAGGCTTTTTTGGTAAGGTGATATTTAAACTAAGGTCTAAGTGGTAAGAATAATTCAGCCATGCAGAGAAATAAGTAGAGGTAGAGGAAACAAGGAGACCATCTGATATGAGAAACAGGCATGTTTAAGGAATCAAATAAGTCACTTTGGCTGGATTGTACCAAACAAGAAGAAAAGGAAGAACAATGAGGCCATGTATAGCCATGTAGCCCAAGATGAGCAGTCTGAATTTGATTGGACAACAATAAAAGCATTGGAAAATTTGAAGTCAGAGAATAATGTCCAGTTTATATGTTTAATAAATTACTATATTTGTGTGGCTAATGGATTTTAGGTGAACAAGAAAGAAAACTGGAAATCTTGTTAGGAGACAACTAGAGAATTCCAGGTGAAAGATGATCACAATCTAAATTATTAGAATAGTGGAGGCAGGGTTAAGCGTAGATTCAGAGGCAGGGTTAAATGTATATTTAGGAGATAGTGCTTCTAGGAATCTTATTGAATTGAATATAGGAGGTGGAGGAAAGAGAAATCAAGGATTATTTCTAAGTTTGTAGTATGAGCAACAGGTGAGAGACTTGTATTTTGCTATGATGAGGAAGCTGGAGGAAATATTTTTGTTTCTTCCCTGTTATATTTAAGGAGCCTATTACGACTCAAGTCGAGATGAAAAGGAGGCAGTTGGATACACAAGTCTCAATTTCCAGGGACATATCAGGGCTGGAGATAGAAATAGTAGGCAGAACCATGTATCTAAGATTAGATCACCTACCAGCCACCAGAAATAGTGATTATCTGAAGGCAGAGACCTGGGGTGCCCCCAAAATTTATTTCCCCACTTGCTTATATTTATTTCTCCTTCTCTTCCTCTCCCTTGCCTCTATTCCTATCTCATTTTTCTTCTTTACCACCACTTCTTCCATCACTGGGTTTAAAACTTCTATGATAATTGAGACAGAAGTTATCAGTAACCTGTTTGTTAGAGATCGCAGTGAAGCAAGGAGATTGACTGTCATATTTCTCTTAGGCATTTTAGTCAGGTTCAGTCTATTTCAAGTGGGTGTAGTGAACAGCTATAGGTGTGAATACAAAACACATTTGTGTCTGAGAAATCTGGTAAGTAATAATGGGATAACACCCCAAGTAGCAATGAACACATACACCAGCCATATCTTTCTGTCCAAATATAACATGCTACCAGAAGTCAGTGATCCTTGAGGAAATATCTAATTCCAGGCAAAGTGCAAGGTCAGCTTGGAGCAAATAACCTATGGAAGAAAGTAAGGAAGTGCTTAAAAACCAAGGAAACATAACAAAAGAATGTAGAGGCCAACATAATAAGCCTCTCAGGGGCCAAAGTTGGGAAAATTTAATTATTTACAAAACTGATTTATAACACATTGAATTAAAAGAAAAACCCTCTGACTTCATAAAATTATTCACATTCACAGAAAAAAAGGTAGCATGGGAGGAGGAGGCGATATATCTTCTTTATAGAAAAACACCAAATTGTGATAAAGAAGAAAAGATAAAATTAGAAAATCTTGATTTGCAATCACCAATTTAATGACTGGTTATGGAAAGGATTATCAATGATGCTAAAACTCTATGGTAAACTGTTTTGAAGAGTAGGATACTACATTGTTTCAAAGATTACTGTCAATGAAAAAAATATGCCTTCACATTAGAGAAAATGGCTGAAACCTCTTTTAACTAAATGAACAAAGAAAATCGTCAATATGGAATGAACTGGCATTATGTAGTTCCTAATAAGATGCAGAGAGGAGAAGAGCACATTACCTATGTAATATTCTTGCAAAAATGTTTAACCTGAATCCACTCAGGAAGAAACAATAAGACAAACCTATATCATAGAATCGTCTACAAAACAAATAACCTGCAATCCTCAAAACTGTCAGCATCATCAAAGACACACACACACACACACACACACACACACGTTTGGAAAAATGTTCTTATTAAAGATAGTGGAAGAAATATGACAAGTAAAAAACACATGTAATTCTGAATAAGATCCTGAATTATAGAAAGACATTATTGGAAATTTTGAATATGGACAGTGTAGTAGATATTATTTTATGCTCCAATGATATTCTGCCCCTAATGTCTGCACTTTTATGTAATATCTTCCCATGAGCATGGGTGTGATCTATGACTTGCTTCTACCAATGGAATATGGCAAATGTGATTCAATAGTCATTCCTTGATTATATTACATTGTACTTACCTGATATTTTATCACGATTTGATTATTACAATTATCCAACATTTAAGATAGGGAAGCTAAGGATCAGAGATTATAAGTTGCCTGAGATTACATAGTAAATTAGTGAAAACCAGGATTGAAACACAGGTTACTGACTCCAGCACCTGTTCTTGTAACCACTTTCTCTCCTATATGGAGTAGGCATGCACAGCATATTGAAGGAAGAACAAATGTTAAAGGGCTATTGCAGTAATTTAGAAGGAGTAGATTATGACAGTGCTTCTCAAAGTTTGGTCCCCAGACTGGCAGCATCAGCATCGCCTGGGATTGTGTTAAACATACAAATTCTTGTGCTGCATCCCAGTCCTACTGAATCAGAAGCTCTGAGAGTGGGCCCCAGCAATGTTTGTTTTAACAATATTTCCAGGAGATCCTCATGCTCACTCAAATTTTAGGACCATTAGACTAAAGCAATAGCAGAAGAGGAGAGGCAAGGGAAAAAATAACATGATTTGGAGAGGTTATGGGGAATGTTAGAATTGAATTGCTACCCATGTTTGAAGCATGAGCAATGGGAAGAATGGTGGTGACATAGAAGAAAAGAGAGAAAGATCTGCCTTTGTTTCTCCAGTAATTTGATGTTAGACAACTTTTGATATATACATTCAGAATACACATAAACAACTTAGAAGTGAGTGATAGGTTATTTTCATTACTGCTTCCCCAACTATCCTAATAGTTAAAGCAAAGCATCAACATGTTTGTATTTTGCACTGAGGTAAGCAGGAGGGGGTGGCAGCAGTGGGAAGTGTGTAGTACAATTAAGCATAAAAGAAAAAAAAATGATGCAAGGCTCCTGTGAAAATGGAAGGACTGTAGAAATTAATTTTAAACACATGCACATGTGTTTTCTATGATAGCATGAGTCAAGAAGATGACTATATTAATAAAAGCAGTATTATAGCAAATGGAAGTAATAAAACACTGCAGCATTTACTGGTCTACATCAGAAGCCCTGCTGCTCTTAGATGCTTGCCTTTCCACCTTATTGGAAATTAAAAACTAAGCTCCTTGTGAGGAAAATCTGTTCCACCTGACATTGCATCAAAAAATTCATCTCAATCAAATTGATTGCATCAGTATTTGCCATGGCTGAGAGAAACACTGGGAGTGTATGATAAATCCATCTTAAGTAAACTAAGTTTCCGAGCAATTGCTTCTGATCAACTAGACTAATAAGACCAACATATTTGGATAGCACATGGTAGCTTTCAAATTATTTTAGCATCTATTATCTTAATTGAACTAAAAAGTTGGTGAGTCGGGCAAGGAAGGTATTGCTTTTTTCCATTTTATGGTGAAGGGGATGAAGATTCATAGAGGTCTCTTATGATAAAGGCCTTGTTTTAGTTGTCATTCTCATTTAGCTGTCATTCTAGGACAAATTTGCTCTGTATAACATAGTTATTCTAGGACAAATTTGTCCTGTATAACATAGTCACAAGATGGGTTATACTTAAGGGGACTACTCACTCTCTTAGGCAAATATGCTCTGGTGGGTTTATCTCACAGTTTGTCAGTTGAGACTATATATGTTTGGATACTGTTTTCATTGAGATAACAAAACTCTTTTATTTATTTTTTTGTTTTAAATCTCAATTGTTTGGGAGTTTCAAGTGTTGTTTGATTGCATGGAAAAGTTCTTTAACAGTGATTTCTGAGACTTTGGTGCAACCATCATCCAAGCAATGCACACTGTGCCCAATGTGTAGTCTTTTATCCCTCATCCTCCTCCCATCCTTCCCCCCAAATACCCAAAGTTCATTGTATCATTCTTATGCCTTTCATCCTCATAGGTTAGCTCTCACTTATAATTGAGAACATACTATATTAGTCAGGCTTCTCTAGAGGGACAGAACTAATTATATATATCCTATTGTACATACATACAGGTATATTTGTATATGTATAGGGGATTTTATTAAGTGTTAACTTACACCATCAGAAGGTCACACAGTAGACTGACTGCAAGCTGAGGAGCAAGGAGAGCTAGTCGGAGTCCCAAAACTGAAAAACTTGGAGTCCAATGTTCGAGGGCAGGAAGCATCCAGCATGGGAGAGAGATGTAGTCTTGGAGGCTAGGCCTGTCTCTAGCTTCACGTTTTTCTGCCTGCTTTATAATCTCTGGCAACTGATTAGATGGTGCCCACCCAGTTAAGGGTGGGTCTGCCTTTTCCAGCCCACTGACTCAAATGTTAATCTCCTTTGGCAACACCCTCACAGACACACTCAGGATCAATATTGCATCCTTCAATTCAATCAAGTTGTCATTCAGTATTAACCATCACAAGTCCACCCCTTGTCAACTTGAACCCATAAACATCTCCTGAGATCATACATAATCTTCAAATAAAGACAATAATAAGGTCATAATTATGCCTGACATAATACAACTATCCTTCATATAATCAGAAACACAGCGATCCCCAACCCAAATACTATTACA
The DNA here is from genome assembly GCF_009764315.1 of Trachypithecus francoisi. Lineage (NCBI taxonomy): Eukaryota > Metazoa > Chordata > Mammalia > Primates > Cercopithecidae > Trachypithecus > Trachypithecus francoisi. The sequence goes on along the minus strand of NW_022681471.1, from coordinate 17,281,110 downwards.
TAAAGTTAACAATACTTAAATGCTGATATGAAGTCAATAAATCTTATGTCACATGATAAAGGAAAAGGAAATAAAATGAAGATATTTTCTTAGTACAAGTGTGTACATACACAAACATGTTTTAAACAAAAGGAGGAAATACTCATGACAATTACAGTCCTTGTTTCTGCAGCTGGTCACTCAGTTGTAGCTGGGATTGAAGATTACCTTCTTCACCTCTCCATTCTGGATTCCCCTTGCCTTCAGCAAGCACCTCAGCAGGTCATGGTTTTCTTCCTGGTGGAGTGACCCAAACCCTCATTCCTGAAGGGTCTGGGTCATTTGTAGTCCTGCCTGGATTGGGTTGTTGTAGTTTCCCATTGACCTTAATCACAGAGCATGGTAATAATAAGAGACACCGTAATGGGCCTCCTGTATTCCATGCATACTCTTCCTTACCTCCGTTGTGGAGTAGTAGATGGATTTCATCTTGATAGTCTGGGTCAATCATCCCAGCCAACACTGTAACTCTCATCTTAGCCTGCTGAATTAAAGGTAGGAGGAGCCCAAAGTGTGCACGTGACAATCTTAACTTACAGTTTAATGGAATCATTGTTGTGTTCCTGGTGGCGGCGTTCCTCCCTCTGGAAATAAGACCTCTAGGCCAGCAGAACATAATGTTGCAGGAACAGGAAGCAAAAATTTTGCTAGTGGATCACTAGGGGTGATGGTGAGTGGTGCCACTTCCACTTCCACCTCTTGATTCCTGGACCCGTGAATGATGGCTATGGGAGAAAGAGTACCATATAGTGAACACTGATTTAGAGCATACACAGCCTTCTGGAGAACTCTGCCACAGCCCTGCAAATTATTATCACCATGTTGGTGTTGTAATTGTGACTTCAAAAGGCCATTCCACTGTTCTTTCAATCCAGCTGCTTCAGGATGATGGGGAACATTGTAAGACCAGTGAATTCCATGAGCATGAGCCCACAGCCACACTTCTTTATCTGTAAAGTGAGTGCCTTGATCAGAGCAATGCTGTCTGGAAACCATGATGGTGAATAAGGCATTCTGTGAGTCCACAGATGCTAGTCTTCTCAGAAGCACTGTGTGTAGGATAGGCACACCCATATCTGGTGTAAGTGTCTATTCTAGTGAGGACAAACCTCTGCCTTTTCCATAATGGAAGAAGCCCAATATAATCAACCTGCCACAAGGTAACTGGCTGATCACCCCAAAGAATGGTGCCACATCGAGGGCTCAGTGTTGGTCTCTGCTACTGGCAAATTGGGGACCCAGCAGTGGCCGTAGCCAGGTCAGCCTTGGTGAGTGAAAGTCCATGTTGCTGAGCCCATGCATAACCTCCATCCCTGCCACCATGGCTACTTTGTTCATGTGCCCATTGGTGATGACAGGGGTGGCTGGGGAAAAAGGCTGAGTTACCACAGAACAGGTCATCCTATTCACTTGATTATTAAAATCCTCATCTGCTGAGGTCACCCATTGGTGAGCACTCACATGGGATACAAATACCTTCACAGTTTTTGACCACTCAGAGACGTCTATCCACATACCTCTTCACCATATTTCTTTGTCACTAATTTTCCAATCAGGCTTTTTCCAAGTCCCTGACCATCCAGCCAAACGATTGGCTACAGCCCATGAATCAGTATATAATCACACATCTGGTCATTTCTCCTTCCATGCAAAGTACACAACCAGGTGCACTGCTTGAAGTTCTGCCCACTGGGAAGATTTTCCTTCACAAATGTCCTTCAGGGATATCCTGGAAAGAGGCTGTATTGCTGCAGCTGTCCACTTTCGGGTGGTACCTGCATATCGTGCAGAACTATCTGTGAACCAGGCCGTAGTCTTCCCTTCCTCTGTCAGCTGATCATAGGGAACTCCCCATGAAGCCATCGGTGCAGACTGGGGGAGAGAAGGCAAGGTGGCAGGAGTGCAGATCATGGGCATTTGAGCCACTTCCTCATGTAACTTACTTGTGCTTTCAGGACCTGCTTGAGGCCGATCACATATATACCACTTCCATTTGATGATGGAATGCTGCTGTGCATGCCCCACGTTATGGCTAGATGGGTCAAAAAGCACCCAGTTCATGATAGGCAGTTCAGGTCGCATGGTGACTTGATGACCCATAGACACATGTTCAGTTTCCAAATCCCAGTAACAGGCTAAGAGCTGCCTCTCAAAAGAAAAGTAGTTATCTGCAGAAGATGGTTGGGCCTTGCTCCAAAATCCTAGAGGCCTCTGCTGTGATTCACCTATGGGGGCCTGCCAAGGGCTCCAAATGGCATCCCTATCTGCCACTGACACCTCAAGCACCATTGGATCTGCTACATCATATGGCTCAAGTAGGAAAGTAGCTCACACAGCACCCTGGACCTGTTGCAGAGCCTTCTCCTGTTGTAGACACGATCCGAAACTGGCAGCCTTTCAGAACACTCAATAAATGGCCCAGAGTAACACACTCAAACGAGGAATGTGTTGCCTCTAAAACCCAAATATGCCCACTAGACATGCCTCTTTCTTGGTTGTAGGAGGGGGTAAATGCAGTAACTTAACCTTCACCTTAGAAGGAATATCTCAACAGGCCCCACACCACTGGACTCCTAGAAATTTTACTGAGGTAGAAAGTCCTGAATTTTAGTTAAATTTGTTTCTCATCCTCTGGCATGCAAATGTCTCACCAAAAAGTCCAGTGTGTTTGCTACTTCTTGCTCACTGGATCCAATCAGCATAATGTCATCAGTGTAATAGACCAGTGTGATATCTTGTGAAAGCAAAAAGCAATCAAGGTCTCTCCAAATAAGATTATGACACAAATTCAGAGAATTGATATACCCCTGAGGTTGAACAGCAAAGGTATATAGCTGACCTTGCCAGCCAAAGGCAAATTGCTTCTGGTGGGCCTTATGGACAGGAATGGAGAAAAAGGCATTTGCCAACTCGGCAGGTATCAGGAGATGTGTTAATTTGCTTAAGCAATGAAACCACATCTGGTATAGCAGCTGCAATTGCAGTCACTACTTGGTTAAGCTTGCAATAATCCACTGTCATTCTCCAGGATCTATCTGTCTTCTGCACAGGCCAAATGGGAGAGTTGAATGGGGATGGGGTGTGAATCACCACCCCTGCGTCTTTCAAGTCCCTGATGGTGGCACTAATCTCTGTAGTCCCTCCAGGGATGTGATATTGCTTTTGATTTACTAGTTTTCTAAATAGAGGCAGCTCTCATGGCTTCTCTTTGGCCTTTCCCTCCATAATAACCATCACCCTACCAGTCAGGTAGCCAATGTGGGGGTTTTGCCAGCTGCTAAGTATGTCTATGCCAATTATGCATTCTGGTACTGCAGAAATGACCACAGAATGAGTCCAGGGACCCACTGTAAGTTGGACCTGAGCTAAAACTCCATTAATTATGTGACCTCCATAAGCCCTTATTTAACTGGAGGACCACAATGACATTTTGGGTCCCCTGGAATCAACGTCAGCTCAGAGCCACTGTCCAGTAGTCCTCAAAATGTCTGATCATTTCCCTTCCCCCAGTGCACAGTTACCTTCACAAAAGGCTGGAAGTCTCCTCGGGGAAGGATGGGAGAAAGATTCACTGCATAAATTGTCAGTAATGTAGTGGGGTCCTTCCTCAAGGGGCCTCGGGCTCCCCTGCATTCAGGGGGTTCTGTGTCTGTAAACTGGCTCATGTCTGGAAATGAATTGGAGGGCCATGAATCTCGGTTTTTGTAATTCATATTTGTAATTCATTTGTCCATTCGGCCTTGAAGTTGTCTGTTTGTGTAAATTAAGTAGGAATGCAGTAGGCTTCCTATCAATTTCATTTCTAGGAACACCATGATTGATTAACCAATGCCAGAGCTCTACACAAGTCAGACTATTCTGACTGCTTCTTTGCCTCTGCTGTCCATTATGGTAGCTTTGCCCACCTTGCCTTTGATGGTTGAGTGACACCACTTGGCCCCTGCCACCTCAGGATCCAATTATTCCCATTGTATTTAAATTTTGTAGTTGAGTGACTGCAGTTCTCACCATTATATCTGACATACAGAGAAGAGCAATTACATGGCTCTTCAAAGATGCAGGTGCTGCTCTCACAAATCCATTTTGCAAGGCATTCATCAAGGGTATATCTTCTGGACCTCCCAGCTGGGTGAGTAGATCTAAAGTGACTAATCCACTCCACAATGCCAATCTCCCTCAGCCTTTGGATCCCTTCCTCTACATTAACCCAAGGGAGATCAGGCATTTCCAGCTCACTTGCAATGGGCCATCTTTTAATCCATATTTCAGCTAACCAAGCAAATAAACTATCAGAACCTTTTTTAACTCCCTGAGCTGCAACATTAAAAGCAGAGTCCCTACTTAGTGGGCCCAAATCAATAAATTCACCCTTATCCAATTCTATGTTCCCTCCACCATTATCCATGCTCATGCCTGTTTTCCAGATTGTTGTCTATATATATTAGAGAACTCAGACAGTTCTTTTCTAGCATATTGCACTTCCTCATGGATCACATTCTCAATCTCACCTATAGGGGCTCACTGGGACTTTAGTTATAGGTCTAGAAGAAAACAGGTGTTCGGGGTGGCTCCTGAGGAGAATCAACATTATCTTGTCTGGTAACTGCCTCAGGGGAGGCCAGCACTGTTGCCTCAGGCAGCGCAGGTTTATCTCCTCAGACCAATGTGGAAAGGCTGATGGCAACATGGTTCAGGGAGGGGATGTCGCCACTACTGTGGATGGGGTAGTTGTTCCTTCTGGCAAAAAAAGGTTTATCAGAGTTCACAAACTAAGCATCTCCAGCTTCATCAGGGTCATCCCATATGTCACCATTCCAAGTTGCAGCGTCCCATTTTTTTCCAGTCATTGCCCTCACTTTAACAGTAGATACCTGGTGAGGCTGTGCATGCACCTTTCATTGCAGGTTAGCCACTCACATGTAAGAGCTTGTCTCTGTTTTTCCACAATTTCAGCTCTTTCTCTACAGGAAGTAAGACTCTTACTCTAGGCAGTCTTAGTAGATTTGAGGCTCTTTATCTGTTTCTGAAGCTGGGAGACAGAATTCCTGAGTTCATCATCTTCTCTCATTGCTTTTTTCACTGAACTTAGGAGCAACCAACCAGCTTCATTATGTTCCTTGGTTCTCCACAAAGGGTCAAAGGTATTATGTATAGTCACTAAACTCCTTGCCTCTCACAAGCAGTGAATCGGGAGTGTCAAAAGCATTTATTCTGCATAACTCGCTAAACAGTCTCCTCCATGTACTATCAGTGTTCTCCCTATTATTAGAAGTAGAGTCTTTAGCATTTTGGGGTCCAATCATATTAAGCAGCCAACTCTAGAAATCCCCAAACTAGCGAAAGAAATCTATCCTTAATATTATGTTTCTTAGTCTGTGTTTTCTTAGAGGGACAGAACTAATAAGATGTGTGTGTATGTAAGTATAGTTGTACTGGTGATATATATATATATATACACATACACACACACACACATACACACATATATCTTTGAATATCTAGATATAGATATAGATATAGATATATAGATATAGGGGAGTTTGTTAGGTATTAACTTGTACAATCACAAGGTCCCACAATGGGCTGTCTGCAAGCTGAAGAGCAAGGAGAGCTAGTCCAAATCCCAAAACTTAAGAACTTGGAGTCCAATGTTCAAAGGCAGGAAGCATCCAGGATGGGAGAAAGATGTAGGCTGGGAGGCTAGGCCTATTTCTCACTTCACGTTTTTCTGCCTGCTTTATATTCACTGGTGGCTGATCAAATGGTGCACACTTGATTAAGGGTGGGTCTGCCTTCTCCAGCCCACTGACTCAAATATTAATCTCCTTCGGCAACACCCACACAGACACACCCAGGATCAATATTGCATCCTTCAATCCAATCAAGTTGACACTCAATATTAACCATAACACATACAATGCTTGGTTTTCCATTCCTGAATTACTTCACTTAGAATAATGGTCTCTGCCTTCATCTAGGTTGCTGCAAATGCTATTCTTTCATTCCTATGTATGGCTGAATAGTATTCCACAATGTGTTTATATATATACAAGTGTGTTATATATATCACATCTTCTTTATCCATTCATTGGTTGATGGGCATTTAGGCTGGTTCTATGTTTTTGCAATTGTGAATTGTGCTGCTATAAACATGCATGTCCAAGTGTCTTTTTCATATAAAAACTTCTTTTCCTCTAGGTAGTTACCCAGTAGTAGATTGTTGGATCAAATTATAGTTCTACTTTTAGCTTTTTAAGGAATCTCCACACTGTTTTCCATAGTGGCTGTACTAGTTTACATTCTCATCAGCAGTGTAAAAGTGTTCCCTTTTCAACACATCCATGCCAACATCAGTTATTTTTTGATTTTTTAAATTATGGCCATTCTTGCAGGAGTACAGTAGTATGAACAGACCAACAACAAGTAGCAAGATTGAAACAGTAATAAAGAAAATTGCCAACCAAGACACGTCCAGGATCAGATGGATTGACAGCTAAATTCTATCATACATTCAAAGAAAAATTGATACCAATCCTACTGAAACTATTTCAAAATATAGAGAAATAGGGAATCCTCCCTAAATAATTCTATGAAGCTAGTATCACCCTAATACTCAAACCAGGAAAGTATATAACAGAAAAAGAAAATTACAGACCAGTATCTCTGATGAACATAGATGCAAAAATCCTCAACAAAATATTAGCTAACAAAATTCAACAGCATATCAAAAACATAATGCACCATTATCAAGTGGGTTTCATACTGGGGATTCAGGGATAGTTTAACATAAGCAAGTCAATAAATGTGATACATTACATAAACAGAATTAAAAACACAAATTATATAGTCATTTCAATAAATGCAGAAAAAGCGTTTGACAAACACCAGTATCGCCTTATAATTAACACCCTCAGCAAAATGGGCATAGAAAGGACATACCTCAAAGTAACAAAAGTCATCTATGATAAACAGCCAACATTATACTGAATGGCAAAAAGATAAAAGCATTCCCTCTGAGAACTGGAACAAGGTAAGGATGCCACTTTCACCACTTCTATTCAACATAGTACTGGAAATCCTAGCCAGATAAATCAGACAAGAGAAGGAAATAAAGGACATCCAAATCCATAACAAGGGAGTCAAACTGTCACTGTTTGCTGATAATATGAATGTATACCTTGAAAACGTAAAGATTCATCCAAACAGCTCCTAGATCTGATAAATAAATTCAGTAAAGTTTCAGGATACAAAATAAATATACACAAATCAGTAGCACAGCAAATCAAATCAATAACTCAACCCCTTTTACAACAGCTGCAGAAAAATTAATTAGTATTATACCTAGCCAAGGAGGTGAAAAATGTCTACAAGGAAAACTTTAAAACACTGCTGAAAAATATCATAGATGACACAAACAAATGGAAACACATCCCATGCTCATGGATGGGTAGAATCAATATTGTGAAAATGGCCATACTGTCAAGAAGAATCTACAGATTCAAGGCAATTCCTGTCAAAATACCGCCATCATTCTTCACAGAACTAGGAAAAAAAAAAAAACCTTTACATTCATACGGAACCAAAAAAGACTCCGCATAGCCAAGGCAAGACTAAGCAAAAAGAACAAATCTAGAGGCATCACATTACCTAATTTCAAAGCATACTACAAGGCTGTAGTTACCCAAACAGCATGGTACTGGTATAAACATAGGCATGTAGACCAATGGAACAGAATAGAGAACCAATAATGCCAAATATTGACAGCCAACTGACCTTTTGTTTGCTTTGACAAAGCAAACGAAAACATAAACTGGGGAAAGGACACCCTATTCAACAAATGGTGCTGGGATAATTGGCAAGCCTCATATAGAAGAATGAAGCTGGATCCTTATCCCTTACCTTGTACAAAAATCAACTTAAGATAGATCAGAGACTTAAATCTAAGACCTGAAGCCATAAAAATTCTAGGAGATAACATATGGAAAACTCTTCTAGTCATTGACTTAGGCAGAGTATTCATGACCAGAAATCCAAAAGCAAATGCAACAAAAACAAAGATAAATAGATGGGACCTAATTAAACTAAAATGCTTCTGCACAGCAAAAGAAATGATCAGCAGAGCAAACAGTTTACAGAGTGAAAGAAAATATTCACAAATTATGCATCCAACACAGCACTAATATTCAGAATCTACAAGGAACTCAGATCATCAAGAAAAAACAAACAATCCCATCAAAAAGGTGAGCAAAGGACAAAATAGACAATTCTCAAAAGAAGACATACAAAAGGTCAACAAACGTGAAAGAAAGGCTCAACGTCACTCATTATCTGAGACTAGATATGTTTGAATTGCAACAAAACACAAAGTTTGTATTCAAGCTGCATTGTCTTTCTTTGGCTTTTGTCTTCTATTTAAATTAAATTGTGAATATTATTCCATACCATTAAAGTATTCTTCTATGATATAATTCTTTTCAGTTTTGCATTATTGTTAATGTTTACATGAATATGCTTATGCACAAATATTTGTACATATCTCCCATTTTCTTAGGACAAAATTTTAGCAGTGGAATTACTGTGCCCAAGGGTTATAATCATTTCCAATGCCTTTGGTACAGATTGCCACAATACTGCTCGAAAGACTTTATCTGTTTACATTTCATTCAAGGCTAATTGAGAGCACAGCTTTCCCTGAACCTTTGCATATAATGCTAGTTTGATAGGTGAACCCAGTGTCTTATTTTTGTAATTTGCATTTTTGATGACTAGTAGATCAACCAATTGATAATTATATGTAGATTGACCTTGTATCTTTCCTCTTCTGTGAATTGTCTATTCTTCTCTTTAGTTCAGAAATCTGCAACACATGGCTGTAAAGTGCCAGATAGTCAACATTTTAGGCTTCGTAGCCATATGTGACATGGTGTCTGTCATACCTACAGTGCAAAAGCAGCCATAGACAATGCATATGGCTAGATATAGCTGTGTGCCAATGAAACTTTACTTACAAAAACAGGTGATGTACCAGTTTTGCTCTGTGGGCTGTAGTTTGCCAGCCCCTGATTTAGTTAATTATGCTGCTGGAGATAATTATCACTTTCTTTTTGGTTTTGAAAAGTTCTGCATATATTAAAAATATTAAACCTTTGTCATCTATTAGAAATGCCTCCCAATTTGTTCTAAAATTTTATATATTCAAAGCTGTTATTATGTTCCTTTTCATTTCTGTATTTGCTTTTATACTTAGCCGGGGTTTTCCCCACTATAAAAACAGGTAACTATTTACTTGTGTTTTTTTCTAGTTTCCTTATGGTTTAATTGCTATGACTCTTTCTTAAATCATCTAGAAATAATTTTGGTGAGAGGCTTGGAGTAGAGGACTTACAATATTTTCCAACAAGTAATCAACCAATTGTGTTGACAACATTTATTGAATACATCTTCTTTGCTCAGTAGGGCTTCTTTTGAAGCTAAATCTCTAAAAAAGTGAATGCATCTCCACTACTCTTAGAGGTGTTGCCCTTGAGTCTAGCACCTGCAAGTAATGGTTCTAGAAGTATGTTCACTCTAGGAGCCTTTCCAGCTTCCTTTGTACTTGCATCAGTCCAGTTTGACATGTATTAAAAATTCTGCCTTAACTGCAGTCGTTGCTATTGTTGTGACTGCTGCTGTCTTTATACGTTTTCATATATCTCTGTGTCTTTATGTTTGTATGTGGTCTTACACTGCTCAGTGGGAGACATGCTTTTCTATAAAGCCAGAAAAATTGTGACTCCTCTTTCTGTTGCAATTTAGCTTTGGTGTACTATTCTCATTTGTGGTCAACTTAGTTTCCTCATGGTGTGCTAACAAATTGGCTATACTACATTATGTCCTTTTCTTTTTATTAATGCCTGATTTATCCTTTCTTTTTGATTACCTTACTGTAAGGATAACTTTGGGCTTCCTGGACTCCTAAGGAACAGTACTGACTGGGGTTATTGACCTTTGTTTTTCTAATTCCACTAATCATAATGACATACTCCCAATATAGTATTATGCTCTACTTGACCAATTAATCTCTATGGTCTTCACTGACAATATAAATTATAGTAGACACTTCTGGTCTCCCTAGATCCTCTCATCCTGATTGTCACTCTCTGCTCTCTGCTTCCAGCCTACCAGAAGTATGCTGAGGGGTTGGATGTCTTTTCCTTATTGTTTGAGAAAAGAAAGAATAGCTTTCATGTAAAAGACCACTAGGAAGATTAACCCCACAATGTGGGGAAATAATAGTTTCTTCTGAATTCCTGTCTTGTTTTCAATTTAAAAATTACTCCATATCTTTACAACTTTAGGACAAGGCACAAAAAGATTGTGATTAAAATATACAACCTATGGCCTGTATTTATATTTCTGCTTTCCTAGCAAAGTCGTTTTCAAATATTTGATTTCTTTCCCATCTCACTATGTGTATATTTTGTGTGGTGGAGGCAGGACAATATATAAAAATTAATACAGAGAATCTAGTTACATGTTCATCAAAATTCTGGCCTGGCAAAGACATTATAAAGTATAAGGCCTATTTTTAGTAGACACTATGTAAACTTATACTAGAAAATAGGTAGACACATTATATTAAACTTTGCAGTTAAAAATATAATATTCATGTTCTGCGGTGATATTTTAGAATAAAGGTGAACTACTGGAGACTTCTTAAAAAAGCAGCTAACTCTATACAAGTATAGTGTTTCGCATACTGCTCCAAATATCTTGTAAATATTTACTTATAATCCTAGCAGTGCCCTTGTAAGATCCATGAAGTAAGATGATCTTGTTACGAACTACAAAAAAACCCCTAAGATATGGAGGTAAAATGATTTGTCCTAGGATTTGTAGCCTGTAAATAAATAAGTACAATCCTCCACGTCAAATCAATATCTTCAGGCATAACCTTACATACCTCTAGGTGTCTTTGGGTGTGGCAAATTCTTTCCTGTTATCACCTATATAGAATTGTGTATACATTACTTATCATAGATACAGACAAGGTCACTGCAGTATTATAAACTCATTCAACTCCCACCAAAAGGCATCCCTCAAAACTTCAGTACCTCCCACCTGGGTGGGATGAGTGAGTAACCATAGAGAAAATAACAAAACAAGGAAACAAAGGAAGGGTAAAAGGGGAGTGTTAATCTCCAACTAGTTCACATCTCTAACCTTACACAGGATGAGGGCTCAGGTGAAGAAAATGTATCCACCGCATCTAGGAAGCAATTCCTTCCTCTTGGCTCTGATCACAGCATTCCTTCACTTTCTTTCTGTTCTTATGAACATAGATTATGCTGCATGAACTTGCCTTATTTAGAAATACTATAAAATGACCAAGACGTAAGATTACCTTTATTCCAAGTTCTACTTAAAGCTCCTTAACTCTGGAAATAATACAATTTTTTGCCTCCTCTATCTCCTCTGGTACCTACTTCAGGGTTGCAGGACTGTATATAGTGGGGGCGTAATATTGCATCATTCTAAGGAACATACACTTAACAGGATAGTATAGTGGAAGAATCAATTGACTGGGAGTTGAATTTCTTTAGTCAAATCACACTATCACTCTGGACACTGGTTTCTTTCTATTTTTTAAAAAGGAAAACTAAATTATTTTATCACTAAGCTTTTTCCTAGCTTTAAAATTCCATAAACCCAAAGTGTTTCTTATTTTTTTCCTTTATAGTATCAGTATTGGAGACTTGTTATGTACATGGATTTTGGAGTCAGATAGACTTAGGTTAGAGGAGCAATTCTATCACTCTGTAGTGATATAGTCTTGGACAAGTCAGTTGGTTTCCCCAAACCTCTATTTTCTTTATTTGTAAAATGGGCATAATAATACCTTTTTCACAAAATTATAATGTAATACATGCAAATCACTTTCCACAATTGATACTACATGAAAATAATTAAATACATTTTAACTGTTACTATAAGCTGTATTTACGGATAGCCCTTGGCAAAATTATGATAAACAAAGTTCGAGATTGACATTCCCCCTTTCCCCTCCCTTTGTTTCCCCATTTTGTTGTTTCCTCTATGGTCACTCCCTCCTCACTCACCACCCCCAGGTGGGAGATATTGAAGTTTTGAGGGATGCCTTTTGGCGGGAGCTCAATGAGTTTATAATACTGCAGTGACCCTGTCTGTATCTAAGATAAGTAATGTATATACAATTCTAATATTTTTAGATCTTTGAGTCTGTAATTTTCCATTTCACAATGAAGAAAATTTCCCTGGTTATGAATACTGAATGCTTGATTCCAGGAACCGTGCTTCAAGAGAGTTTTCCTGCAGGCAATGTGCATTAGTTATTAGGGACTGGCACTCATTTATAAAACTGATCACAGGCCTGTTTTCTATCACTTACAGAATGTTCATAATAATTGCACGAGTTCAGGCAGGCTATGTCTCTTCATAATGCTATATACAACTTTAGAAAAAGAAATCTTTATCTTTATTACATGACAGCTCACATGCTCACATCCATCACTTTTTTGAGTGTAGCTTATTTGCAGCCCAGTGGGAGTTATATAATCTGACACCAACATTTCAACAGAAAAGTCAGAGGAAATTATGAGAGAAGCATACTACTGTTCACCTTTCCACAAATTCTCTTGTGTTAATAGAAGTGAGATCTCGAATTAGGGCAGATTCTCCTACCCATTCCAAATACCATAATTATGCTGACCTATTTAAATCATTAATAATCTCTCTTTCTCTCTCTCTCTTACACACACACACACACACACACACACACAAAATGGGCTGTAATAAGTATATAACCAACATTATAAATACCCCCTTAAGTTAAGCCTATAGGGTCCATTTGGACTGGTGGCATTTGAACTAGTTGCATGACCCACAGAGACTCTGATATTTCAGGTATGATCTGAATATTGAGATGTTTACAAGCTTTTCCTGTGATTCTGCTGTACAATAAAGTTGGAGAATCACTGCTCTGTATGCCTCCCTTTAGCAAATGGACATTGAATAGCTACTTATGTCAGTAGCTTAACAATATGCAAGATGGGAGCGCCTGGACTATGTGCCGGGCAGTGGACTTTCCCTGGAAAGAAAATGGTAGATATGAACTGATTGACAATTAATTTTGGTAACCTCCCAGACAAGATCTTGGCTAGGAATTACTTTGGACCACACTGTATATTCCGGAAAACACTCCCTGTATCCTCTGCCAACTCTCAACTCCTCCCCTACACCCATACACCCACACACAAATACGTGCTATTTTAAGCCTGTATACATTATTTATAGATCAATTTTATTGATGGGGAAACTACTTTTAAATTAACATCAGGTAGTCTTGAATGGAAATAAAGTCACCAAAGCACAAGACAGACTACTGTGCTTAGTCTCAGAACAATTTAAGGAAATGTATGGGTTAATTTTATTCAGATGAGCAACAGCTGGCAAAGGCATTGGTGTCTTCATCTGGCTACCTCCCGGGGTCACAACTCAGCCACCAGTGACTGTAGCAGAATGGGGCCCATAGGGAAGTCTGGCTGAGAACGTAATAAAGACAGAGCAGAGAGCTATGTTGTGCATTTCAAGCAATCAAGGCCGGGTGCGGTGGTTCATGCCTGCAATCCCAGCACTCTGACAGCCCAAAGCAGGAGGACCCCTGGAAACCAGAATTCAAGACCAGCCTGGGCAACATAGTAAGACCCTGTCTCTGTAAAATAAAAGCAATCAAAGTAGATAAATCATAGACAAATGGAATATTTAACCATTAAATTAGAGCTGTACTACGTCCCTGCCACAGGCAATAATTTCTGCCAAAGAGGTTAGGTAGCTATAGAATATCTCCACCTTCTTTTAACAGTCCATTATATGTGAATCTGCTTTTCTCTGAATTTACCTAAATTCATCTTGGACTAGTTTTTATTTTCAGCTAACCTCTTCTTTTGTGAATAATAATTTAATACTTCTAATCTTTTTTATTTGTCTTGAAACGACTTACTGAAATTATCAAATACCAGGGTTAAAAGAGAGCCTAGTTAGAGGTCATGGAAACCAGTGATTCTCAAACTTTAATGTTGACCTGGGCCTTTGTTAAATGCTTCTCAAAGTGTGGTCCATAGATGAACAGTATCAGCATCACTTGTGAACTTGCTAGAGCTGTAAAATCAAAGGCCCATTACCAGAACTACTGAACAAGAATCTGCATTTTAAACAAGATCCCCAGGTGATTCTCATGCACATGAAAAGTTGGGAAACATAGAGTTACATAAACTCTTTTCAAGATTCAGTGTGAAGTGAGCAACCTCCCTAGGCCTTATATTTCAGAGTCTGGTAAACAACTGTGCATTCACTGTCTCGAAGCCTTTTCCATTTAGCTTACTTTGCCAAACTATTACTGAGTATCTGCAATGATTCAAGCACTGGGGATATAGTATAGAAGTAAACAAAACATTCTTTTTCCTTGAACCTTTGTCTTTCTCCTCCATGTTTAAGATTACTAGAGTCCTCCTTTTTTGAACCTCTTCTGATGCTATAATATAATATGGAGCAACAAAGACCCAATCTACACCTGTTTTTAAATGGCAGCAAGATAAATCCTAAGCTAAATTACAGAAATATTTTCCTAACTGGGTCTCCCTAATTCTAAAGTTACTCCTTCCAATCACTTATTCATACAGCAGATTCGTGATCTTTTCACATTGCTTATCATTCCTTCCTTGCTTTCTACAAGCTAGTCAATCTAGTCATACTGGCCTTCTTTCAGTTTTTTGAAAGCAGCAAGCTCTATTATGCTGCAGTGACTTTACCTACTTTTTCCCTTACTGTGGACTATTCTTATCATCTGATTAAATTTCATTATTTCTTCAGGACTCATCTTAAGTGGAATTTTTTAGACAAGTTTTCCCTTGATCACTTTCTCTCAATCTTTTTTTTTTTTTCCCGCTTAGGCTGGAGTACAGTGGCGCGATCCTGGCTCACTTCAACCTCTGCCTCCCAGGTTCAAGTGATTCTCCTGCCTTAGCCTCCTGAGTAGCTGGGATTACAGGCGCCTGCCACCAGTCTGGCTAATTTTTGTGTTTTTAGTGGAAACGGGATTTCACCCTGTTGGCCAGGCTGGTCTTGATCTCCTGGCCTCAGGTGATCCGCCCGCCTTGGCCTCCCAAAGTGCTGAGATTACAGGTATGAGCCACCGCGCCCAACCTTTTACTCTCAATCTTGAAAACAAGCTCCTCTTATTACCATCTCTCATTCCACTTATTTATATTTCCTTTGTAACGCTTATGAAATTATTGCTATGTTATAATTACATGTTAATTTTTGTGATCTTTTATTAATTATCTTTCCTACCATAATGTATGTTCCGTGAGTATAGGAAGTTTGTCCAGTTCTTCACCATGGATTCCTTTTAGTAGTTTTTGGCACATAGTACATGCTCAATAAATATTTGCTGAATGCAATGTATGTCTTTTCTCACCAGCCTGTCTAATATTACTTCCCCAGCGACTCTTTAGTATATTGTCCTGTTTTATTTTCTTTATAACAGTTATTGATAGCTGAGGTTGTCTTGCTGATTAATACATTTATCTATATGTTATTATCTGTCTTCTCCAATTAGAATATAAATTTCATGACAATGCAGACTCTGAAGCAGACTTCCTAGGTGTGAATCTCAGATTTACCACTTACTGCATATGTACCCGTGAGAAAGTCTCTTAAGCCAGCGTTCATGCCTCATTAGTAAGTTAGTGGTAGTGAATGTCTCTACATTATAGGGCTGTTGTGAGGATTAATTGAGAGACTATGTATAAAACCACTCCTAGCAGAGTAACTGCACATAGTAAGCATCATTATATGAGTGCTAAGTGTTATGATGGTGGTCATTATCATTATTATTCATCTGTTTCCTCAGCAAATAGATCAGCAACAGACATGTAGTAGGTACTCCATGAATATATTTTAAATATGTTAAGAAAAGTTTTATGCCTTATTATCCATTAAAGTGATATTTTATTTGGCTGCTGAGAAGCAGTGCCCACTTACAGATTTCATAAAAGTTATCTGTTTATCTGCCATGATGTACTACATATAAAATTTCTCTATGATTATGGGTGGAAGTTTGTTTTTGTTTCTATACTTCTCATTTTTTGGGGGGGAAAAGGGTGACATCTTAAAATTGATTCCTGTTCCTTAATCAGTGTGACTCTGGATATTCTGCTTTTAGAACAACTATTAAATTAAATTCTTCAGTACACATCCTACCCCCACCCCCATTTGGCCCATGACAAATATAAAGTTTAAATTGATTTTAGTTTCACTTGTGATGATAATTTCTGCCTGAGCAAGGAATATCTTCTAAGGATAGAACTGGATGCTAATTTAAATTCTTTTTTTTTTCCTACTAACGTTGAAACATTGAGACAAGTTTAGGCAGGGGAGATTCAAGCACTTAATTCAGCTTTCTCTCCACATGTATGAAATAGAGAAGCACAGTGATTTATCATACTCTGTATTTTATTATACTGTCATTTTTAGTATATTTAAGTTTGGTTAATACAATCTTGACAGCAGGGTAGAATGTAATTTAAATTTTAATATTTTTAGCTGCAGCAATGGCAATGTATTATTTCTGCATATAGAAAGATACCAGTTATCTGACTGATGTGGAGGGGACACAATATATCCTCAGGTTACTTTTTGAAAACAGAAGTGAAAAATCACCTTACCATGTCACTGATGTCATGACATAATAGACACTTTGAATTATTCACTAAATGCCTTATTGCCAAGGACCCATCATGTTTGGAATTATATACTTTAGACATTTAAAATGAATCTTAAAAAGAATTATTTAATTTTCAGAATTGGTCTTTCAACATTAGAACCATATTATAAGAAAATCACTCAACAATACTTGAGTAGGCTAAATCATGTCTCTCCAAGTGTAAAATCCTGAATGAGAATAGGGTATGAGGCTGATATTTATACTATTTCCTGATGCCAGCCTTATAAAATGGTCCTACTGCATTGATTTTGCACTATGAAGATGCAAATGGTAGTAGCATCAATTAGAGTTAAGTGAAAATTAGAGAATCAGAGACTATCTGATCTGGAAGCAAACACATACAAGGCTTAGTACAGGGTTTAGGGCAGTGATTAGTCTACTTCCAGGCCTATCAATCACACTTCTAGTTGTCCAAACCTGATAGAAGGATTGCATTCCTATGTTCATGCCTGGTATAATGAAAAGAAGTCCTCCTTTCCATGATTCTGCAGAAATAAGCAGTATTTTAATCAATTCAGAATAATTACTGTGTATCAATAAACCAGATTCTTGTTGGTCTTGTTTAACATTGTCTCCACAGTTGTGCCTGGTGCATAATAGGTACACAATATATACTTATTGAATTAATAAACAAATGTCCATTGTTTAAAAAATTAAAACCTCAGATCCCCATTTGGTAGGTATTATGTGGAACTCTAAGACTCTCCTGAGAGCCTGGGATATCTTCAGAATAATGTTTGGAAACCACTGATGCAAGTAACTGTGAGGAAACAAAGAGCAACTGGATAGTTCTAGTACTCAATTACTCTAATCCTCCACCACCCTCTTGCCTCCATTCTCCAACTTTGTTATTCTCTATCTCTAGGAGAAATTAGAGGAAATATGAATGAAGAAGACAAGATGGGGCAAATAGTAGAAAAAAGTGTGATAGCTACAGTGAATTGAATTTCAGTCTCTGTAAAAGTGAAATGAGATGAAACCTCAAGAACAGAAAAATAGTGTCATTCTCTTCAATTTTCTGGTATATCTTACTCTATGAATAAATCTTACTGATAGAATATTTTCTGGAATAGAGCAAATTAGTTTAGGTATAAGTAAGTAGATTATCTGTTTGAAGAGAGGAAATGATGCTGACGAACCAACCCTAGAATATGACAACCACAGCTTCCCATCTACCATAAATAGCATTTTACATAACTTAGAAAAGATAATTGGCAGGCATTTTTGAATTCATTTTCTGAATGTGAATATGGATCTAATATCTAAATTGTTAGAATAGCCAGAGGCTAGTGTCTGACAGCATTAGACTACAGAGCTTCCTCTACAATCTGAATTGAAGCATGTAGCTCAACTTAGAAAACAATCTGACATGACAGTTTCCCATGGTGTATTTTAAATCCAGATAACTAGATGCACTATTTAGTAATGGGGCAGTTTTAATAGGAGATATCCCATAAGGCCAGCCTAAAGCAAACTTAAGAATGAAAGTATTGTGTGTGTGTGTGTGTGTGTGTGTGTGTGTGTGTGTGTTAGTGAGTTATTTCAATCCCAGATACCCTGCTATACTGAGCCCACAGTCCCTGGCTTGCAACTCTATTTCCAACTACTATCTCCTTTCAGGAGATAATCCTTCAGGATATTCTAAAATGCTGTCCTCAACATGTGCCACCTGTGCAAAATAGTGTTGTGTTTATGCTAACTATTGAAAAGTACATTTATAAATTTAAAGAAAAAGATATGTGTGGTATGTAGGGAGGAAGCAGAGCAAGATGCAGAATAGAATGCTCCACTGATCATCCCCCCTGCAAGGACACCAAGATAACAATTATCTACACAGTAAAAAAACACATTCTTATGAACCAAAAATAAGGTAAGCACTCACAGTGCCTGGTTTTAATTTTATATCACTGAAAGAGGCACTGAAGAGAGCAAAAACAGTTCTGATGCCACCCCCTGCCCTCCAGCAGTGGTGGCATGGTGCGTAGAGCATCCCTGGGTGCTCGGGGAGGGAGAACACAGCAATTGGGAGGCATTAAACTCAGTGCTGTCCTGTTAGAGTAGAAAGGAAAGCTGGAACAAAAGCTGTCCTGTTAGAGTAGAAAGAAAAGCTGGAATAAACTCAGTGGATGTTCTCCCACTGAGGGAACATTTAAACCAGCTCTAGCCTGAGGGGAATTACCAATCCCAGAGGTCCGAACTTGATTGGCTGCAAACCTTGCCACTGAGGGTTACCGCGCTCTGTCTCCGAGTAAACTTGAAAGGCGACCTAGGCCATAAGGACTGCAACTCTGAGACAAGTCCTAGGGCTAAACTGGACCCAGAGACTGTGGACTAAGTGGGTGGGGCATGTGACATACTGAGACACCAGCTGGGGTAGCAAAGGGAGCACTGGCAGCACGCCTCCCCTAACCCCAGGCTGCACAGCTAGAAGCTCCCAAACAGACCTTTTCTTTTTGCCTGAGGAGAGGAGAGGGAAGACTGGGGACAACTTCCTCTTCACACAATTGAACTCATGGACATAGAGAGTAGCATGATAGTTACCAGAAGCTGGGAAGGGTAGTGGGGAACTGGGTGGGAGGTGGGGATTGTTATTGGGTACAAAAATAATAGAATTAATAAGATCTATTATTTGATAGCACAACATGGTGACCATAGTCAATCATAACTTAATTGTATATTTTAGAATAATTTAGATTGTAATTAGATTGTTTGTAACTCAAAGGATGAATGCTTGAGGGGATGGATACTCTGTTCTTCATGGTGTGCTTATGTCAGATTGCATACCTGTATCAAAACATCTCATATACCATATAAATATATACACCTACTATGTAGCCACAAAAATTAATAATAAAAGTTAAAAAAACCAAGTAGAATAAAACAAAAAAAAAACACAAATAAAAGATATGTCTGATTCTGTTTCCTGCAACCAGAGAAGGGAAAGATTCAACAGTGTTGGGAACTCTCAAAGGTATAATTATGAATAGAAAGAAATTATTCAAATGAAGAAGAAAAGGATAAATATCAACAAGCATATATATGAATGGCATGAGGTATAAGAAGATGTGAGAAATACTAAGATTCAGAGTGAATGTGAGTTTACACTAAGAACTAAGATTAATAAAAGGGCTTTGAACGGTATACTTCAAATAAGAGGAAAAGCAAGGAAGGCTTGATACTTGAAGCTGACAGAGAAAGATTAGAAATGACTTATTTGCTCCTAGTGTATTTCATCTTCTCTCTTTCTGAGAGTGGGCCTCACACCAGAATGAGAAGTAGGTACGGGGTAACAGAAAATTAACTTTTTTCCCAGCTTTATTGAGGTATAATTGACAAAATCTGTATACAATTAAGGTACACAATATTTTGATGTTTTCATATATGTACACATTGTAAAATTATTACTGCAATCAAGCTAATTAATATATTCATCAACTCACATATGTAACATTTATGTGGTGAGAATATTTGATATACTCTCATAGCAAATTCAAGTATGCAATACGGTGCTAATAACTATAGTAACTGTGTTGTCTGTCTGTTACATTTCCAGAATTTACTTATCCTGCGTAAATGAAACTTTGTACCCCTTGACCAAAATCTTCCCATTCCTTTAACCCCCACACCCTCGCAACTGTCATTTGACTCTGCTTCTATGAGACTGATTTATAAAGATTCTTTATATTTTGAGATCATGGAGTATTTGTCTTTCAGTGCCTGACTTACTTCACTTAGCAAAATGTCCTCCAGTTTTTTCCATATTGTAGCAAATGACAGGATTTCTTTCTTTCTAAAGGATGGATAACATTCTATGGTGTGTGTGTTATGTATGGTCGTTTCCCTTGCTTTGCAGAAGCTTTTCAGATTGATA
Source organism: Trachypithecus francoisi (assembly GCF_009764315.1). Classification (NCBI taxonomy): domain Eukaryota; kingdom Metazoa; phylum Chordata; class Mammalia; order Primates; family Cercopithecidae; genus Trachypithecus; species Trachypithecus francoisi. The sequence goes on along the minus strand of NW_022681471.1, from coordinate 17,260,399 downwards.
CTTTTGCTTTTGTCGCCTGTACTTTTGGGGTCATATCCAAGAAAATCATTGCCCATACCAATGTTAAGAGGTGATTCCCTATTTTCTCTTCTAATAGTTTTAGAGTTTCAGGTCTTACATTCAAGTCTTCCATCCACTTGATTTGACATTTGCATATGGTGGGGTGTAAAGGTTTAATTTAAGTATTTTTAATGTGAAGATCCAGTTTTCCTAGTATCATTTATTGAAGAGATTAGCATTTCCCCATTGTGTATTTGTGGCTCTCTGTCAAATATCAATTTACTGTAAGTAGGTTTATTTCTGGGCTCTTCATTCTCTTCTATTGGTCTGTATGTCTGTTTTCTTTATAGTAGTACCACACTGTTTTAATTAGATATCTAGGTAGTGTGTTTTAAAATCAGGTAAGGTGATGCCTTCTGCTTTGTTCTTCTTGACAAAAACTGCTTTGGCTATTCACTTGGTTATTCAGGACCTTTAGTGGGTTCCACATAAAGTCTTGGATTTTTAAAATTTCTGTTAAAATTGCCATTAGAATTTCGATAAGGGTTGCATTGAGTCTGTGGATTGATTTGAGTAATATGGAGATATTAAGGATATAAATTCTTCTAATCCATTAACATGGAATATCTTTTCATTTGTGTCTTCTTCAATTTCTGTTATCTGTGTTTTACAGTTTTTGGTGTATAGGTCTTTTACCTCCTTGGTTTAATTTATTTTAAGCATTTTGTTCTTTCTGGTCTATTACAAATTGAATTATCTTCTTAATTTCTTTCTTGAACAGTGCATTCTTACTGTACAGAAACACAACTAACTTTTTATGATGATTTTTGTGCTACAAATTTATTGAACTCATTAATTAGTTATAATTGTTTTTTGGTGGCATCTTGAGGGTTTTCTATACATAGCACCATGTTATCTGCAAACAGAGACAATTTTGAGTTTCCTTCTGATCTGAGTGACTTTAACTTCTTTTCCTATCCTAATTACTTTGGTTAGGACTTTCAGGACTGTGGCTGAATAGAAGTGGCAAGAGTGCACATCTTTGTCTTGCTCCTGATCTTAGAGGAAAACTTTCAACTTTTCACCTTGAGTAAGATGTAGCTGTGGGGCTGGCTTGTTATATGTGGCCTTCATTGTGTTAAGGTACATTAATTGTACAGTTTATTAGTTAAGAGTTTTTATGATGGGCTGGGCGCGGTGGCTCAAGCCTGTAATCCCAGCACTTTGGGAGGCCGAGACGGGCGGATCACGAGGTCAGGAGATCGAGACCATCCTGGCTAACACTGTGAAACTCCGTCTCTACTAAAAAATACAAAAAACTAGCCGGGCGAGGTGGCGGGCGCCTGTAGTCCCAGCTACTCGGGAGGCTGAGGCAGGAGAATGGCGTGAACCCGGGAGGCGGAGCTTGCAGTGAGCTGAGATCCGGCCACGGCACTCCAGCCTGGGCGACAGAGTGAGACTCCGTCTCAAAAAACAAAAGAAAAAAAAAAAAGAGTTTTTATGATGAAACGATGTTGAATTTTGTCAGATGATTTTTTTCTGCCTCTGTTGACTTGATCATGTGATTTTTATGTTTTATTCTGTTAATGTGGTATATTATTTTTAATTATTGGCATATACTGAAACATCCTTTCATTCCATGGATAAATCCCCCATGGATAAAAGATTGTGTCTGATCTTTTCACTGTGCTGTTGAATTTGGTTTGCAAGTGTTTTTTTTTTTTTTTTTTGAGGATTGTGGCATCTATGTTCATTAGGGATATTGGCCTCTACTTTTATTTTCTTACTTTTGTCCTACTCTGGCTTCATATCAGAGTAATGTTAACCTTGTAAAATTACTAGGTAAGATTTTCCTCCTCTTCAAATTTTGAAAGACTTTGAAAAGAATTGATATTTGTTCTTCTTTAAATGTTTGTTAGAATCACCAGTGATGCTTTTAGGTCATGAGCATTTCTCTGTTGGGAGGCTTTTTGTTAAAATCACTAACTCATTCTTCTTAATCATTATTTGTCTGTTCAGATTTCTTATTTCTTCCTAATTCGGTCTTGATAATTTGTACATTAGGAATTCACCAATTTCTTACAGGCTTTCCAATTTGTTGACATATAATTGTTCATAGTTCTGTCATAGTCCTTTGCATCTATGAAGCATCAGCTGTAATGTCTCATCTTTAATTTATAATTTCATTTATTCAAATTTTCTCTCTTTTTTTCTTAGTATAGCAAAAGGGTTTTTTTTTATCTTTTCAGAAAACCAACTGTATGCTTCATTAATCTTTTATATTGTTCTTTGGTTTATATTTAATTTATTTCTATTCCAATTTTTATTATTTTCTCCCTTCTGCTAATTTGGGGCTTAGTGTTTTCTTCTAGCTCCTCAAGGTATAAAGTTAGATTGTTTATTTGATATCTTTCTTCTTAATGTAGTTATTGTTATAAAGTTCCCCCTTAGAACTGCTTTTTATCCATCCCATATATTTTGATAGATTGTTTTTCCACTTTTCTTCATGCTAAGATTATTTTAAATTTCCCCTTTGTTTTCCTCTGACCTATTGTTTGTTTAGTAGTGTATTGTTTAATATCCAGGTTTGAAATTAATATCTATAAAAATGTAGTTCCAGGCATTGCATATTATAAAGAAGAAAATAGGTGCTGTGAAATAAATAGTAGAAATATAGTAGAAAATATAGTAGAAATAGTAGAAAATATAGCCATCATGAATATATATATATGCTTGAAATGTAGCTTCAAAATCAAAGAAGTGATGGAACTGCTGAGCCAAATTGATAAATTTATAATCATAGTTAGAGATTTTAACTTACTCCTCTCAAAAACTGATTTGTCAGGCAAAGAAATGGCAAACAGAGGACATTCAAAAATATTTGTAAACTCATATTTATGCCAAAAATTTGTATTCTTCTTTCATGCTTAGACATCATTTATAGAAATTGACCATGTGAGAAATTATGAATAAAATTTATTTATATCTAATAATATGATATAAAATTATGTTCTCTCATTTAGACACCAATAACGAAATTATGTCTAAAAATTCCCATATATCTTTAAAGTACATAATATGTTACTAAATGGCCTTTGAAGTCAATAGCAAAGTATGTTGGAGAAACTGAAAGAAAATCATTGCAGCTAGAGCCCATGAAGAGAGGTATAAAAATGAGGCTGGAGAGGTAGGAAAAGGTGATAGCATACAGGGTCTTGTATACCTTGGTAATGTGTTTTAATACAAAGAAGCTTGAATTTCACTCTCCTGCTACTAAATGATGTAATAATTCCATATTACCCCAGTTTTCCTTCTTTATTTGCTGTTTCACAATTCTTTCTTGTTTTTCTCTTCCCTCTTCTGCATGTTCCATTTTCTTCCCATCCTATCCTCTTCTTGACTTCTTTGGCTTTTTATTTCTTTCTTTCCTATCTTCTCTACTCAGTATCTTCTAGCCTTTGTTCTTGATTTCTTAGTCCTTCTTATCTCTAATCATTCCTCCTCCATAGTTTAGTATGATAGATGTGTGAGGGAGCTCTTTTTGTGGGTAAGTGGACATCATTGGGTCTGAGGGTTGGAAGCATTTTAGCTTCCCACCCACTGCTTTAAGCCTTGTGTTGGACATTATTGCTTCTCCCAGCAGAGTTATATATCCAGCTTCACTTTTTAACTCTCATTAGAAGTCTGGAAATAGCTCATCTATAATTTGTATTTCTCAAATGACCAAACTATCTTGCTTACTCTTTTTTCTCTCCATTTATATAAGCTGTGTGTCTTCCACAGGCATAAATAATGAGATGCATATAAGCAACACAGCTATAATTGTCTGTATAGCAATTGAGGACGTTAAATATTTTTTCCTTTAGTATGATTGTATTAAACCAGGGAAACTAAAGTAAAAACTCTGGTTTGTACTTCTGTACAAATGCAATTTTGTCTTGCTCCCAAGAATGTAGCTAGCAAATAAATTTCTCATTTTCTTGACTGTTCCTTCTTCTGAAAAATTGCTATTGGGGTAAAGAGAAAATGAGAGAGAAGAGAAGAGAAAAGAGGAGAGGAGAAGGGAGGAGAGGGGAGGGGGGCAAGGGAAGTGGAGGGAAGTGGGGCAAGAGGAGGGGAGGGGAGGGGAGGGAAGGGGAAAAACACCTAAAACCTCATAACATGGTTTTTTGACATATTTCTCAAGGACGAAATTATTTTTGGGCCCTGAGCCATAGTTAGAAGCAGCGTCGTTTCATTGGGTTACACTGGTTTAATTCAGGCAAGCATGATTTTTTCCAACTTCACTCAACTATTCAGAATTGTTATTGTGGCCTTTTAACCTTTTTGCCTACATGTCTAGTGTCTCATTCACTGGAATTCTATGAGTCATCTTTCTTTGCTTTGTATTGTCTAATCATTAGTTCTTCTAGAGCTTGAACTGAGAAACAATTTGTTATTTAAGTATTTTTTTTAAGGCAGTGTGTCTTGTACCTTATCATATCTTATTGTCTTTAAAGTCTGACTTCCTCCCTAGAAAACAAAACACAGTGAGCCAAGCAGATGTTTTCTTATAAAGAATTCATAGCAGACCTATTTATACTGAATTAGCATATCTCATTAACTGTCTCAAGGACACAGACTGAATTGTTTTTGAAAAAGTGCCTGAAACAACCTCATCTTTTGGAAAAAAAAATGAATTCTCAAGTAACTGCTTCCATAACTAACTCCTTTCTCAATGGAGCATGAACAAAAACAAAATCTGACTTGTCACTGCCCATTTGAACACTTTGCTTGGTCTGAATTCTTGCAATGATTAGTAATGTCAGGAGTGAGCCTGGGCCCGGGTGGGAAGAATGATAAGAATAAGGGGGAACGCCATCTTATTTTGTGTCTAGCTCTAACACTTAGTAAATACCTACTACCAGTACTCACAATGCTAAGTGCTTTATGTACATTTTCTCACATATTTATCACAAAAAGCTATAAGATATGTACATTATTACCCCTCCTTAATTTTTCATATAAGGAATCTGAGGCATAAAATGATTTTTAAAAAACACCATGCAAGTGTCATAGCTATAAGCAGTAGAGATAGAGTGAAAAATCAGTCCCGTATGACTCCAAGCCCTTACTTTTCCAATACATTATGCTGCATGATTGATCCACCAACGCACACACTCCTTGGCACATATAGGCACTGAAAAAATTGTGAAAGCAATGATTACAACTGAGACCGGGTTTCTCACTAGCTAGGTAAAAATTCTGAGCCAGCCCATCCCTGTTATTTCACGTCTGAGTTCATGTCATGTCTCCTACATCTTCCTAAGAGTGCCAAATGGCAGGTGTTATTATCTTAAATTGAAAGGAATCAAAATATATTTTAATTTGTGATATTTAATGAAAATTTCTTGACACTCTTGAGAATACGCAGAGGAGTTTTGGGGATTTTCCATCTTCCTAGAATAATGTTGTTGCTGTTGTTTTGACATTTCTCTCGTTTAGTGCCTCCCTACAGCTAATCAGATATAATCTAAACTTCTTGTTCTTGCATTTAAGGCAAGCCATAATACGTACCATGTCTTCTGTTCAGGTACTTTGGAGTTTCTGTAGTACAACTTTTGCCTCTCATTCATACACATACACACAACAAACACTCAGAGACACTCCATATTCCTCTTTGTCTTCTTTAGTGCTATTAACCCTGTTTGAAATGACCTTCTCTTTCATATTAATTTTTACTTGTATGTATCAATTTTTTATCAGTAATTTGGAATGCAATGTAAATAACATTTATTTATGATTTTAAATCAAATTCAATACAGCTTGAGCACACAGTTATCAAGTTTGATGAAAAGTTCAAAGTCAATGATTTGAAAGTTTTTACAGGAGTACTTTCTTGCTCCTTATGGTTGTGTTAAACTTTCAGGGGCTTTTGGTGTACCACTAAGAGTCATTCTTGCCTGTTGCTTTTTCTTATAGTTACTGATGCTGATTTGACTGATTCTCCATTATCTATCCTATGGCTTGAATCCTTAAAGTATTTCTTAATTTTTTAGTTTTATATTTTGCCCATGATGGTCCATTGAAGCTTGATTGTCTCATGGAAATTTTACTCTGTTCTGCCAAACTTGGTCATGAGGAACCAGCAAGACTCCCAAGCTGTAGATGTTTAGGGCCTACATTCAAAGCACTATGCTCTACATGGATCAAAATTTCTCTACTTCTGGTACAGTCCTTGTACCAGTCTCCAAGGATATAGGTATTTGTGGGAAACAAATTCATTTCCCTTAAATCTTTGAAACACCAAAATCCTATTTTCTCTGTGGTAAATTTCAAAATTGGCCACAAATTATTTTCTTCCCTCTACATATGTGCCCTTTGCAAGGTGACTCTGATGTTATGCTCATCCAGAGGTCATTTTCTCTGCTGCTTTCATCTAGATTTGGTCATGTGACCTGTGTTGGCTAATATGATATTAACGAATGTGACACAAGCAAGAGGCTTGAAAAGTGCTTTCACTATGGAGCTCACTTTTCTTTTTTCCTGCTCATGCCATCCCAAGAAGCATGTAAAGAAACCCAGGTAAGCCTTCTGGAGAATTAAGAGCCTACATGGGAGAACTAGGAATCACAGCCGAAAGACTGTCCACTTCCATATAAGAGAGTGAACTCAGCCTTTACCTCAGCCTTCACCTGATGAAGAACTTCAAACACATGAGCAAAGCCAATCAACATTAGCTGAGCCAGACCAACATGAAAGACGTGCCCAGCAGAAACAGGAGCTAAATAATTTTTTTTCATTATAAGTATCTGTATGAGTTTGCTAGGGCTTCCATAACAAAGTGTCACAGGGTGGGTAGCCTAAACAACAAAATTTATTTTGTCATAGTTCAGGAGGCTAGAAGTCAGAGATCAAGCTGTTGGCAGGGTTAGTGTCTTCTGAGGTGTCTCTCCTTGGCTTGTAGACGCCCCTACTTTTCCTGGGTCTTCGCATGGTCTTCCCCCCGTGTCTGTATCCTAATCTTAAGGACACCAGTCATCTTGGATTAAGACCCAACTTAAAGACCTTATTTACCTTAATCACCTCTTTAAAGGCCTTATCTCTAAATACAGTCTTATTATGGAGTACTAGAGGTTAGAGTTTCAACATATGAATTGGAGGAAGGCACAATTCAATTCACAGCAGTCACTAAATTATCATTCTTTCTATTGGGCTTCCTCCCCCAAACAAAGTTATCTTCAGAATGACAACCCCTTCTCAATTCCACTAAAATATAAAATGTTATTTGTTCCCACTCTGGAGGTTAAGAAGATCCTAGATCTCTTTGTATGGTGGGAAAATAACACCAAGAAGTTTGCTCATTAAACTATAGAAGCAATACATTGTCATGCAACATAACAAACATTTAATATCCTCTGCCATGAGAATTTTCTTAAGGACCATAACTCTAAAATGTAAACTTTCACTTCTCTGAATTTCTATATCATTGACACATCTTTACCATACTGCCTGGTACTTGAATATATGCTATCTTGCATTGTAATCTTGATGTATAGGTGTGTCATTTCATTGAAAAGACCATGAACTCTGAGGTTAGAGATCTGGAAGATAGTTTATACTTTCACATACACATATATATGAAAGTATATTTGTTATATTTGTATACTATATTATGTATATTTATATATTCAAATATATATTATATATTTATATAATATATTATATGTATTCATAATATATCTTATATATTCATATATATTCAATTATGAATATTCATATGTATTCATATATAAAAATTATTTTTCTTTTTTTTATTTTTATTATACTTCAAGTTCTAGGGTACATGTGCATAACGTGCAGGTTTGTTACATATGTATACTTGTGCCATGTTGGTGTGCTGCACCCATCAACTCGTCAGCACCCATCAATTCATCATTTATATCATGTATAACTCCCCAATGCAATCCCTCCCCCCTCCACCCCCATAATAGGCCCCAGTGTGTGATGTTCCCCTTCTCGAGTCCCAGTGATCTCATTGTTCAGTTCCCACCTATGAATGAGAACATGCGGTGTTTGGTTTTCTCTTCTTGTGATAGTTTGCTAAGAATGATGGTTTCCAGCTGCATCCATATCCCTACAAAGGACGCAAACTCATCCTTTTTTATGGCTGCATAGTATTCCATGGTGTATATGTGCGACATTTTCTTAATCCAGTCTGTCACAGATGGACATTTGGGTTGATTCCAAGTCTTTGCTATTGTGAATAGTGCCGCAATAAACATACGTGTGCATGTGTCTTTGTAGTAGAATAATTGATAATCCTTTGGGTATATACCCAGTAGTGGGATGGCGGGGTCATATGGTACATCTAGTTCTAGATCCTTGAGGAATTGCCATACTGAGATTGAATTTGTTACATTCTACATATAAGTTGGATCATACAATGTTTGCCTTTCTCTGCTTGGATTATTTCACTTAGCATAATATCTTTCAATTCCATCTATGTTGTCACAAATGACAGAATTTCCTTATTTTTAAAGATGGTATAGTTATCCATTATATGTATACCATTTTTTCTTTATTCATTTCTCCATTGGTAGACACTTAGGCTGCTTCCATATCTTGGATATTTTAAATATGCTGCAATGATCATGGGAGTGCAGACCTTTTAGGCATACTGATTTCAATTTTTTGGATATTTACCAAGTAGTGGGATTATTGGATCATATGGTAAAATTGCAAGATCATATTGTATAACTATGTTTTTAGTTTTTTGAGAAACCTCCACATTATTTTGCAAAATTATTGTAGTAATTTATAATCCCACCAACAGTGTAAAAGGGTTTTATTTTCTCCACATCCTCACCAACACTAGTTGTCATTTTTCTTACTGATAATAGCCAATCTAACGGATATGAGGTGGTTTCTCATTGCAGTTTTAATTTGCACATCCTTAATGATTAGAAATGTTAAACATTTTCTTCATATATTAGTTGGCCATTTGTATCTCTTCTTTTGAGAAATATCTGTCCAGATCTGTGCTTATTTTCTAATTCGGTTATTTGTTTTTCTGCTGTTGACTTGTTTGAGTATCTTATATATTTGGATATTAGCCCTTTATCAAATATTCCTAATTTAATCTCAGTAGGCTGCATGTTTCTAGGAATTCATTCTTTTTTTAGGTTATTGAATTTTTTGATGTATAATTGTTCATATTAGTATCTTATAATCCTTTGTATTTGTGTGGCATGAGTTGCAATGTCTTCTCTTTCATTTATGATTTTGTTTGAGTCTTCTCTTTTTTCTTTGCTAGTCTAGTTAAAGTTTTTTTCAGTTTTGTTCATCTTTTCCAGAAAGCTACTTTTAGTTTTACTGATGTGTTCTGTTGTTTCTTTCTAATATCAATTTCATTTATTTCTGCTGTGATCTATATTATTTTCTTCATTTTGATAAGTTTGAGATTAATTTGTTCTTCTTCTAGCTCCCTGAGGTGTAAAAATCGTCTGTTTATTATAAATCTTTCTTCCCTTTTGATGTAGAGTTTTATTTCCATAAACTTTTCTCTCATGACAACTTTTGCTGCATCCCATTGTTTTGACATGTTGTGATTCCATTTTCATTTGTCTCAAGATAACTTTTAATGTTTGCTTTGACCAATCGGTGTTAAGGAGCATGTTGTTTAATTTATATATATTTGTGAGTTTTCCAAAATTCCTCTAGTTATTGATTTCTAGTTTTATGGCATTGTGATCAGAAAGGATACTTAATATGATTTCTGTTTTCTTAAATTTGTTGAGACTTGTTTTGAGGCCTAACATGTAATCTATTCCAGATACTGTTCTGTGTGCACTTGAGAAAAATTTGTAGGCTGTTGTTTTGGGATGGAATATTTGGTAAACGTCTGCTAGGTTCATTTGGTCTAGAGTGTAGTTCAAGTCCAAGATTTTCTTATTGATTTTCTGTCTAGATCTATCCAATGTTGAAAGTTGGACATTAATTCTCCTATGATCATTGTATTGTAGTCTATCTTGCCCTTAGGACTATTAAATATATGTATGTATATACATATGCTCCGATGTTGGGTAAATATATATTTATAATTGTTATAACGCCCTAATTGACTTTTTATGATGATATAATTCTCTATTTTGTCTTTTTAAAATTTTTGACTTGAAGTCTATTTTGTTTGATGTAAGTATAGATATTGTTACTATTTTGTTGCTTCAATTTACATGGAATATCTTTTTTGATCCATTCATTGTTAGTCTATTTGTGTCCTAATAAGTGAAATGAATCTCCTATAGGCAGCATATTGTTGGGTCTTTTTTTGTTTAAATCCATCCACCCACTTGATGTCTTTTGATTGGAGAATTTAATTCATTTACATTAAAAGTAATTATTGAGAAGAACTTGTTATTGCCATTTTGTTAATTATTTTCTGTTTAATTTATAGATCCTTTGTTTCTCTCTTCCTCTCTTACTATCTTCCTTTGCAGTTTGATGATTTTTCTGTGGTGATATGCTTTGAATCTTTTCTTTTAATAATATTTACTAAGGATTTGTGCCTGTGGTTACCATTAGGCTTACATAAAATATCTTATACTAATAATAGTCTATTTTAAGGTAAAAAGACTTAAATTTTATTACTTGCACAGAATGTACACTTTTAATTTAACCCCACAATTTGCTTTTATGATGTTTTGTAATTTGTATGTTTTGTGTCCCTTAGACATTTTTTGCAGCTATGTTTTTAATAATTTTGTTTTTAACCTTTAGACTAGAGATAAAACTGATTTTCATACCTCCACTATAGTATAAGAGTATTCCGAGCTTGACTATATAATTTCATTAGTGAGTTTTATATTTCAGTGTTGCTACTTAGTAAACTTTTCATCACCTTGAAGAACCCCTTTTGGCATTTTTTGTGATGCAAGCCTAGTGATGATAAATTCCCTCAGCTTTTGGTTGTTTGAGAATGTTTTTATCTCCCCTTTATTTTTAAAGGGCAAGATTGCTGAGTATAGTGTTCTTGGCTGCTAGGTGCTACTTTTATTTATTTATTTTTCTTTCAGCATTTGAATGTATTACCCACTGCCATCTAGCCTGTAGGTGTTCTGTTAAAAAAAAAAAAAATCTACTGCTAGTCTTATGAGGGCCTCCTTGCATGTAACAGGTTGCTTTTCCCTTGCAGTTTTCAGTATTCTCTCTGTCTTTAACTTTTGACAATTTGATTATAATGTGTTTTGCTGTGGGTCTCTGAATTCATTCTATTAGGTGTTTGTTATACTTCCTGGATCTGGATTTCTAATTCCTCTCCCAGATTTGGGAAGTATTCTGCCATTATTTCTTTGAATGTGTTTTCTGTTCCTTTCTCTCTATCTTTTCCTTCTGTTACTCTGATAACATGTACATTATTTCACTTAGTGTGTCCTATAAGTCCCTTAGTCTATCTTTATTCTTTTTTCTTGTCTTTTTCCTCCTCAGCTTAGATTGTTTTTAATAACTTTTAGATTCAGGGGTACCTGTGCATGTTTGTTATATAGGTAAACTTGTGTCATAGTGAGTTTGTTGTGCAGATTATTTCATCACTCAGGTACTAAGCCCTAGTAAAAAACAGTTATTTTTTCTGCTCCTCTCCCTCATCCTATCATTTTCCCCCTCTATGTGTCCACATGTTCTCATCATTTAGCTCCCATTTATAAGTGAGAACGTGTAGTATTTGGATTTCTGTTCCTGTGTTAGTTTGGTGAAGATAATGGCCTCTAGCTCCATCCATGTTCCTGCAAAGGCCATGATCTCATTTTTTTTTTATAGCTGCATAGTATTCTGTGGTGTATATGTACCACATTTTCTTTATCTATTCTACCATCAATAGAAATTAGCTTGATTCATTGTCTTCGTTATTGTGAATAGTGCTGCTATGAACATATGCATGCATGTGTCTTTATAATAGAATGAGCTATATTCTTTTGGGTATATATCCTGTAATGGGATTTCTGAGTCAAATGGTATTTCTGTTTTTAGGTATTTGAGAAATAGCCATACTGTCTTCCACAGTGGTTGAACTAATTTACATTTTCACCAATAGCGCATAAGTATTCCTTTTTTCTCTGCAAGCCAGCCAGCATCTGTTATTTTTATTAATTTTTTTTTACTTTTTAGTAATAGCCATTCTGCCTGGTGTGAGAAGGTATCACATTGTGGTTTAGATTTGCATTTCTCTAATGATCAGTGATGTTGAGCTTTTTTCATATGCTTGTTGGTTCATTTCTTTTGTCTACTTTTTAATGGAGTTGCTTACTTTTTCCTGGTAAATGTCTTTATGTTCCTTATAGATCCTGGATATTGGAGCTTTGCTGGATGCATAGTTTGCAAAAATTTTCTCCCATTCTGTAGGTTGTCTGTTTACTCTCTTGATAATTCCTCTTACTGTGCAAAGTTCTTAAGTTTAATTAGAGTCCAGTTGTCAATTTTTGCTTCTGTTGCAATTGTTTTTGGTATCTTCATCGTGCAATCTTTTCTCATTCCTATATCTGGAATGGCATTGTCTAGATTATCTTCTAGGGGTTTCATGATTTTAGGTTTTACATTTATGACTATAGGTTATAATTCCATGTTAGGTTAATAACATACCTCCATTGTATTAGAGTTGGTTTCTGATTATTTATATTTTTCTTTTATTTAGGACATTTTTTGATTTTTAAAAAAATTTATTTCTCTTCTGTGATAGTGTATGCGCATCAGATAAGAGCATCACCTTTTCTAGTCCTGCTAGACTTGTCTCCAGTAGAAAATGTTCCTCCCCAACTAGTCTGGCCAGATATTCTACGCACCTCCAAACTATGTGCTTGCTCAACCTACTATTTTTGTTCTTAGTGGTTCCCAATAAATTAGAGTGCAAAGTAGTGCTATTGCTTTGAGAGAGGTGGGATCAAACCAGTCCTTTTGCATGCAACTAGAGAGTTTGGAGTGTTAGATGTGTGATCCAGTTTCTTCTTTACTTACAGAGCAGCTGACAGCCAGAATTCATCTTTTACCCATTTCTACACTGAGGCCAGTGTCTGAAGCAGATGCTTTTACTCTTGGTCCAACTACTCACTTTGAACATGGGGAGATAACTACTGAATGTTTGTACTTTTAAAAGCCAACGTTTTGTTCTCTGTGGTCTAGAAGATTTGAGAGTGTACAGCTCTGTCAACTTCCAGGGCTAGGTGATTTAGGAGTCATTCTTTTGGGTGAAGGTTATAAAGGTTGGGATGCTTGATCTATACAGAAATGACTTCTAAAAAGAGTGTGTAGGTTTGGATTTATTGCTGGAGCAAGATGGGGAAGAAGGCATATTGGGATGTCCACTTTCCCTTTCAGGAACAGAGATGTCCCAGAGCCTTCTTCCAGCGAGAGATTACAGATTATCTCTAGAGGATGCTAAGAAAAATAGCTCAAGTTGTGCCATCTCTTCTGTAATTCCTGGCAGAGGCCTCTAACTTCTTTCCATCAAGAGATTTAAGGATATAATTATTACTGGAGCAAGCTGGAGAAGGAGGCATGGGCAGTGCCAACTCTCCTGTTAAAGCAAGCAGAAATCTCAGACCTTCTTGCAAGGGAAGCCTTCTGGTCTGGAGTTATCACTGAAGCAAGCTGGAAAAGAGGGGAAAGGAAGTATCCACATTTTTTTTAGCCACAAGGAGATCACTTCATCTCCCACCAATAAGAGATTGTAGGAATTTATCTAAGGAGCTAGCCAGGGGAGAAGGTACAGAGTCTCTTTACTCCTGTTCTTGCCAGCAGAGGCCCCAAATCTGTTTCCACAGAGAGATTGTAGGACTGGAATTATCACTGGAGTAAGCTGAGGAGGAAGGGACATGGGGGTGTCCATTTATGTTTTTCAGAGTAACAGAAGTTTCACATCCTCTTTGCAAGGAAATCATTCTGGTCTGGATCTATCTCTGAAGAAAGCCAGGAAAGAAGGTATAGGGAGTGCCCCCCTTTTTTTCAGGTATGGAGATCCCTCCACCTCTGTCCAATGAGAGTTTGCAGAAATATATTTCAGGAGCAAGCCAAGGAAGCAGGCATAGGGAATGCCGTCCCACCTGTTGTTGCTGGATGAGGCCTCCAATCTCTTTCCAAGGAGATTATAGGGTTGGAATTATTGCTGAGACAAGTTAAGAAAGAAGGCACGGGGCATGCCTTCCTACCCATATAGGCTCTAAGAGTTTCTTAATTATTTGCTATGTAGTCTCTTACATACTGGCTTATTAGAGACCAAATAGACAGGGAGATGCTGGAAAAGCATGAGTTTTGTTTTCCGTTATAGGAAGATAAGGATGCAGCATTAGACTTTCATGCTTCAAGATTTCTTTCCAGTGATATTAGTTGTTTATAAAAATTCAGAAAATATTAGCAACTAAAGAAATAAACAAGGATTTTACATGGCTAAATATACCAAGGAAACAAGGGATTCATGAATTCAAAGGGTGTGAATATATGCAAATAAAAAGTCATCACACTATCTGGAGATGGTTAATTATACTCTTCTTATAGCTGAAATAATATCAAAATAGAAAACTGTTGCCTACATTTCAACTCTAATTTAATATTCAGTACTGTTTATTGAAAGAGAAAGAAAAATCATTAACAGATTAATATATCTTCTACAGGGAAATAGCAATTTAAGGAAGCCACTTTACTTACAGGATGAAGGCAATATCAGAGAGCTCAAAAGGGAGAGTTGCATTAGGTACTTGGATATTTGCACTACACACAAATATGTAAGGTTGTAAGAGTTAAAGTGATCCATCAAAATCCCCTAAAATGCCTGTAAAAAAAAAGTCTGCAAAACTTTGTGTATGTTCTGTTGTATGATAGTTCTTATGCACACTAAAGTTTGACAGTTTCTTAGCTAAACTAAGGGAAGGGGCAAAAATACCACTATGTGCAGATGCCAAAAAATTTAAACCATACTGCCTTAAAGATAAGTATCAAATCCCTAGGGGGGAAATGGAGGGTTAGAGAATACTAAAGAGTTCATGGTGGTCTGCACAGTTTACTCCACACTTGTTGTATTAGATATTTTAATGTTAATATATGATATTCAATTTGGTAAGAGGATTACACAAATTATTATGAATGCACTTTGGGGTCATTGTGGTGTTAGTTTATTCAAGTTTGCTTCTAATTTAGATGCACAAATATAATATGGCTCTATTATTATTTTTCTCATGTTATAGTTAATGATATTGAGACTCCAAGACATTAGATCACTTGTCTAAAATCATCTGGCAAGTGGGTTCCAGTCTGATTCCAAGGCACATCCTGTTTCCACTATAATCGTCTTTCTTAGGAAGACATATACTGTAATGATCAAGAGCTCTGACTCTGTATCTAGATTGTTTGGGTTTAAAGTCTGGTCTATCGACTGACTGACTGTGAACAAATTGTTTTAATTTTTTGTGCTTCAGTTCCATCAGTTGTAAAATATGGATGGAGTAGATAATAATGCCAGTACACTCATTTTATAATATTGTGAAATGGAAATTAAAAAGTATACATGAGACACTTCCAAAATGTATGGTGTCTGCTCAACATCTTCCATTATTAACTGTCTAGTTGATATCTATCAGCTCATTTTCAGTAGAATGAGGGGAAAAGAGAAGTAAGTTAAAATTCTCTGCTAATTGTACATTATGAACTCTTGTTTTATTGTGTTGTTCATTCTAACCCTTGGAAACAATGACAGGAAAACAGAGCTTTGATTACAGTCCTCTACTGCCTAATGAAGATGAAACTTGCTGTGTTCTCAGTTAAAGAGACCTGATAGAAACATCTACTTCTGCAACAGCCTCCCCAAATACGTGAATGCA
Organism: Trachypithecus francoisi; assembly: GCF_009764315.1. Lineage (NCBI taxonomy): Eukaryota > Metazoa > Chordata > Mammalia > Primates > Cercopithecidae > Trachypithecus > Trachypithecus francoisi. Next base: position 17,244,557 of record NW_022681471.1, on the reverse strand, counting down.
GATGCACTTGTTTTATAAATAGAACACCTAAACGTACCAGGCTAGGAGGCAGATGGAGACTGTACATAATTGTGCTAACATTTATGTTGTCAATATGCTCTCCTAAGTCATTATTACAAGATTATTAGGGTATCTTTCCTCCTCTTTGCAAAGCTACAATTCCCATCAACAGTGACATGAATTATATATTTGCATCAAGAGATACATAAATGTCAAACTGTCAGAATGAGTATGCCTGGGCTGTAGTTTGATAAACAAATGTATCACAATGAACCTGGAGTAAGCCCCCTCTTACCATCTCTAGTAAAATAATCAAAACAGTTGTAAATTTTAAACAGTGCAGATCATGAAATTATGCATCACCAAGTCTACTTTCTCCCCTGGGGTTGTGGAGGTAAGGATGGTACCTAGGGAGCCTGAGCCTTGTGGAAATTGGTTAGTGTTAAAATTAGGATGGGAAGATTTTGGATTTTCTAGAGAAAGTGTGTATGAGTGGGAGAATGACAACAAGGGTGCTAAACATCAGTTTCTGTTAAAAGGGAGAATTACCTTTAGATCAGAGGAGTGTTACTCAACCAGGATTGGGTATCAGAATTACTTCAGGAGCTGTTACAAAACACAAATCACCTAAGTTTTATCCAAAACTTACTAAGATGTGCAGGGAAAAATATTTTAGTTTAAAAAGTGTATAAACTCTTCAGATGATTTTTTCCTGCACCACAGATTAACAACTACTGTCTTATGCACTTCAGGATACATAAGCATTACCAAAGGAGCTTTTTAAAAATATAAAAGTCAAGTTTCCTGACTATTCTACACTTCTGATTTAATAGATCTTGCAGCAGGCCCAGCCATCTGTACAGCTAGGTGTCAATTTGACTACTAGTGTTTAGAAACCAATGGATTCGAGAATGGTGGCAATGACACCCTGGGAATCTCTGGAAGAGCCTAGTATTCTTTATACCTAAGTCCTTAGGCATTCAGTAAGTATCTGTCCTGTATATAACAATGAGCCAGATTTTTTTGCACTTGGAAGTGGGGGTGGAAAGTAAGTATCAAATACGGACTTTATAGAACATAACTTTTCTATGTTCTGGAGGAGGCATATTTTTACACACAGAAACAAAGGAAAAGCATATTTTAGGCCACAGCCCTAACTCAGCTAGCCTTTTCTTTTCTTTTTTTTTTTTAAATTATACTTTAAGTTCTAGGGTACATGTGCACAACGTGCAGGTTTGTTACATATGTATACATGTGCCATGTTGGTGTGCTGCACCCATTAACTCATCATTTACTGAATGGGCAAAAAGCTGGAAGCATTCCCTTTGAAAACTGGCACAAGACAGGGATGCCCTCTCTCACCACTCCTATCAACATAGTGCTGGAAGTTCTGGCCAGGGCAATCAGGCAGGAGAAAGAAATAAAAGGTATTCAAGTAGGAAAAGAGGAAGTCAAATTGTTCCTGTTTGCAGGTGACATGATTGTATATTTAGAAAACCCCATAGTCTCAGCCCAAAATCTCCTTAAGCTGATAAACAATTTCAGCAAAGTCTCAGGATACAAAATCAAGGTGCAAAAATCACAAGCATTCTTATACACCAGTAACAAACAAACAGAGAACCAATCATGAGTGAACTCCCATTAACAATTGCTTCCAATAGAATAAAATACCTTGCAATCCAACTTACAAGGGATGTACACTAGTCCCTGATGAACATCGATGTGAAAATCCTCAATAAAATACTGGCAAACCGAATCCATCAGCACATCAAAAAGCTTATCCACCATGATCAAGTCAGCTTCATCCCTGGGATGCAAGGCTGGTTCAACATACGCAAATCAATAAACGTAATCCAGCATATAAACAGAACCAAAGACAAAAACCACATGATTATCTCAACAGATGCAGAAAAGGCCTTTGACAAAATTCAACAGCCCTTCATGCTAAAAATCCTCAATAAATTCGGTATTGATGGAACATATCTCAAAATAGTAGGAGCTATTTATGACAAACCCACAGTCAATATCAGCTAGCCTTTTCGTATAGCTAGGCTTTGGTAGTGAGGAATAAGCGGCTTGTGGTTGCATGTGATCATTGTGGATCAAGGGATAGTAGTTCAATTCAGGCCTTTCATGACTCTGTTAGCTAGCTCCTTCCCCTGATCCTCAATATTAGTACTTCTCCATGGACCACATCAATTATAGTTGGCACACTGATCAGTGCACACCGTCAAATCTCTGTAACCAGAGTATTTACTCTGAAAAGCATAGGTTGACTTTTCAAGTCAGGTTTCCTCATTTTTTCCCTTCCTTTTGCTGTCATTCCTTTCACTCAAGTACTGCCTCTTACCTCCCCCTAAAAGAGGTGTAAATTGCTCTCCCTAGGATACTTGACAAAAATTATGAATTCAAGAAAGAAGCAACACCTTTTTGCTCCAGAAGTGAAATTGCACTTTGTAGGAGGGAATGAGCAGTCTAGTTTTCTCACTTGTTTTGCCCAAATATAATGTCTATGCCCTTTTTGACCATGGCCTGAAACTAAGGCAGACACTGTCTTTTAGTCTTTTGGAGTAATTTTGTCTTGTCATATTAGTTGCCACTCTGCATTTGCCATCTTTTATCAGTGTTCATGACCATCCATTTTATGGCTATAAAGATGACCATTACTGTCACAAACCAATATGTTATTGAGAAATCAAATGACTAGTCTTTTATTTTGCGTTACAATTCTACAATGACAAGCCATCTTGTTAGTTTTTTCTCTGTTGTAAAGCTCGAGTCAGTTTTCATAGCTCTTCACTCTATTCATTCTCCTTCCCTGAATTCTATCTTGACTTACAGACTGAGATACATTTCACTTTATACTGATAGCCTTAAAAGGAGAATGTATTTTCTGGTAATAACATGCTCACTTTGTCTTTTTTAGACACTTTGGCATAAATATTATTATTAGATTATCACAACACTTTTCATGTATAGGTCAAATAAAAGGCAGTCATTCCCAGCTTATAGATAAGGAAATTAAAGCAAAGAGTTTAAGTGACATCCTCCTGATCATTCAGTTCAGTAAAAAGAAAACAACTGTAGATGAGAATGTAGGTCATCTCACTTCTACCACAGGTTCTTTCTTACAGTTTTAAGAAGATGAACTAGCGATTCTATATTGTACTCTGGAAATTAAAAATAAAACAAGTTAAGATGACAGAGACTGTTGCCTGCCTATACTACATCCATTCTTCCCATCTTCTTTAGTAACAGCGCTCTTTCATTGATTGGTGTCATCATATTCCCATCTATAAGATTATAATTTCTATTGTATAAGAGATGTTTCATAAAAAATCTGCTTCCTTTTGTCCCTAGGCACATGGCTGTACTACATTTTACAGCCTGTTTTTACAAGTTGTGGTCATGTTGACTAAGCTATAGCCAGGCGAATGTAAATAGAAGGTAGGCCTGTCAGTTCCGGGCCAAGGCTTTTAACAAAATGATATCTTCGTTCATATTCTTTTTTAGCTTTCATTTTTATTATATATAATACATATACATATATTGAATGTCCATGTGATATTTTGACATATTCATATAATGTATAATAATCAAATTAAGGTAATTGGGATATCTGTCACCTAAATCATTTCTCTTTTCTCTATGCTGGGTTGTCTTCACTCTTTATCCGTTTCCACCTAGTGAATGTAATATTGGTGATGAGGCTTTAAGGAATGGCAGAGTCATAATGTGGAAGGAGCCTAAATTCTGGAATCACCATGTAAAAGAGAACTGCCACTAACTAGCAACATTTGCCTAAGACTGTTGGATGGTGAGAATAAACTCCTATTGTTTTTGAGTCATATGCATTGGATCTTTTATTAAAATATCTTTATCTATATTCTATTATATTTAAACTTTGTTGTGGATTGGTGTGGCCATATGATACAGTTGTGAACCGTGATATATATGTATAGTTTATTGAAGAAGTTTCTACAAAATCTCTTGAAACAGAGATAAACTAGATAGGAGAAGTACCCCATTCCCTAATATTTTAGAAAGTATTTCCTACCTTTTTGAATGTTGATGCAATTTCTATACCTGTGGTAGTCATATTAGAACATGAAGTGCTGTCGGTGATAAAGCCATGTATAAATATTGATGGAACATAAATATACAAAAATTCTAGGTCATTGATTGCCTCATTGTGCAACCATACCAACTTTTGATTGTCTATCAGATATTTTTATGCAAAAGAATAAACCCTTTGTACTTAAACTAATGTTACGTTGGATTGTATGTAAATGTAGCTAAACATAATCTATATGAAAATACAGGCCACATATTTTCTGGAATATAATTAATTTAGCTGCCTCTGTAGGTACAAATCTAAGACTCTTCACCAAATATCCACTCTTGGCCTGCTAGAAAACCTAAAATTTTATACCACAAAACTCATTTCTCTGGTATAAGTTTGTGGTTCTATAAGTGCAGTTCCATGGTATCACCCACGAGCTTGTTAGACATGCAGATTCAGTAGCTTCAACCTGATTTACTGAATCAGAATCACTGGAGACAGAGTCAAGGAAACTGGACAAGCTCTCTAGGTGATTCTTATGTATTGTAAAATGTTTTTCCCAAAGGCGCCTGTTGGCAGTCAATTGTTATTAGAGTTATTTAATCATTAATAAATTAACGTGAATTTAGTTATTCTCAACACATGAAAATCAGCTGAAGAACTTTTTACAAATGCCTCTGCCTGGGCCAAGGTTATTAGGTAAGCTTGTAGCAGAGTTACAGGTAAAGTGTTCTGGTTGGAGTCACTGGTGATCTAGGAGGCAGAAAGTAGAAATGAAACTCAAAGAGGGGTAAAAGTACCTGCTTGAGCTAGTTTGTAGGGCTGTTTTATGAAGCAAGTCGTTGATGAAGTCCTTTGTAAATTGTTGTTTTATTTTCCAAATATATTTATGTCCTCAACTTCTCCCAGAGGCTAGAAAAATTACTGTTGCTACTCCTGCTGTTACTACTTGTATAAAATGTTCAATAATATGATATTATTATTACTATTAGTGAGATAATAATTATATTAGTGTGATATATTGGTAGTGATAATAATATCATATTAATGAACATTTTATACTTTAAGATTGGAAGATTTACTGACACTCTAAGGATTATTTGTCCCTCTGGTTTTATCAAAATTACAATGGGCACACTGTAGGAAGCAGTGACTATTGTTTTATTATACCCTTGAACTCTCTTATATTGTCTTCATCCTGTAAGTAAAGTGGCTTCCTTAAGTTGCTATTTACCTGTAGAAGATACATTAGTCTGTTAATGATTTTTATTTCTCTTTCACTAAACTAAAACAGTATTGAATATTAAATTAGAATCCAATGTAGGCAACAGTTTTCTGTTTTGATATTATTTCAGCTACAAGAAGAGTTATGATTAACCACCTCCAGATAGTGTGATGACTTTTTATTTGCATATATTCACACCCTTTGAATTCAATTCATGAATCCCTTGTTTCCTTGGTATATTTAGCCATGTAAAATCCTTGTTTATTTCTTTAGTTGCTAATATTTTCTGGATTTTTATAAACAACTGATATCACTGGAAAGAAATCTTGAAGCTTGAAAGTCTGATGCTGCATCCTTATCTTCCTATAAATGAAAACAATGAAAGAGGGAAGAGACAAAAAGCAGGAATAATGTATATGGATTTTTAGAAACAAGAAGCTAAAATCCAACTGATGAACTAGAAAAATGTGTGCCAATCATTCATAATTCTAAAAGTATGCTTCAGTTATAAAGCCTTGTTTCTTTTTCCAGGTACATCCCAAGTCCATTAAAGTGTTTACATTATTTTACTGGACAGATAATTCTTTTATGGGAAAGAGAATGACAAAATGCAAAGGAATGAATAAATGGAGGTGAGAAGAGTGACTTTATCATGTAGTCAATGAAGAAATACTCTGTTAAAAACTCTTCTGTTTTCTTATGTTGAAATGCTTTAAGTGTTTCAAAGAAATAGAAGAGTTCAGGCCCCTTCAAGATAATCTCAGGCAAGATGTAGCTTTGAAAATTCTAGAAAGGACAACAGTCACAAAATGCACTTTAGCTTAACCTTTCAGAATTGATTAGCTATTCATTAGACAAGAGGGAGAGAGGAGAATTGAGATTTGGAAGTCAGAAGGAGAATAGAAGTTAACCATGTGGTAATTTAATCACCCAGGTAACCATAGATTTCTCACATAAAGGTAGTTGTCAAGGACTGTGATTGTTAAACAGAAGGGAGGGAGAAGAGGATTAACCTAATCTTTCTGATTATGTGTGTGTATAAACACACACACACACACATGCAGCATCATATATATAATCAATAAACATATATATATATGTTATATATATATGACTTAGAGGAAAATACTCAAGGAATAGAGGCACCGAGAAAACTGAGTTGAGGCTTTATGCTTATTTGGTGGAACTACTTAGTAAGAGAGAAACTGTGACTAACAAGAGGAAATATCATGTCAACAGTGGCTCAATTGGAGCCAAGCTGTACCAACTGAGGCCAAGGTTTGTGCTAGGGAAAAACTAGAGACAAAAGAGAAGGGCAATGTCAATGCTGGACGTAGCTACATCAAGAGGAAGAAGTGTGTCTAAGTGACAGGTTTTCTTCTCTTGCCGTCCTATTATTGTAAAGAATTATGCAATCAATGAGATCAGCCAAAGAATGCCTCTGACCTTGGGAAGTGACTCAATGTCAGGCCATAGCTTTAATTTTGTTAAGTAGAGAGCTGTTAGTTATGCCAGTGAGGAGTGGTTTGGCTGTGAATACCCACATGCAAGTGTTTTAAATGAAATAGAATTAATTTATTTTCTATTTAAAGAAATCTGAAGACAGTAATTCAAGGATGTGTCAGCTCCACCACCATAAAGACTTGGTATCCTTTTATGTCTCTTGTTCTGCTGTACTAATGTGAGATTTTCACCACATGATCCAATATGGCTGTTCAAATCAATGGAATAAGAGAATAAGAAGGGTAAACCTGCTTTCTTTCAGGACATTTTTCAGACATTGCAGATGACACTTTGTGTTATATTTCTTTTTTTTTTTTTTTTTTTGAGACGGAGTCTTGCTCTGTCGCCCAGGCTGGAGTGCAGTGGCCGGATCTCAGCTCACTGCAAGCTCCGCCTCCCGGGTTCACGCCATTCTCCTGCCTCAGCCTCCCGAGTAGCTGGGACTACAGGCGCCCGCCACCACGCCCAGCTAGTTTTTTTTTTTTTTTGTATTTTTTAGTAGAGACGGGGTTTCACCGTGTTAGCCAGGATAGTCTCCATCTCCCGACCTCATGATCCGCCCGTCTCGGCCTCCCAAAGTGCTGGGATTACCGGCTTGAGCCACCGCGCCCGGCCTGTTTTATATTTCTATAGCCAAAATATGATCATATAGCCACATCTAACTTAAAGGGAGACTGAAAATTATAGTCTTTATTACAGAGAACCACATTTCTACCTCAGTAGTTAAATAGCTAATGAACAAGAATAGAGTAGAAATTAGGCAAACTAGGAGTCTCTGTTGCCTACAACATTAATGCACAGGACTGACAGATTAAAAAATGTATTGCAAATTATAAAATATACCTAAGAGTATTCTTTATTGTTTCTTTGATAATTCAATTCAACAATAGCATATTTAGCACTTTAAATGAATAAAGGAACTTTTAATCCAGATGGGAGTAAACATGCAAAACAAAACAAAACAAAAACAACCTATAAGGGGAGGGATAGAGAAAGATGGCCACATAGAAGGCTTTATAATCGTCCCTCATGCAGGAACACCAAATTTAACGACTGTTTACACGAAAAGCACCTTAAGAAGAATCAAAAATCAGGTGAGCACTGACTATCTAGTTTAACTTCACTTTGCTAAAAGTGTCATTGAAGAGAGTAGGAGAAATAGTCCTGCATCACTGATGCCATCCCTCCCCTATCCCTAGACAGTGGCCACATGGCATAGAGAATCTATCCATACACGGGAGAGGGAAAGCACAGCAATTGTGAGCCATTTCATTGAATTTAGTGCTACTCTCTCACAGCAGAAAGGAAACTGGGGCTGAATCTAGGTGGCACCCATGAAGGACTATTTAGACCAGCACTAGCCAGAGGAGAATCACCCATCCCTCACCACTACAAGCTAAAGTGCTCTGGGGCTCTAACTAAACTTGAAAGGCATTATAGGCCACAAGGACTGAAACTTCTAGGCAAGTCCTAGTGCTGCGCTGGGCTCGGAGCCAGTGGGCTTGGAGACATGCAACCTATTGAGACACCAGCTGGGGTGGCTAAGGGAGTACTTGTGCCATTTCTCTCCCAGTCATAGGCAGCACAGCTCACAGCTACAAGGAGACCACTTCCTTCCACTTAAATAGAGGAGAGAAAAGTGAACTTAGTCTTTCATGACAGATATCAGCTCTGCCACAGTAGGATAAGGCATCTGTCAGAGTCAGGATGCTCCCATTCCAGGTCCTAGTTTGCAGATGACATTTGTCGACACGCCATTGGTCAGAAGAGAACCTGCTGCTTTGAAGGAAAGGATCCAGTCCTGGCAGGATCCATCACTTGCTGACTAAAGAGCCATTGGGCCCTGGATAACTGGCAGCAATCCCCAGTGATACGAATTGGCTCTGTGTCCCCACCCACATCTAATCTCTAATTGTAATCCCCACATGTCAAGGGAGGGACCTGGAGGAAAGTGTTTGGATCATGGGGGCAGTTTTTCCCATGCTATTCTCAAGATCGTGAGTGAGTTGTCACAAGATCTGATGGTATGAAAGTGTGACACTTTCCCTTCACACTCTCACTCTCTCTTCTGTCACTATGTAAGATGTGCCTTTCTTCTCCTTCACCTTCCACCATGATTGTAAGTTTTCCGAGGCTTCTCCAGCCACGTGGAACTGTTAGTCAATTAAATATTTTTTTGCCCAGAAATTACCCAGTTTCAGGTAGTTCTTTTTTTTTCAAAGTAGCTGAAACAAAAAGGGGAATTTATTGGTTCATGTATGTGAAAACTCATCAGGTGAATCTGCTGGTGCTTGGCTGTATATAGGTGCACAGGATGTTGTCAGGTCTCTGTGTGCATATCTCTATTTCTTGAGCATGTGTGCAGCTTCTGTTAGTCTGTTACTTGTTCTGTCATACACATGAAGACATCTTTGTTTTCCTTGGTGTTGGCTTCATTCTTTTTTTTCTTTTTTGCAATTTTATAACTTTATTTGATATAGTTGATAATCAGTGATTAGTTCTCATCCACATTGACTGTCTGTAGTTTTTGAAAGTGGTAACAGGTACATAGGTAACAAAGGATAGCGCTTATTTGGTGAATCTTCATCCTTATTATGTTTTCTGGACAACTGCACATGGATTCGGCATTAAAGCAGTGTGAAAATGGACTAATACAGAAAATTGGTACTGGGATAGTGGGGTACTGCTATAAAGATAACTAAAAATGTGGAATCGACATTGGAATTGGGACATGGGCAGTGGCTGGAACACTTCGGGGGGCTCAGAGGAAGACAGGAAGATGAGGGAATGTTTGGAACCTCCTAGAGACTTGTTGAGTTGTTGTGACCAAAATGCTGATAGTGATATGGACAATGATATGCAGGCCGAGGTGGTCTCTGATGGAGATAAGGAACTGATTGGGAACTGGAGTAAAGGTCACTCTTGCTATGCTTTAGCAAAGAGATGGTGGCATTTTGCCCCTGCTCTAGACATCTGTGGAACTTTGAAGAGCAATATAGGGTACAGAATAGTTATAAAAAATGAATAAGACCTACTATTTGATAGCACAGGTGGGTGACTATAGTCAATAATGACTTAACTGTACATTTTAAAATAACTTAATGTATATAATTGGATTGTTTGCAACTCAATGTATAAATGCTTGAGGGGATGCATACCACATTATTTATGATGTTCACCTGCTATTTACCCATAAAAATTAAAAATTAAAAAAATCATCAGTAACAATTTTATATGCCAACAGTGAACAACCTGAGAAAGAAATCAGGGAAGTAATCCCTTTTATAATAGCTACAAATGAAACAGAATATCCAGAAATTAAATTAACCAAAGAAGTATAAGATCTCTACAGTGACAAGCATAAAACATCAATGCACGAAATTGAAAAGGACACAAACAAAAATGAAAAGATATTCCATGTTCATGGATTGGGAGAATCAATATTATTAAAATATCCATACTACCCAAAGTAATCTACAGAGGCAATCTCTATCAAGATACCAATTCCATTCTTCACAGTAATAGAAAAAAATAGTCCTAGAATTTATATAAACAACAAAAGCCCCAGAATAGCCAAAGCTATCCTAAATAAAAAGAACAAAAACTGGAGTTATTGCATTGCATTGCCTGACTTTAAATTATACCACAAAGCTATAGTAATGGAAACAGCTTGATACTGGTGTAAAAACAGACACATACACCAATGGAACAAAAGAGAGAACCCAGAAATAAATTCATGCAGCTACAGTAAACTCATTTTTGACAAAGATGCCAAGAAAATACACTGGGTAAGGGACAATCTCTTCAAGAAATGATGCTGGGAAAATTGGCTATCCATATGCAGAAGAATGAAACCAGATGTCTCTCTCTTACCGTATACAAAAATCAACCCAAAATGTATTAATGGCTTAAGTCTAAGACCCCACACTGTAAAACTACTAAAAGAAATCATTGTGGGAAACTCCAAGACATTGGAGTGGGCAAATATTTCTTCAGTAATACCGTATAAGCACAGGTTTCAAAGCAAATGTAGACAAATGAGACTGCATCATTTTAAAAAGTTTCTGCACGGCAAAGGAGATAATCAACAAAGTTAAGAGGCAACCTGCACAGTGGGAGACCATATTTAAAAAGTACCAACCTGACAGAGAATTAATAACCAGAATATATAAGAAGCTCAAACAGCTCTATTGCAAAAAATCTATTAATAATAATACAACTAAAAATGGGCAAAATATCTGAATAGACATTTCTGAAAAGAAGACATATAAATGGTAAACAGGTATATGAAAAAATGCTCAACATCACTGATCCTCAGAGAAACACAAATCAAAACTATAATGGGATACCATCTCATCCCCAGTTAAAATGGCTTTTATCTAAATAACAGGCAATAATAAATGCTGATGGAGATGTGGAGAAAGGGGAACCCTTGAACACTTTTGGTGGGAATGTAAATTAATACAACCACTACAAAGAAGAGTTTGGAGCTTCCTCAAAAAACTAAAAATAGAGATACAGCGCTGCTATATGATCAAGCAATCCTACTACTAGCTATATTCTCAAAAGAAAGGAAATCAGTGTTTCAAGAGATGTCTGCACTCCCATGTTTCTTACAGCACTATTCACTATAGCCAAGATTTGGAAGCAAGCTAAGTGTCCATCAACATATGAATGGATAAATATATCATAGAACATATACACAATAGAATACTCTGCAGCCATAGGAAGAATGAGAACATCTCATTTGCAATAACATGGATGGAACTAGACAACATTATGTTAAATGAAGGAAGCTGGGCACATAAAGACAAACATTGCATGTTATCATTTCTACTTGTGGAATCTAAAAATAAAAACAATTGAACTCATGGAGGTATGAGAGTAAAAGGATGGTTCCCAGAGGCTTGGAAGTGTAATGGATGGTGGGGTGGAAGTGTGAATGTTTAATAGGTTAAAAAAAAAATTGTTAGATAGAATAAGACTCATTATTTTTTAGCACTTCAGAGTGACTATAGTCAAAAATAATTTACTTGTACATTTAAAAATAACTAAAAGAGTATAATTGGATTGTTCGTAACACAAAGGATAAATGCTTGAGGAGATGGATACTCCATTTGCCCTTATATGATTATTATACATTGCATGCCTGTATCAAAATTCTCATGTAATGCACAAATGTATATACCTACTATGCACTCACAAAAATTAAAAATTAACAAAAACAGCTATAAGGCAGAATCTAACATTCTTAGAAAGGCCTAAGAAAGTTCTATGCATCCCAGAAGAAGGAGCGATTAATTCTATCCATAGCATCATGGAAGGAATCATCTAAGACTAGAATGAAGAAACTATAGTTTTCAAGGGCCAAATCGAGCCCACTACTTTGTTTTGTAAATCAGTTTTAATTGAATCACAGTCATGCTCATGTATTTATGTATTGTCTATGTTAGCTTTTATGCTATGACCGCAGAGTTGAGTAGTTATAACAGAGACTGTATGGTCACAATGCCCACAATTTGCTATATGACCATTTTCACAAAAATGATATTTGAGACTGGCCTAGAATGATTCTAACAAAGAGAAGGGCAGTTTAAGCAGGAGACAATATGAATAAAAGCAGTGATATGAGAAAGTCCTGGGTGTATTCATTCATGGAAATTGAATTACAGTAAAGGTCATAATATACAATGAGTGATATCCCTAAAAAAACTAATTTTGTACAATGGAGAGTTACATTTTTGAGTGGTTAATGGAAGAACCAAAACTGGCTTATTCAGCTAGTCTGTTAGGTGTCTGGTTGAATAATTCAAATTTCCCAGGTTGTGGTTTAGCAACACTTAGTAACTGGCTATATTCTTTCAGGACTGAAACAATAATTACAAGAATATCCCAACACCAAAGTTCAGTTGGTTGGGGCATTAGGTACTTGTGAGAATATCTGGTAAAGTAAGACTGAAAACACATTGTGAAAGGCATTTGGTGACATGATGAGGAGTTTGGACTTCGTTCTGTAGGTAATGAGGAATAATTAGATGAGGTCTTTACATTCTTTTTTAACTAGGCAGTAACATGCTGTCTTACAGAAAAAAAAATAATAAATGTGGCTGCTTAAATAAATAGCTTACTAAACAACAAAAGGCATATTCAAGTATAAATGTTTGAGTTAGATGATCACTCTTGGGAAAAGAACTGCCTTGTACCTGTAAGTGACAAGAATACCAAATCATGTCTTGTACTTTCAAGCCTATTTCAATGATAAGAAGTACCTGGGGTTATAGACACATTTGTCATAGCTGACAAAATAATGAAAGAGGAAGATCACCAGTTCACTAGACTGTGAGCTACCTGAGGGCAGGTGTTGTCTTCCATGCCTGAATCTTCAGCACCTAGCAGCATATCCAGTATGTCCTGCTAATATACAAAAACATGTAGGAAGTATAGACGACTGGCTTTACTTCAATTGATACTGTTTTGTTTGTTTTCCCAACAAAAAGCAAGAGTACATAAATGCATTTGATTGATATAGGCCCTGTTTTTCTTGATCCTAATTACTGGACCTAGAAATCATCCATTTTATATTGCATTGTGCAACTCTGTTACCCCTTGGTGACAAGTCATCTCTTCTGTGTGGTGTGTGTGTGTGTGTGTTTCAATTGACAAGATCCCATTCCTATATTCACCTCCTGCTCTCTGCTCTGAGACCTTAATTGTTTTAACTGTTTTTTAGTTACTACTATACCAGGTGTACTAAATACACTTGACAAGTTATTCCCTCTGAATGAGAATGGGAGAAATTTGTGAAATTCAGTTTTTTTGCCTTACCTGTATATTTAAAGGCTGCAAGCCCATTCTCTCAGCATTTGAAAGAGGACTTTGGCCGATTGTCTGTTAAAGTGTTCTTTTTATCACATAAATTTCAGTAAGTAAATAGTCCTCCTTCTTCCAGCCTTCTAATGTCTCTCAGGGCAAGATGAAAATATTTTCTAGACTGTGCATTTTAATATACCCCTGAAAGGCAAAGCAAGGTACTTACACTGGCCTTAAATCTCTAATTCTGTAACTACTTTAGTAGCAAACTTGAATCTTTGCAGAATTGCAAAAGGATGGCGTTTGACTTCACAATTCTTCAATTACCCTGTGTAACAATTTTCTCCAACTGATTTTAGTTCCCAGTGCCCCATTATGACACTGAGCTCTAGGGAACAAGGAAGTGTTTTGGCCTCTGGAGAACCTGGAGATTAACTCATGCAGCAATCATCTTGTGGCCCTGGAATAAACACCAAGAAAATTTCAGGAAAGGTGTTCTTGGCATCACTGAACTGTTAAGCCAATGTCAGTCATTGTGGTACCAATAACCTATTTTCAGATTTTTGTTTTATAAAGAAATATAAGTCCCTATTTGTTTAAGCAACTTAACTCTGTGTTTCTGTTACTTGCAGATGACAGCAGTGCCAAATGACACAAACTTGGTGCTAGCAAAGTAGTACAAAAAAGTATTCTAGATGCTTTCATAGAAGGCTCTAAGACATAAGAAAAGAACAGAGGAGGGATTAGCTCATTTTTGCCTATGGGCCTCTGTTCTCACCTTGGTGAAAATGGCAGTCATATGACCTAACAGCTGAAGCATAATAAGAAAGCACAGGTCATGGCATATTAGGAACAAGAGTGAAATTCCAATTCTTCCACACACTGGCAGGTAGCCTTACACGAATGTCAAGATACTTTTGGAGGTTTGAAATAGTTAATAGCCCTGCTGGTGGCTTGGGGTGCATGTCACATTCAGTGTTTTCAAGGCAAAATGCCCATATTCTGATTCTGGAATCCTAATTATATCCCACATTGCATTTTGCCTCTTCTCCCCTTCAGGCCCATTTGCAAGCTCCTAGTCTGAGATTCATTTCTCATTTTAACATCTGCTGTCAATCACAGAAGGGAAACATTAAATTATTTCTTGGAAGCAAATGTTATAGGTTTTTCTGGTTAAGGAGAGTTAATTTACAAAAGTTTTAATGAAATCTAGATTTTATTTGAACTTTCCATTCAGCAAGCAAATGTCTTCAAACAGACTGCAACTTGAGATTGAAAGACATATCCACCTTCCAGAAATCAAGCACACTTAAAAATAAACAAGTGGAAAATGAAGGCTGATTACTGATTTTGCCCTGTCAGTAATTGTCACTAATCTTTAGCTACTTGTATATGCTTTGTTCATATTATTCCCACATTCTTTGCTGCTATAAATATTTCATAAGATATTCAAAGCCAGTTCACAACCAAATAATAACAAATGTCAGTTGACACATTAAAAAGATGCATAGAGATTTTAAACATAAATTCTACAGCAAAGCTTGATTAACATCTTATGGTCACTCTAAAGAAAGAACGTGTACAGTGAAATATGAGGCTGCAATTAGCATGGATACTCTAAGTAGCAGCCCATTCTCAATGGAAAAGAGAGCAGAGGTTCCAGTTCTTTTCAGGCTTTCTGCACATTCTTCACTCCATTAAGAACCACAAGGTTTTTTATTGTAAATATTATTTTTAAAAAGACCAATTTCATGCACTACAGAGATATATTATTCTTCTTTGGGTAACCCATTGTGTTCATAGTCACAGTCACAATGCATGATGAAATGCAGGGGTTGGTCCTTGGTAATATTTTCAAGTTGAAAAGTCAGTTGAACGATTTTTTTTCTTCTGCTTTCCTTTTCTGTCCTTTGACCCACCCTCTAAGGAATACTCATAGAGTCCCTTTGGATGTGTCCACTTCAAAATCTGTTTTTTTATTTTACGTATCCTCAGTTTAACCATATCCATCAGAACTCATTTTCCTGGGTCTTGTCTCTGAATTATTGGGTGAAAATTTCCTGAGAAATTAATGGATGTCTAAATGTCAATGACTAACAGCAGTTTTATATGTTACTTTCCTACTTGGCATGTTTGCATTTTGGCTTAGGCATTCAGAGCCGTAACTTAAAGTATGATCACTGTGACAATTCCTAATTCCTGTAGTATGAGGGACAAGGGGAAAACGTTTCTACTTAGGGAGGTTTTTCTTGGCATTCTTCCTGTCATATCCTCTAGATAATGCTTAATAACCTGCACATAGGACTGAACCAACACAGCAACAATATTCTTGAAGCACTCAAGAAGATGAAATGTTCAAAGGCAAGTCTTAGGAGCTTCCCTTTCTTGACACGATTTAATAGTCTTGTTGCCATGGTCATTTTAATGATTTTCTTACTTTACCCGCAAAAGAGAGGTTGGTAAAATGACTTTTTTTTTTTTTTTCCTGTGGGATACTACCATTCACCAATGATTTACATTCTGATAGTCCTCATTTATTTAAATAACAAATGCTTAGTTGTGTTGCAATTAATGGCTAAATACATGGGAATCTAGCTTCTTAATGTTTCATTCTTCCTCTTGAAATTCCCTAGGATTATTCATTTATTCAGAAAAGCATTTTTGAAATATCTTCTGGTATGTGTTAGAAATTATGTGAAATGTAGACACAAAAAGATGACTAAGACATGATTCCTGGTTCTGAGGAGTTCAGTACAATGAGAGAGAATGTCAGGTAATAAATGCATGATGAAACAGAGTGTAGTAACATCTCTGATAGGAGGTCTGTAAGGCATTCTATGGAATCTCAGAGGCAGTAAGCTGAGCTTCTGGCAGCTGGCCTTCTGAAAAGAGGCAAGTGTAGAGTACTTTGAAAGGGCAAGTGATTAGAGGCAGGGAGGTCTGAGAAGAAAACAATTGGGTTTGAAATGAGATAGACTAGGTTATTTCTTTGACTATTTAGTCTACTCATCTGTACGATGGAGCTAATACATTTTACATGGAAGTTTTTAAAATAAGAATTACAAATAATTATCAAAGGAGTTATTAATTTAGAAGTATAATTCTTTTCAAAACGCCTCAAAAGCAAGTTCTGAAGTTTTGTTTAGAGGAATCTTTCAAGGAATTACAGAAAGCTGTAGCCCCAACTTTCTCCTCCCGTTTTCTCATAAGATTATAATTATACATGAGGGCGGAGCAAGATGGCCGAATAGGAACAGCTCCAGTCTCCAACTCCCAGCGCGAGAGGACACAGAAGACCGGTGATTTCTGCATTTTCAACTGAGGTACTGGGGTCATCTCTCTAGGGAGTGCCGGACAATCGGTGCTGGTCAGCTGCTGCAGCCTGACCAGCGTGAGCTGAAGCAGGGGAGGCATCGCCTCACCTGGAAGCGCAAGGGGGAAGGAAATCCGTTTTCCTAGCCAGGGGAACTGAGACACACAACACCTGGAAAATCGGGACTCCCACCCCAATACTGCGCTTTAAGGAAACAGGCACACCAGGAGAATATATCCCACACCTGGCCGGGAGGGTCCCACGCCCACGGAGCCTCCCTCACTGCTAACACAGCCGTCTGCGGCGATCTATCCGCAAGGCAGCAGCGAGGCTGGGAGGGGCGCCCCATTGCTGAGGCTTAAGTAGGTAAACAAAGCCGCTGGGAAGCTCGAACTGGGTGGAGCTCACAGCAGCTCAAGGAAACCTGCCTGTCTCTGTAGACTCCACCTCTGGGGACAGCCCACAGCTGAGGTCCAATAGGGAAAGCAGCGGGGGCGGTGCAGAGGCGAACGACTCTGTCTGACAGCTTTGGGGAGAGCCGTGGATCTCCCAACGCGGAGGTTGAGATCGAGAACGGACAGACTGCCTGCTCAGGTGGGTCCCTGACCCCTGAGTAGCCTAGCTGGGAGACATCCCCCACTAGGGGCAGTCTGACCCCACACCTCACAGGGTGGAGTCATCCCTGAGAGGAAACTTCCAAAGAAGAATCAGACAGGTACACTCGCTGTTCAGCAATATTCTATCTTTCGGCAACCTCTGCTGCTGATACCCAGGCAAACAGGGTCTGGAGTGGACCTCAAGCAATCTCCAACAGACCAACAGACAGTCCTTCTGACTGTCAGAAGGAAAACTATCAAACAGGAAGGACACCTATACCAAAACCCCATCAGTACGTCACCATCATCAAAGACCAGAGACAGATAAAACCACAAAGATGGGGAAAAAGCAGGGCAGAAAAGCTGGAAATTCAAAAAATAAGAGCGCATCTCCCCTGCAAAGGAGCGCAGCCCATCGCCAGCAACGGATCAAAGCTGGTCAGAGAATGACTTTGACGAGATGAGAGAAGAAGGCTTCAGTCCATCAAACTTCTCAGAGCTAAAGGAGGAATTACGTACCCAGCGCAAAGAAACTAAAAATCTTGAAAAAAAGTGGAAGAATTGACAGCTAGACTAATTAATGCAGAGAAGATCATAAACGAAATGACAGAGATGAAAACCATGACACGAGAAATACGTGACAAATGCACAAGCTTCAGTAACCGACTCGATCAACTGGAAGAAAGAGTATCAGCGATTGAGGATCAAATGAATGAAATGAAGCGAGAGAGAAACCAAAAGAAAAAGAAGAAAAAGAAATGAACAAAGCCTGCAAGAAGTATGGGATTATGTAAAAAGACCAAATCTACGTCTGATTGGGGTGCCTGAAAGTGAGGGGGAAAATGGAACCAAGTTGGAAAACACTCTTCAGGATATCATCCAGGAGAACTTCCCCAACCTAGTAGGGCAGGCCAACATTCAAATTCAGGAAATACAGAGAACGCCACAAAGATACTCCTCCAGAAGAGCAACTCCAAGACACATAATTGCCAGATTCACCAAAGTTGAAATGAAGGAAAAAATCTTAGGGCAGCCAGAGAGAAAGGTCGGGTTACCCACAAAGGGAAGCCCATCAGACTAACAGCAGATCTCTCGGCAGAAACTCTACAAGCCAGAAGAGAGTGGGGGCCAATATTCAACGTTCTTAAAGAAAAGAATTTTCAACCCAGAATTTCATATCCAGCCAAACTAAGTTTCATCAGTGAAGGAGAAATAAAATCCTTTACAGATAAGCAAATGCTTAGAGATTTTGTCACCACCAGGCCTGCCTTACAAGAGACCCTGAAGGAAGCCCTAAACATGGAAAGGAACAACCGGTACCAGCCATTGCAAAAACATGCCAAAATGTAAAGACCATCGAGGCTAGGAAGAAACTGCATCAACTAACGAGCAAAATAACCAGTTAATATCATAATGACAGGATCAAGTTCACACATAACAATATTAACCTTAAATGTAATGGACTAAATGCTCCAATTAAAAGACACAGACTGGCAAACTGGATAAAGAGTCAAGACCCATCAGTCTGCTGTATTCAGGAGACCCATCTCACATGCAGAGACATACATAGGCTCAAAATAAAGGGATGGAGGAAGATCTACCAAGCAAATGGAGAACAAAAAAAAGCAGGGGTTGCAATCCTAGTCTCTGATAAAACAGACTTTAAACCATCAAAGATCAAAAGAGACAAAGAAGGCCATTACATAATGGTAAAGGGATCAATTCAACAGGAAGAGCTAACTCTCCTAAATATATATGCACCCAATACAGGAGCACCCAGATTCATAAAGCAAGTCCTTAGAGACCTACAAAGAGACTTAGACTCCCATACAATAATAATGGGAGATTTCAACACTCCACTGTCACATTAGACAGATCAACGAGACAGAAAGTTAACAAGGATATCCAGGAATTGAACTCATCTCTGCACCAAGCGGACCTAATAGACATCTATAGAACTCTCCACCCCAAATCAACAGAATATACATTCTTCTCAGCACCACATCGCACTTATTCCAAAATTGACCACATAATTGGAAGTAAAGCACTCCTCAGCAAATGTACAAGAACAGAAATTATAACAAACTGTCTCTCAGACCACAGTGCAATCAAACTAGAACTCAGGACTAAGAAACTCAATCAAAACCGCTCAACTACATGGAAACTGAACAACCTGCTCCTGAATGACTACTGGGTACATAACGAAATGAAAGCAGAAATAAAGATGTTCTTTGAAACCAATGAGAACAAAGATACAACATACCAGAATCTCTGGGACACATTTAAAGCAGTGTGTAGAGGGAAATTTATAGCACTAAATGCCCACAAGAGAAAGCAGGAAAGATCTAAAATTGACACTCTAACATCACACATTAAAAGAACTAGAGAGGCAAGAGCAAACACATTCAAAAGCTAGCAGAAGGCAAGAAATAACTAAGATCAGAGCAGAACTGAAGGAGATAGAGACACAAAAAACCCTCCAAAAAATCAATGAATCCAGGAGTTGGTTTTTGAAAAGATCACAAAATTGACAGACCGCTAGCAAGACTAATAAAGAAGAAAAGAGAGAGGAATCAAGATAGACGCAATAAAAATGATAAAGGGGATAACACCCAACCCGAAATACAAACACCATCAGAGAATACTATAAATGCCTCTACGCAAATCAACTAGAAAATCTAGAAGAAATGGATAATTTCCTGGACACTTACACTCTCCCAAGACTAAACCAGGAAGAAGTTGAATCCCTGAATAGACCAATAGCAGGCTCTGAAATTGAGGCAACATTAATAGCCTACCCACGAAAAAAGTCCAGGACCAGATGGATTCACAGCTGAATTCTACCAGAGGTACAAGGAGGAGCTGGTACCATTCCTTCTGAAACTATTCCAATCAATAGAAAAAGAGGGAATCCTCCCTAACTCATTTTATGAGGCCAACATCATCCTGATACCAAAGCCTGGCAGAGACACAACAAAAAAGAGAATTTTAGACCAATATCCCTGATGAACATCGATGCAAAAATTCTCAATAAAATACTGGCAAACCGGATTCAGCAGCACATCAAAAAGCTTATCCACCATGATCAAGTGGGCTTCATCCCTGGGATGCAAGGCTGGTTCAACATTCGCAAATCAATAAACGTAATCCAGCATATAAACAGAACCAAAGACAAGAACCACATGATTATCTCAATAGATGCAGAAAAGGCTTTTGACAAAATTCAACAGCCCTTTATGCTAAAAACGCTCAATAAATTCGGTATTGATGGAACGTACCTCAAAATAATAAGAGCTATTTATGACAAACCCACAGCTAATATCATACTGAATGGGCAAAAACTGGAAAAATTCCCTTTGAAAACTGGCACAAGACAGGGATGCCCTCTCTCACCACTCCTATTCAACATAGTGTTGGAAGTTCTGGCTAGGGCAATCAGGCAAGAGAAAGAAATCAAGGGTATCCAGTTAGGAAAAGAAGTCAATTGTCCCTGTTTGCAGATGACATGATTGTATATTTAGAAAAACCCATCGTCTCAGCCCAAATCTCCTTAAGCTGATAAGCAACTTCAGCAAAGTCTCAGGATACAAAATTAATGTGCAAAAATCACAAGCATTCTTATACACCAGTAACAGACAAGCAGAGAGCCAAATCAGGAATGAACTTCCATTCACAATTGCTTCAAAGAGAATAAAATACCTAGGAATCCAGCTTACAAGGGATGTAAAGGACCTCTTCAAGGAGAACTACAAACCACTGCTCAGTGAAATCAAAGAGGACACAAACAAATGGAAGAACATACCATGCTCATGGATAGGAAGAATCAATATCGTGAAAATGGCCATACTGCCCAAGGTTATTTATAGATTCAATGCCATCCCCATCAAGCTACCAATGACTTTCTTCACAGAATTGGAAAAAACTGCTTTAAAGTTCATATGGAACCAAAAAAGAGCCCGCATTGCCAAGACAATCCTAGGTCAAAAGACAAAGCTGGAGGCGTCACGCTACCTGACTTCAAACTATACTACAAGGCTACAGTAACCAAAACAGCATGGTACTGGTACCACAACAGAGAATAGACCAATGGAACAGAACAGAGTCCTCAGAAATAATACCACACATCTACAGCCATCTGATCTTTGACAAACCTGACAAAAACAAGAAATGGGGAAGGATTCCCTATTTATAAATGGTGCTGGGAAAATTGGCTAGCCCAAGTAGAAAGCTGAAACTGGATCCTTTCCTTACCCCTTATACGAAAATTAATTCAAGATGGATTAGAGACTTAAATGTTAGACCTAATACCATAAAAACCCTAGAAGAAAATCTAGGTAGTACCATTCAGGACATAGGCATGGGCAAGGACTTCATGTCTAAAACACCAAAAGCAACGGCAGCAAAAGCCAAAATTGACAATGGGATCTAATTAAACTAAAGAGCTTTTGCACAGCAAAAGAAACTACCATCAGAGTGAACAGGCAACCTACAGAATGGGAGAAAATTTTGCAACCTACTCATCTGACAAAGGCTAATATCCAGAATCTACAAAGAACTCAAACAAATATACAAGAAAAAACAAACAACCCCATCAAAAAGTGGGGAAAGGATATGAACAGACATTTCTCAAAAGAAGACATCCATACAGCCAACAGACACATGAAAAAATGCTCATCATCACTCGCCATCAGAGAAATGCAAATCAAAACCACAATGAGATACCATCTCACACCAGTTAGAATGGCAATCATTAAGAAGTCAGGAAACAATGGTGTTGGAGAGGATGTGGAGAAATAGGAACACTTTTACACTGTTGGTGGGATTGTAAACTAGTTCAACCATTATGGAAAACAGTATGGCGATTCCTCAAGGATCTAGAACTAGATGTACCATATGACCCAGCCATCCCACTACTGGGTATATACCCAAAGGATTATAAATTACTCTACTACAAAGACACATGCACACGTATGTTTATTGCGGCACTATTCACAATAGCAAAGACTTGGAATCAACCAAATGTCCATCTGTGACAGACTGGATTAAGAAAATGTGGCACATATACACCATGGAATACTATGCAGCCATCAAAAAGGATGAGTTGCGTCCTTTGTAGGGACATGGATGCAGCTGGAAACCATCATTCTTAGCAAACTATCACAAGAAGAGAAAACAAACACCGCATGTTCTCACTCATAGGTGGGAACTGAACAATGAGATCACTTGGACTCGGGAAGGGGAACATCACACACTGGGGCCTATCATGGGAGGGGGAGGAGGGAGGGATTGCACTGGGGAGTTATACATGATATAAACGTTATGCACATGTATCCTAGAACTTAAAGTATAATAAAAAAAAAAAAGAAAAAAAAAAGAAAAAAAAAAAAAGATTATAATTATACTGAGGAACCAAAAATCTTACACTCTGAGTCTAGGGAAGGTAGGAGAGGATGCAATGGTAGAGACAGAAGTGAGTGAAAAATTCTGAGATGAATAGAAGAGTATTAACCTGTTTAACAGTAGGGCAAGTGAAATACTTTAAACTCACCTTCTTCTATAAGAAAAAAGCACGTTTAAATCTTACTCATTGAAGACAACTGTTTATATGTATAGTATTTGTGATAATTCTACTTTCATTTAGGAATGCTGTTATAAGTACTCTCAGTGAGTATGTATTATTGTAGGAAAAGATTATAAACCAGAAAGCTATTTATATAGAAAAACACCACACACCACACACCACCACACACACATTAACACATACATGTATATATGACCCTTTACTCAGTTTTCTCAGGGGATTGGTTCCAGGACTGCCTATGGACAACAAAAATCTGTGTATTCTCAAGTTCTGCAGAAGCTATGAATACAAAAAGTTAGCCCTCCCTATACATTTGCATTAATATGCACTTGCATTCTGCAAATACAGTATTGCAATCTGTGTTTGATTGTGGATGCTGAACCCGCTGATACAGAGAGCTGACTGTAGTTATTGAAAACAATCACATAGAAGTGGGCCCCCACAGTTCGATCACATGTGTTCAAGGATCAGCTTATAGTCTGTCTATGCTACTAGTTTGGTAACAGAAAAATAGGTTAGCAAAAAAAAAAAAAAAGTATATATATACACACACTATGTTTATCTTAGGGACTGAGATAATTTTTAAAGATAAGTTTTCAGAAATAGTAAGAACCATGTGCTCAGGATATCAGCAGGGTTCTGGGGGGAGGTGCAGGACAAATCAAAGTAAGGGCTTTGTTCTTAGCAGAAGGGTTGACAGTTGGGAAATGACTTAGGTTCTGTCTATGTGTATACCTAATGGAGTAGGTAAAAGTTTCCAGCAAATCACTTAGGTAGAATGCCTTCTAGAATTGCTTTCCCTTGAAGTTCTACCTGCCTACATATCTAGACTGCTGCTTGGACCTTACTGCCCTCTGTAGATCATACATTTTATCTCCAGCAGTATGTGAGTTGGTAGAGAGTTGATTAAATAGCCTTTGACCTCTCCCTTCCTGTATGTCTATGCTTCTCTGGGTCAAATAGATAGGAAGAGAGAGGGGCAAGAAAACACTTGCTTAGTGTCTTAGTCCATTTTGTACTGCTCTGACAAGGCTCTGCCAACTGACTAATTTATAGTGAATGGAAATTTATTTCACACATATCTGGCAGCTAGAAAGTTCAAATTTAAGTCCCTGCCATCTAGTAAAGAAGCCTTTCATGTTGTGTACACACATACTGGAAAGAGGAAGGGAGAGATAGAGATAAATATAGTGATAGAGATAGAGACAGATATATATATATATATATATACACACACACACATATATATACACACACACACACACATATATATATATAGAGAGAGAGAGAGAGAGAGAGAGAATCATACTTGCCCCTTTACAACAAACCCACTCCTATGACAATGGCATATAATCATGAGGGAGTAGCCCTCCTGGCCTAATCACCTCTAAATGGTCCCACCTTTTTAATATGGTAGCAATGACAATCCAATTTCAACATGAGTTTGGGAAGGAATAAATATTTAAATTTTATTTTGGAAGGCCACCCATGACCCTCCAAAACTTATGTGCTTCTCAGATACAAAACATATTTATTCCATCTCAATAGCCCCCAAAGTCTTAACTCATTTGAGCACCAACTCGTAAGTCCAAAGTCCACTCTCATCTGAATCAGACATGGGTGAGACTCAAGACGTGATTCACCTTGAGGCAAATTCCCTCCAGCCATGAGACTGTGAAATAAAAACAAGTTATCTATTTGCAAAATACAATGGTGGGATGGGCAAAGAATAGATATTCTCATGCTAAAAGGGAGAAATAGGCAAGAAAAACAGAGTAACTGTTCCCAAGTAAGTCCCAAATCCAACAGGGAAAGCAAACTAAATCCTAAAGCTTAAGAATAATCTTCTTTGACTCCACATCCCACCATCCAGACACATGAGTGCAGGTTGGACCCTCAAAGCTCTGGGCAGCTCTGCCTACATGACTTTGCAAGACACAGCCCGTGCAGCAACTCTAACAAGTTGGAGTCTTGTGCCTGCAGCTATCTCAGGCTGGTGTTGCATGCTGGTAGCTCTACAGTTCTGGAATTTCAAGGGTGGTCGCACTCACGTGGCTCCACTAGGCCTACTGGGGACTTCTTATCTTAGCTCTGCCTCCACAGTCCAACTGGCCATTGCCCTCGTAGGGACTCCGTGGTGATTCCTCCCCTGCAACAAGTTTCTGTCTGGGCTCCAGGCAATTTGCAACATCCATTGAAGGTTAGATACAGGAAGCCGTGCTCTCAACGCTCTTGCAGTCTGTATGCCTACAGAATTAGCACCATATGGACACTGTCAACATTTATAGCTTCTATTTTCCAGATTTGTGGGTCAAATGGCACCTGGGCCCACTTGGGCCATGGCTGGGGTGACTGAGGAGCACTGGACTAGAATGTGTGGAGCAGAAACTGCAGACACCCCTAGACAGCAAGTTTCAAGGTTCTGAGTGTGCCCAAGGCCTCTCTTTTGATATATTTACTTCCCCTTGGCCTTGGCACTCTCGATTTGTAATGGCAGGGGTAGCGCTAGTATTCTCCAAAATACTCTTGGGGTTATTCTACCATTGTCCTGATAAATAGTCTCTGGCTTCATTCTCTTCATAATTATCTTTCTATCAAACAGTTGCTTAGCCAAACACTTAGCTTCCTTTTTTGAAAATGTTCTTTTATTCTCTACCATACATCCAGGCTGATAATCCTTTAAATCCCCAAGTTCAATTTCTCGTTTAATTATAAGTTCTGTCTTTAAATCATTTCCTTCTCCTCACCTCTTACTATGTGCAGTTACAAGAAGCCACACAGCAAGCACGTTCAAGGCTTTGCTGCTTACATATTTCCTCTGCCAGATACCCTAGTTTATCATTTTGTCTGCCACTTTGTAACAAGGGTAACTATTACTACAGTTTCGAATACCTTGTTATTCATTCCTGAGAACTGATTAAAATTGCCTTTGCCATAGAGATTTCTACCAACATTCTTATCACAGCCACGTAAGTAATTCCTAAGGGTAATTACTTACCCACGTAAGTAATTACGTAAGTAATTCCCTATGGATGTACTCTTTTTCTAGGACTCACCTGAATCTCTCTCAACACTTTCTTCATGGCAATACAAGTTTTTTCCAGCATTCACTTCAAAACTGTTCTAGCCTCTATTACCCAGTTCCAAAGCCACTTACACATTTTTAGGTGTTTGTTATAGCAATACTGCATTTCTCTGGTGCCAATTTTAAGTCTTAGTCTCTTCTGTGTTGCTATAACAGAATATCACAGACTAGGTAATCTATAATGAACAGGTTTTTTTTTTGTTTTTTTTTTTTTTCTCAGATTTCTGGGGGCTGGTTAGTCTAAGATCAAAGTGGTGGCAGCATCTGGTGAGAACCTTTTGGATGTACCTTCATATAGTATAAGGCAGAAGAGTGAGAGCAAGAGAGGGAGAGAGAAAGAGAGAGAGATAGTGAGACAAACACACTCTTTTATCATCAATCCGTTTTCTTAAAAATGACATTAATTCATTCATGAAGGTGGAGCCCTCCTGGCCAAACAACTTTTTTTTCTTATTATTATACTTTAAGTTCTGGTGTATATGTGCAGACCGTGCAGCTTTGTTAAATAGATATACACATGCCATGGTGGTTTGCAGCACCCATCAACCTATCACCTACATTAGTTATTTCTCCTAATGCTATGCCTCCCCTAGCCTCCACCACCCAACAGGTCCAGGTTTGTGATGTTCCCCTCCCTGTGTCCATGTGTTGTCATTTTTCAACTCCTACTTATGAGTGAGTACATGTGGTGTTTGGTTTTTCATTCTTGTGATAGTTTGCTCACAATGATGGTTTCCAGTTTCATTCATGTCCCTGACAAGGACATGGACTCATCCTTTTTTATGGCTGCATAGTATTCCATGGTATATATGTGCAAATTTTTTTAATCCAGTCTATCATTGATGAACATTGGGTTGGTTCCAAGTCTTTGCTATTGTGAATAGTGCCACAATAAACATATGTGTTCATGTGTCTTTATAGTAAAATAATTTATAATTCTTTGGGTATATACCTAGTAATGGTATTGCTGGGTCAAATGGTATTTCTAGTTCTAGATCCTTGAGGAATTGCCACAGTGTCTTCCACAATGGTTGAACTAATTTAAACTCCCACCAACAGTGTAAAAGTGTTCCTATTTCTCCACATCCTCTCCAGCATCTATTGTTTCTTGACTTTTTAATGATCACCATTCTAACTGGCATGAGATGATATCTCATTGTGGTTTTGATTTGCATTTCTCTAATGACCAGTGATGATGAGCTTTTTTTCATATGTCTGTTGACTGCATAAATGTCTTCTTTTGAGAAGTGTCTGTTCATATCCTTTGCCCACTTTTTGATTTTTTTTTTTCTTGCAAATTTGTTTCAGTTATTTGTAGATTCTGGATATTAGCCCTTTATCAGATGGATAAATTGCAAAAATTTTCTCCTGTTCTGTAGGTTGCCTGTTCACTCTGATGATAGTTTCTTTGACTGTGCAGAAGCTCTTTAGTTTAATTAGATCCCACTTGTCAATTTTGGCTTTTGTTGCCTTTGCTTTTGACGTTTTAGACATGAAGTTTTTGCCCATGCCTATGTCCTGAATGGTAATGCCTAGGTTTTCTTCTAGGGTTTTTATGGTTTTAGGTCTTATGTTTAAATCTTTAATCCATCTTGAGTTAATTTTTGTATAAGGTGTAAGGAAGGGGTCCAGCTTCAGTTTTCTGTATATGGCTAGTCAGTTTTCCCAATACCATTTATTAAATAGAAATTCTTTCCCCATTGCTTGTGTGTGTCAGGTTTGTCAAAGATCAGATGGTTGTAAATGTGTGGCATTATTTCTGAGGCCTCTGTTCTTTTCCATTGGTCTCTATATCTGTTTTGGTACCAGTACCATGCTGTTTTTGTTATTGTAGCCTTGTATAGCTTGAAGTTAGGTAGCGTGATGCCTCTGACATTGTTCTTTTTGGTTAGGATTGTCTTGGCTATGCAGGCTCTTTTGGTCCCATATGAAGTTTAAAGTAGTTTTTTCCAATTCTGTGAAGAAAGTCAATGGTAGCTTGATGGGGGTAGCATTGAATCTATAAATTCCTTTGGGCAGTATGACCATTTTCATGATATTGATTCTTCCTATCGCTGAGCATAGAATGTTTTTCCATTTGTTTGTGTCCTCTCTTATTTCCTTAAGCAGAATACAGGAGCTGGTTTTTTGAAAAGATCAACAAAATAGACCGCTAGCCAGACTAATAAAGGAGAAAAGAGAGAAGAATCAAATAGATGGAATAAAAAATGATAAAGGGGATATCACCACTGATCTTACAGAAATACAAACTACTATCAGAGAATACTAGAAACACCTCTATACAAATAAACTAGAAAATCTAGAAGAAATTGATAAATCCCTGGACACATACACCCTCTGAAGTCTAAACCAGGAAGAAGTTGAATCCCTGAATAGACCAATGACAAGTTCTGAAATTGAGGCAGTAATTAATAGCCTACCAACCCAAAAAAAGGCCAGGACCAGACAGATTCACAGCCTAATTCTACCAGAGGTACAAAAAGGAGCTGGTACCATTCCTTCTGAAACTCTTCCAAACAATAGAAAAAGAGGAAATCCTCCCTAACTCATTTTATGAGGCCATCGTCATCCTGATACCAAAATCTGGCAGAGACACAACAACACAAAAAGAAATTTCAGACCAATATCCCTGATGAACATCAATGTGAAAATCCTTAATAAAATACTGGCAAACCAAATTCAGCAGCACATCAAAAAGCTTATCCACCACGATCAAGTGGGCTTCATCCCTGGCATGCAAGGCTGCTTCAACATATGTAAATCAATAAATGTAATCCATCACATAAACAGAACCAATGACAAAAACCACATGATTGTCTCCATAGATGCAGAAAAGACCTTCGAAAAAATTCAACTCCGCTTCAAGCTAAAGACTCTCAATAAACTAGGTATCGATAGAATGTGTCTCAAAATAATAAGAGCTATTTATGACAAACCCACAGCAAATATCATACTGAATGGGCAAAACCTGGAAGCACTCCTTTTGAAAACTGGCATAAGACAAGGATGCCTCTCTCTCGCTGGTCAGAACTTCCAATACTATATTCAACATAGTATATTCAACATAGTATTGGAAGTTCTGGCCAGGGCAATCAGGCAAGAGAAAGAAATAAAGGGTATTCAAATAGGAAAAAAGGAAGTCAAATTTTCTCTGTTTGCAGATGACATGATTGTATATTTAGAAAACCCCACCGTCTCATCCCCAAATCTCCTTAAGCTGCTGAGCAATTTCAGCAAAGTCTTAGGATACAAAATCATTGTACAAAAATCACAAGCATTCCTACACACCAATAACAGACAAATAGAGACAAATAATGAGTGAACTCCCATTCACAATTGCTACTAAGAGAATAAAATCCTAGGAATACAACTTACAAGGGATGTGAAGGACCTCTTCAAGGAGAACTACAAACAACTGCTTAATAGTCTCACTTCTTAATACTGATACAATGGCAATTAAATTTTGACATGACCTTCAGGGTAATTGAGGAAGAATCATGATGCTTCTAAGAGCTTTTGGGTATTGTCAGTTAAACAACAAATTGTGGTTGAATTTGTAGTTTTTAACTCGTTGATAATATAGAGACTTCCAAAATGCCAATCATAATAAAACAGCAACAACACCCAGAATCCAAACACTCTTGCAGAGTCATATGTACCCATCTCTGACACTAGAATAAAAACTCAAATTCACTCTCCTGAAAGTGGAGTGAAGTAGCTCTATTTGAGGAAATACTTGAATTCTTATCTTTCCAGAACCACTGAAAAGTTCCTGACAACATAGCTCAAAATACAGTTTCAGAGCAGTGATTTCACACTGGAATCGAGGGTTTGAAAGGATCGTAAGGTTTACTAGCCCAAACCCTGCTCAAGTTGAGTCTTGAGATCAACCTTTTTTCCCTTTATCAAAGGGGGTACTAATCCAGTTTTTAACACAGTCTGCTACTTCTATGTCAGCTGAATATCGTGATGTTCATAATTCATTATTTATGTCCGAATAGACAGTGTGATATTATGTATATTTTGTTCAGGTAAAAGTTCAATTTTAGGAGCAGTTGGTTGTTTAAACAGATTATTAATGATCATTGATATTATGGCATGGATAATCTACATTTCAGAGGTTGGTAACTAGCTTCTTTCAGAAAGACCAGACTGCAGAGCCAGGTTTTTCAAGTACTTCTGTTATTCTGTTTCTATCAACATCTGAGGCTTTTGATGATTAGCATACAGAATGTCAGAAAATAGGCTTTTATTGGTGAAATTTGTTACTTGTTAATTAGTATGCTGTATTGTTAGAAAGGGGCTCTTTCTAGAGAAATGAAAGTCATTGAAGATACAAATATGAGTATTGGCTAAAGCATTTTAGTGTCTCTCTTCCAACTTGATGAAAAGGTTATAGAAAGTAGTGAGGCATTACTGTCAAGTTGATCTCAGTTTGAACAGCCACTTTTCGTGGACTTAGAAGATTTCTAGTGGACTGAGAAGATTTCTGGTTGCCTGAGGTCAACTACAAAGCCAATAATATTATGCTTCTGGAGTAGCATTGTGTCTTCCTTTAGTTTCCTTTCATGCAATGTAGTGGTAGAAGCAACTAATAGGGCAAAGAGCTAAGCCTTTATTGAGCTTAGAGAACAGATTTGTGATTGATTTAGTGCCTGTTTGATAGGGAGTGTTTACTTCATGTATATGTGGCAGAATTTTGTCTGAGACTTGCTCTCATTATAACCTGAAAGTGAGATTGAAGAAAAGTAGATAAACCTGGCTCACCTCAAGCTTCCTTAATGACAACTCTTATCTACTAAACAGAACCTAAGAGTTGTGCATGATCAAATTGGTTTAAGTCACTTTGCAGCAGACTTTCCCTGTAACTGCACTGATTAATAACTGTTAAGTGAAAGTTTCAAACAGAAAGGAGAGATGAGCCCAAGGAAGTTGTTTTATTTCTGACTTCAGTCTCCTTGTTGGCATTTGTTGAGTTAATGCCTTTAGGGCTGGCCTATTAGAGGACGATCAAAGCTTGGGTTCTTATAGGAAATGAATGATATTTTCTGCCTTTCCCTATGTATCCTTAATTAAAGCCTTTGAGAAAGAGGAGTGCAAGGATTAGATAGAGGAGGATTTTGTTGTTTTTTGTTGAAGAATTGCTAAATATCACAGATTTATGCTTTTTTGTTCTCTTTCTGATTTACAACAGGAAGACTGCTAATAAAAAGTTAGAAAAATGGTGATATATTTTTAGTTTCTAGGAGAAAAGTGTGTGTAGTAGAGGAGACTGAAAAATAAAAGGCCTGAGGTATGAGAAATGTCCTCTACATAGACCTATTGCAGGACTATTTTATAGGCTTCTGAAATATTGGCAAATGGCTTCTCAGAAAAGATAATAGTCTCATTTGACTCCATCCTCTTGGAATTATTTGAGTCAGTTAAAGAAAAAAAAAAAAAAACACAATTCTAAGTATTAAGAAAGGGACAATGGTACTTCTAGACCAAATTAGTCTGACACATACCCAGACCAAACTTCAGAGAGAAAATGAAGGGATGTAGAGGCGGGTTTCCAGATAATGTTAACAAAAACCTTATAGATCCTAGAGAACCAGGTCAATTCAATAAAAAGTAATTAAAAATATATAAATCCTTTAGGTTTGTTCATTTCTGTCGCTGAATAATGACAAATTATCCCCTGAAAGTTGAGATTTAGACAAAACCTCTCTGTGAATATTGCCTGGTTAGCACTGACCTATTATTGTTGCCTCCACTCTTTATTCCCTACAACCACCATCTTCACTTCTTTGTATTCAAAACTCCTAAGCCCTTGTATTTGCATTTCCTTTCCGCTGCATTAGTTGCCATTTGTTAATATTCCTTGAGCTTTTCAAATATTGTTGATTTTTCTTTCCAGATTAGTCTATAAACTACCAGCTTTAAGTACTCTGTTGTTTCTATTTTATTATCAAAGGGTCTAGAACAAGGGTCTAATTTTATTGCTTTGGAATAAAATATCAGAAAGTTATTTAATATTACTTACATAGCCTGTTTAGATATTTTAATTAGGAACAGAATGGAGATTTAAAAATAGTCAGTGATTTAGAATTGTAATTCTTCAATCTCCAAGAGTCTTTTGTGTTAACCTACCTCAGGTGCGGGTTAAAACTAGGTGAATGAGAATAGAGAAGAGAGAGAGAGAGAGAAGAGAGAGAGAGGGAGAGAGAGAGAGAGAGAACACAGTACTGCCTTGCTTAGCATTGGTGAGAGAAGGAGACTGTTGTGTTGAACATTTCTGGACAACTATTGGAAGGATAGGAAGATAGTGAAGACTAAGTATGCTTTTTATATAATGGTAGTCTATAGAACTTTCCCATTTTGAAATTGATAATTCAAGACATTATCAATTGTCCCATTTGGAATTAATAATTCAAAGGCATTATCAATTGTTCCATTAGAAAACCTCCAACTTTAATGAGGATCCTATCATTTCCATTTACCCTTAAAGGCTTCCCAACCCATGTTCTGTGTAGTCTAGTAGTCTAGTTCTCCATAATTTACAAGTTGTGGCTCTTATTTGATAGTTCAAATAACTTTTCAATGAGCATTATTTCCATACGCCTTTCACCTTATGCTTCAGCTTCATAATACTGATAAATTTAATGTATTTTCCTTCCATACTGGCTATTTACAGAGATAGACTTATGTCTTTACTTCAATAAATTCACCTTTTATAATTTTCACACATGATAATCCTCATTCATAGACAATATTTTAACAACATTCATAAATCCAAGTTGGGGACATTATATGGTGCCACGGGTGAAGTGTATTCTGTTTTTATTTTATTTTTGATGACAGAAGAGCTACTTGCCCCTACCATAATGCAAGCTGATTAATTATAGGAGACTCCTATAGGCTTTAAAGTAAGCTGACTTTGAGCTGTAGTAACCAAGCATTGCTTCCTATGATAGAGCTAGGAAAATGGCAAGTGGCTTCATGAGCAATTCCTTGTCATCTCATTAAAAGACTTAAACTGTTTGTTGCTTAAATTGTTAGGTCACAAATGAGAATCTTGATCTCATGGTATGGAGAAAATATTCGGTTGCCTGGAAATAGACTTTATAGTGAAGCCATTTTATTAAAAACATTTCTGACACTACTAGCATGATTCCTAAAAAGGAGAGAAAATACCACAACAAAGGAAATTTCCATTTTCTACTTGGGATGCATGGATATTGCATGCAAAACAACTGACTATTTTAGTGTGTCATTTATTGGACATGTAAATACATGTAGTTTTAATGCCATTAGTATTATACATACTTATTGCACAACTGTTTTGTGCTTACTTTAACTGCATGTTTCTCCCTGGTTTATTATTACATTTATCATTTCTACATAGATAACAGGCTGTGTTTGCAGAATATCAATTTGTTTGCTTCTCATACTGCATTGTGGCACAATGTCTTATGAGATAAACAGTTAACATTTCTTAATTTGGAGTCTAGCATTTGCAACCATTTAAACTAATATCGTGTGGTAACATACTTTCTCTTTATATTTGGAGAAATAAAAGGGTTTCTGAACAAATGAATATAGAACCAAAGATTAGAATGGCACTGTTTACATTGCTTAGTAAAACAAGTTTCTTTGAAAAAATTTTTAAATATTTATTTGAAGCCAAAACTTGGAGGCCTTCTTGTTACGAATTTTTATCTGTACTTTGAAGCAGGTTTCCTAGGAACCAACTGTACAATACTCCTTTAGGCTCATTTATATTAGCATGCATACTTGAGATAACATAACTGCATTTCTTTACAAATATTTTGTCAATTCAAACTGACTGATATGGTTTGGCTGTGTCCCCTCCCAAATCTCATCTTGAATTGTAGTTTCCATAATCTTCTTGTCCTGGGAGGGACCCAGTGGGAGGTAACTGAATCATGGGAGCGGTTACCCCCATGCTGCTGTTCTCATGATAGTGAGTGAGTTCTCACGACATCTATGGTTTATAAGGGAGTTTTTCTCCTTTTGCTCTGCACTTCTTGCTGCTACCATGTGAAGCAGGACATGTTTGCTTCCCCATCAACTATGATTATAAATTTCCTGAGGCCTCTCCAGCCATGCTGAACTCTGAATCAATTAAACCTCTTTCCTTTGTAAATTACCCAGTCTTGGGTATGTCTTTATTACCAGCATGAGAATGAACGAATACATTGACCATTCAAATTTATTCAACTATAGTAAGCTACGTTAGAAAAAATACTTGATGAGGACTCAGGTAACCTAGATTCTACTCATAGCTGTGACCATTGCCAACTATATGACCTTAAGTCACATAATTTCATTAGTCCTTGGTTTTCTAATTTGAAAAACGAGAAATGTGTCTTTTTACTCCAAAATGTAATGATTCTTTGCAGTTTCCTAAATTAGTCAGGATTTATGTGTATATCGTATTTCAGAAGTAGCAAATCTATTAATATATTAGATGTGAAAACCATGGATTTCTTAACAAAACCCTTCTCAGAGAACTTGCTTCACCCATAATTCCTAATTGGAAGTTATCAATATGATTCCAAACTCGCCTTTGGCTGATTGGATTAGAGATGAATACCTGGACCAAGGTGGACCTATTAGATAATGAGTGTTTTCTCAATTTTTCTTATTTGGAATGAGGTACTGAGTAAGCAGGACAATTAAGCAAAGGACATCTAAAGAAAAAGATCAAATGAAATTTTGACTGGAAAATTTCCAGTCAAATTTGGAATTTGACAGCTCCAAAAAAGTCTAAGCAATAGTAAGACTGAAAGTATGGAGGATCAGGGATCTGTGAGTGAAAACATAGGTCTATAATGAGAAATTGGAGAATAAAGTATATACATGATAGAAACAAAGACAAGATAACCTATGACCCACAAGA
This sequence comes from Trachypithecus francoisi, assembly GCF_009764315.1. Taxonomy (NCBI): domain Eukaryota; kingdom Metazoa; phylum Chordata; class Mammalia; order Primates; family Cercopithecidae; genus Trachypithecus; species Trachypithecus francoisi. The sequence goes on along the minus strand of NW_022681471.1, from coordinate 17,209,476 downwards.
CATAGGAAAAATGTTTTCAGTTCCTGACTTCAGTTTCAGTCCCAGCATAGCCAATTAGTATTTTGAGCTCAGTCCTTGGATGTCTAGAAGATTGTCTGTTATATCCATACAATAAACCTGTCTTGACTTATTCTATCATTGGAATTGGGAAATGTCATTAAGAAGATTATATAATTAATCACCAACTCATTTTTATTTAAAGTTATACATCAGTATTGTATTAGGTGCTATGGAGGAAGCAAAATTTGAAATGAAGCTCAAGACACGGTCTTTTTGATTAAAACCTTAAAACTTGTTTTGGGGTGAAAAACCTAACACACTTAAAAAAGTGTGAATGCTATTTGCCAGTATTTAGTTTATTTAAAATACCTTAAATAAAAATATGTAGCACATATAAACTATAGTAATACTATGTATATGTTTCAGTCATTATAATTGATATGTGCTTATAATTGTTATACTGTGAATACAAATAATTTACACAAATATATGTACATGATATTTGTTGTAAATTTGTCTGTGTTGCTTGGAGGATGCATAAATATTCACTGAGATCAGTGCTTGGGGAAAAACAATGCATTGTTCCTGCAATACTAACACTTCTATTTTATGTAGAAATCAAGAAGTTAGGCCAGGTGCGGTGACTCACGCCTGTAATCCCAGCACTTTGGGAGGCCAAGGCAGGCAGATCACAAGGTCAGGAGATCGAGACCATCCTGGCCAACATGGTGAAACCCCATTTCTACTAAAAATACAAAAATTAGCTGGGTGTGTTCGCATGTGCCTGTAATCCCAGCTACTCAGGAGGCTGAGACGGGAGAATCGCTTGAACCAGAGAGTCGGATGTTGCAGTGAGCTGAGATTGCGCCACTGCACTTCAACCTGGTGACAGAGCAAGACTCCATCTTAGAAAAAAAAAGAGAAAAAGAAATCAAGAAGTCAAATTGTTTTTCATGATTCATGCAGAATATGATATGAACAGGGAAACTCGAATTGATTGTTATATTTCTATGAGAAGTTTTTTCATTTATTATCTTTTCTCAGCTAATTCTTTGAAGTCTGTATTGTTTGTTGTTTGTGGCCACGGAAGTCTCTATACAGTTTGCTTAGTGGTCAGATAATGATTAGACAGAGGTTTTCTTAAGTGCCTGGTACCAATATGTCTGCCATTCTTTGCCAATGAGGGGTGTGTGTGTGTGTGTGTGTGTGTGTGTGTGTTGGGGCATGCTTTTTATACTCAGCTGATCAGTTTACAATTCTGCCTTACCCTTCGCTTCCTGTTAGTTCAGAGACTAAAGGTAAGCCTGAAGTGAGAGTTTAGGTCTTTCTTTGGCATGAGCACAACTTTACACATGTAAACAGCCCTAGTCATGTGTGCGCCCTTCTAGATTCCCAGGAATATGTCAGAGATTTTCAGATCCCATGCACATCTCATTCTCCACTTCTCCTTTTAAGTTTTTGGTTAGCCTCGTGTTTGCACCATCTCTTATCCCCACTGCCTCAGCTGGATGTTCACACTGTGTCCTGACGATTTTTTTGCCAACAGAAATCCCCAGAAAAAAAGTATGTTTGCACTGGAGCTTTCCACATCTGGTCACCTAAGTAAAGCCTCATACCGGTGTCCTCCAAGTAATCCCCAAAAGTAATTCACTTTTCTGTTTGTCTTTTTTTTTTTTTTTTTTTTTTTTATTTTTATTTTTTTTTATTTTTATTATACTTTAAGTTCTAGGGTACATGTGCATAACGTTTATATCATGTATAACTCCCCAATGCAATCCCTCCCTCCTCCCCCCTCCCCCTGATAGGCCCCAGTGTGTGATGTTCCCCTTCCCGAGTCCAAGTGATCTCATTGTTCAGTTCCCACCTATGAGTGAGAACATGCGGTGTTTGTTTTCTCTTCTTGTGATAGTTTGCTAAGAATGATGGTTTCCAGCTGCATCCATGTCCCTACAAAGGACGCAAACTCATCCTTTTTGATGGCTGCATAGTATTCCATGGTGTATATGTGCCACATTTTCTTAATCCAGTCTGTCACAGATGGACATTTGGGTTGATTCCAAGTCTTTGCTATTGTGAATAGTGCCGCAATAAACATACGTGTGCATGTCTTTGTAGTAGAGTAATTTATAATCCTTTGGGTATATACCCAGTAGTGGGATGGCTGGGTCATATGGTACATCTAGTTCTAGATCCTTGAGGAATCGCCATACTGTTTTCCATAATGGTTGAACTAGTTTACAATCCCACCAACAGTGTAAAAGTGTTCCTATTTCTCCACATCCTCTCCAACACCTGTTGTTTCCTGACTTCTTAATGATTGCCATTCTAACTGGTGTGAGATGGTATCTCATTGTGGTTTTGATTTGCATTTCTCTGATGGAGTGATGAAGCATTTTTTCATGTGTCTGTTGGCTGTATGGATGTCTTCTTTTGAGAAATGTCTGTTCATATCCTTTCCCCACTTTTTGATGGGGTTGTTTGTTTTTTCTTGTATATTTGTTTGAGTTCTTTGTAGATTCTGGATATTAGCCCTTTGTCAGATGAGTAGGTTGCAAAAATTTTCTCCCATTCTGTAGGTTGCCTGTTCACTCTGATGGTAGTTTCTTTTGCTGTGCAAAAGCTCTTTAGTTTAATTAGATCCCATTTGTCAATTTTGGCTTTTGCTGCCGTTGCTTTTGGTGTTTTAGACATGAAGTCCTTGCCCATGCCTATGTCCTGAATGGTACTACCTAGATTTTCTTCTAGGGTTTTTATGGTATTAGGTCTAACATTTAAGTCTCTAATCCATCTTGAATTAATTTTCGTATAAGGGGTAAGGAAAGGATCCAGTTTCAGCTTTCTACTTATGGCTAGCCAATTTTCCCAGCACCATTTATTAAATAGGGAATCCTTTCCCCATTTCTTGTTTTTGTCAGGTTTGTCAAAGATCAGATGGCTGTAGATGTGTGGTATTATTTCTGAGGACTCTGTTCTGTTCCATGGTCTATCTCTGTTGTGGTACCAGTACCATGCTGTTTTGGTTACTGTAGCCTTGTAGTATAGTTTGAAGTCAGGTAGCGTGACGCCTCCAGCTTTGTCCTTTTGACTTAGGATTGTCTTGGCAATGCGGGCTCTTTTTTGGTTCCATATGAACTTTAAAGCAGTTTTTTCCAATTCTGTGAAGAAAGTCATTGGTAGCTTGATGGGGATGGCATTGAATCTATAAATAACCTTGGGCAGTATGGCCATTTTCACGATATTGATTCTTCCTATCCATGAGCATGGTATGTTCTTCCATTTGTTTGTGTCCTCTTTGATTTCACTGAGCAGTGGTTTGTAGTTCTCCTTGAAGAGGTCCTTTACATCCCTTGTAAGCTGGATTCCTAGGTATTTTATTCTCTTTGAAGCAATGTGAATGGAAGTTCATTCCTGATTTGGCTCTCTGCTTGTCTGTTACTGGTGTATAAGAATGCTTGTGATTTTTGCACATTAATTTTGTATCCTGAGACTTTGCTGAAGTTGCTTATCAGCTTAAGGAGATTTTGGGCTGAGACGATGGGGTTTTCTAAATATACAATCATGTCATCTGCAAACAGGGACAATTTGACTTCTTCTTTTCCTAACTGGATACCCTTGATTTCTTTCTCTTGCCTGATTGCCCTAGCCAGAACTTCCAACACTATGTTGAATAGGAGTGGTGAGAGAGGGCATCCCTGTCTTGTGCCAGTTTTCAAAGGGAATTTTTCCAGTTTTTGCCCATTCAGTATGATATTAGCTGTGGGTTTGTCATAAATAGCTCTTATTATTTTGAGGTACGTTCCATCAATACCGAATTTATTGAGCGTTTTTAGCATAAAGGGCTGTTGAATTTTGTCAAAAGCCTTTTCTGCATCTATTGAGATAATCATGTGGTTCTTGTCTTTGGTTCTGTTTATATGCTGGATTACGTTTATTGATTTGCGAATGTTGAACCAGCCTTGCATCCCAGGGATGAAGCCCACTTGATCATGGTGGATAAGCTTTTTGATGTGCTGCTGAATCCGGTTTGCCAGTATTTTATTGAGATTTTTGCATCGATGTTCATCAGGGATATTGGTCTAAAATTCTCTTTTTTTGTTGTGTCTCTGCCAGGCTTTGGTATCAGGATGATGTTGGCCTCATAAAATGAGTTAGGGAGGATTCCCTCTTTTCTATTGATGGAATAGTTTCAGAAGGAATGGTACCAGCTCCTCCTTGTACCTCTGGTAGAATTCAGCTGTGAATCCATCTGGTCCTGGACTTTTTTTGGTGGGTAGGCTATTAATTGTTGCCTCAATTTCAGAGCCTGCTATTGGTCTATTCAGGGATTCAACTTCTCCTGGTTCAGTCTTGGGAGAGTGTAAGTGTCCAGGAAATTATCCATTTCTTGATTTTCTAGTTGATTTGCGTAGAGGCATTTATAGTATTCTCTGATGGTTGTTTGTATTTCTGTGGGGTCGGTGGTGATATCCTTTATCATTTTTTATTGCGTCTATTTGATTCCTCTCTCTTTTCTTCTTTATTAGTCTTGCTAGCGGTCTGTCAATTTTGTTGATCTTTTCAAAAAACCAACTCCTGGATTCATTGATTTTTTGGAGGGTTTTTTGTGTCTCTATCTCCTTCAGTTCTGCTCTGATCTTAGTTATTTCTTGCCTTCTGCTAGCTTTTGAATGTGTTTGCTCTTGCCTCTCTAGTTCTTTTAATTGTGATGTTAGAGTGTCATTTTTAGATCTTTCCTGCTTTCTCTTGTGGGCATTTAGTGCTATAAATTTCCCTCTACACACTGCTTTAAATGTGTCCCAGAGATTCTGGTATGTTGTATCTTTGTTCTCATTGGTTTCAAAGAACATCTTTATTTCTGCTTTCATTTCGTTATGTACCCAGTAGTCATTCAGGAGCAGGTTGTTCAGTTTCCATGTAGTTGAGCGGTTTTGATTGAGTTTCTTAGTCCTGAGTTCTAGTTTGATTGCACTGTGGTCTGAGAGACAGTTTGTTATAATTTGTTCTTGTACATTTGCTGAGGAGTGCTTTACTTCCAATTATGTGGTCAATTTTGGAATAAGTGCGATGTGGTGCTGAGAAGAATGTATATCTGTTGATTTGGGGTGGAGAGTTCTATAGATGTCTATTAGGTCCGCTTGGTGCAGAGATGAGTTCAATTCCTGGATATCCTTGTTAACTTTCTGTCTCGTTGATCTGTCTAATGTTGACAGTGGAGTGTTGAAGTCTCCCATTATTATTGTATGGGAGTCTAAGTCTCTTTGTAGGTCTCTAAGGACTTGCTTTATGAATCTGGGTGCTCCTGTATTGGGTGCATATATATTTAGGAGAGTTAGCTCTTCCTGTTGAATTGATCCCTTTACCATTATGTAATGGCCTTCTTTGTCTCTTTTGATCTTTGATGGTTTAAAGTCTGTTTTATCAGAGACTAGGATTGCAACCCCTGCTTTTTTTTGTTCTCCATTTGCTTGGTAGATCTTCCTCCATCCCTTTATTTTGAGCCTATGTATGTCTCTGCATGTGAGATGGGTCTCCTGAATACAGCAGACTGATGGGTCTTGACTCTTTATCCAGTTTGCCAGTCTGTGTCTTTTAATTGGAGCATTTAGTCCATTGACATTTAAGGTTAATATTGTTATGTGTGAACTTGATCCTGTCATTATGATATTAACTGGTTATTTTGCTCGTTAGTTGATGCAGTTTCTTCCTAGCCTCGATGGTCTTTACATTTTGGCATGTTTTTGCAATGGCTGGTACCGGTTGTTCCTTTCCATGTTTAGGGCTTCCTTCAGGGTCTCTTGTAAGGCAGGCCTGGTGGTGACAAAATCTCTAAGCATTTGCTTATCTGTAAAGGATTTTATTTCTCCTTCACTGATGAAACTTAGTTTGGCTGGATATGAAATTCTGGGTTGAAAATTCTTTTTCTTAAGAACGTTGAATATTGGCCCCCACTCTCTTCTGGCTTGTAGAGTTTCTGCCGAGAGATCTGCTGTTATCTGATGGGCTTCCCTTTGTGGGTAACCCGACCTTTCTCTCTGGCTGCCCTTAAGATTTTTTCCTTCATTTCAACTTTGGTGAATCTGGCAATTATGTGTCTTGGAGTTGCTCTTCTGGAGGAGTATCTTTGTGGCGTTCTCTGTATTTCCTGAATTTGAATGTTGGCCTGCCCTACTAGGTTGGGGAAGTTCTCCTGGATGATATCCTGAAGAGTGTTTTCCAACTTGGTTCCATTTTCCCCCTCACTTTCAGGCACCCCAATCAGACGTAGATTTGGTCTTTTTACATAATCCCATACTTCTTGCAGGCTTTGTTCATTTCTTTTTCTTCTTTTTTCTTGGTTTCTCTTCTCGCTTCATTTCATCATTTGATCCTCAATCGCTGATACTCTTTCTTCCATTGATCGAGTCGGTTACTGAAGCTTGTGCATTTGTCACGTATTCTCGTGTCATGGTTTTCATCTCTGTCATTTCGTTTATGATCTTCTCTGCATTAATTAGTCTAGCTGTCAATTCTTCCACTTTTTTTTCAAGATTTTTAGTTTCTTTGCGCTGGGTACGTAATTCCTCCTTTAGCTCTGAGAAGTTTGATGGACTGAAGCCTTCTTCTCTCATCTCGTCAAAGTCATTCTCTGACCAGCTTTGATCCGTTCTGGCGATGGGCTGCGCTCCTTTGCAGGGGGAGATGCGCTCTTATTTTTGAATTTCCAGCTTTTCTGCCCTGCTTTTTCCCCATCTTTGTGGTTTTATCTGTCTCTGGTCTTTGATGATGGTGACGTACTGATGGGGTTTTGGTATAGGTGTCCTTCCTGTTTGATAGTTTTCCGTCTGACAGTCAGAAGGACTGTCTGTTGGTCTGTTGGAGATTGCTTGAGGTCCACTCCAGACCTGTTTGCCTGGGTATCAGCAGCAGAGGTTGCCAAAGATAGAATATTGCTGAACAGCGAGTGTACCTGTCTGATTCTTCTTTGGAAGTTTCCTCTCAGGGGTGACTCCACCCTGTGAGGTGTGGGGTGTCAGACTGCCCCTAGTGGGGGATGTCTCCGCTAGGCTACTCAGGGGTCAGGGACCCACTGAGCAGGCAGTCTGTCCGTTCTCGGATCTCAACCTCCGCGTTGGGAGATCCACGGCTCTCCCCAAAGCTGTCAGACAGAGTCGTTGGCCTCTGCACCGCCCCTGCTGCTTTCCCTTTGGACCTCAGCTGTGGGCTGTCCCCAGAGGTGAGTCTACAGAGACAGGCAGGTTTCCTTGAGCTGCTGTGAGCTCCACCCAGTTCGAGCTTCCCAGCGGCTTTGTTTACCTACTTAAGCCTCAGCAATGGCGGGCGCCCCTCCCCCAGCCTCGCTGCTGCCTTGCGGATAGATCGCCGCAGACGCTGTGTTAGCAGTGAGGGAGGCTCCGTGGGCGTGGGACCCTCCCGGCCAGGTGTGGGATATATTCTCCTGGTGTGCCTGTTTCCTTAAAGCGCAGTATTGGGGGGGGAGTTACCCGATTTTCCAGGTGTTATGTGTCTCAGTTCCCCTGGCTAGGAAAAGGATTTCCTTCCCCCTTGCGCTTCCAGGTGAGGCGATGCCTCGCCCTGCTTCAGCTCACGCTGGTCAGGCTGCAGCAGCTGACCAGCACCGATTGTCCGGCACTCCCTAGAGAGATGACCCCAGTACCTCAGTTGAAAATGCAGAAATCACCGGTCTTCTGTGTTACTCGTGCTGGGAGTTGGAGACTGGAGCTGTTCCTATTCGGCCATCTTGCTCCCTCTGTTTGTCTTTTAAGGGTCTCCTAACCCATTCTATCGTCTCTACATGTTGCCAAATTTCTGATTTCACCATAGTGAGGGAATTTTTTTCTTAGAGCTATTATAGAGTTTGGTAGAGGTTATAGGATAAGGCAATTTAAAGAACAGCAAATTAAGCTTGCTGATCTTATTGAGACTCAGCTAATTTTCTTGAATAAACACTACCTAAATTGCTGCAAGGGTCTGGTTAATTTACAGAGTTCTGAAATTACTGGTTATGCCACCTTTTTTTTTTTCTTTTTCGCAAGTGCTTTTACAAAGGACAGAATTTTCAGAGCTCCATACTCTACCATTTTCACTGACATTACTTCGCCTCCTTTGTCTTTCCTTCTATTTTCTCTCACTACAGAGAGCCTTTCTCTGCTTCAGCTTGCATGTAAACAATCTTATCAACCCCACATTGATGACTTTTTTGTACCTCGGTTCAAGTGACAAGTCTGACTGAAAATGAAACCTCACAGCTCCCGTTCCAAATTCTAGAGAGAGAGGGAATCTGATTGGTGCAATGTTTGCACAATATTCAACCTTGTCCAATTAAATATGGTCAGGGCGACAGTGTCATGTAACATTAACATAGAATAAGAGAAGCATTACTCTAAAATAAGAATGTATTTGGGCTTGTTAGGAACATCAAATGGTGTCTATTACATGATAATATCCCTAGATCTAGCAAAGAATAGAGTCAATATACTGTAAACTATGAGTACATGAAGCACGAAGGAAAATATTAGGAAATTTTAGTTACCACAAACTTGGATGAAAAAAACAGAAACTATGAAAGGGGAAAGTCTCTATTATTACTATCCAGAGGCGACTTATTAACATATTGATATACACTCAGCCATCTGCATCTGTGGGTTTGGCATCCATGAATTCAACCAACCGAGGATTGAAAATATCACAAAAAGAAACAAAAAAAAATACAACATTAAAATAATGCAAATTAAAAGCAATATAACAACTATTTACATAGCATTTACATTGTTTTAAGTATTATAATTAACCTAGAGATGATTTAAAGTGCACAGGCGAATGTGTGTAGGTTATACACAAATACTGTATCATTTATTTCAGGAACATAGGCATCCATGAATTTTGATTTCCATGGGAGTCCTTTCAGCAATTCCCCTCTACAACGGAGGGACAACTGTTTATCTTTCTAGTCATATACAAATATGTTCTGAGAAATTTCCCATATCATTAAATATCCTTCTAAAATTTGAAAGTTTAAGTATTCACAGTATTCTCTCTCTAATTCCAAGGTTCTCTAGGCCTCAGTAGTCATGGGTAGCAATCGTTTCACCTTAACCATTATAAATCAAATTTTATGAGTTATTTTCTTTACAGGCATAATGTAGGACTTCAAATATCCACAACATATTTTCAATGTTTACAGGAATTGTGTTATTCATGATTATTAACATCATTCTACATAAATCACTGTGTGCATATTTATACATTTAGAGTTAATGCTCAGAAATTTTTTTTACTAGTTGGTCAGGGTATGAATATGTTTGATACTATTGTAACTTGCCTAATTGCCCCTTAGACTTTATTTTTAACAGCTTTCTTGTAATGGGATTTTCTAAAATCTGATATAAGAAGCTTTTCCATGTGTCTAAAATCTTTCTTGCACCGACTTAAGTAAGCTATTTTTCTGAATGTTGTACAATGTTTCTTGAAGAATCTACATTTATTGCAACAAATTGTATAGGCCATTCCCCCACTACCCTGTGAGGTGAAAAAATCACCTATGGGTACAATGTTCACGATTTGGGTAACGGGTACACCAGAAGCCCAATTCCCACCAGTATGCATTATATCCATGTAACAAACATGCATATGTAACCCCTCAATCTAAAATAAATAAAACTGTTTACAAATAATAATATTTCAATTGTTACATAATAATTGCCACATCAATTTACTGTATATACCAACATTTTTGTTTTATTTTTAATAATGATTTTATATTCTGTTTAAAGAAACTTTGCATCCATGAATGAAGATACTCTTTGTGGTATTATAGCTACTGAAGGAATGTTATAGAAGTCCCTGAAAGCATAGAGATGGCTATTTACTACCTCTCAATGGGTATCTTCTCTGGGTGTAAGCTCCTGTTTTAATCTTCAATGTTCAAGGCAATGTTCATTCAATTTATGCTGCTGCACATTCAGAAAGTCAATTTGTCAAGAATCTCTGATCTTGGGCAGTAATTATAGTATGCTCCCTAGAGTTACATGTCTTTCATTTGACTGCTTTTTTAAACTGGCAAGTCTGTGTTTTTCTTTCTTGGATCTTCTTGTTTTATTTTATAAGTGTAAAACTGCAAGAGATTAAAGAGCCAGTATGCATAGTAACATCGATAAGTGCAAATTTTGAAGCGAAGATGTACAGGTTTTGTTTGACAGACTGAACTTTACTGGATTAAATTGAAATACAGTTTGTTTCAATATGGCTGAGAAGAAATAAACAGTCTGAAGCTGAGTAGTTCATTGGTGGGAACATTATGCCAAATACTACTAATTTTAGCAATATTTTTCATTCAATTTCTTCAAGATCTAATTACTTACGTGTAAATAGAAATCATTCTAGTCTCCAGAGTTCAAATACATATCATATTCCTAACCTTAAGATGTCCCCTTTTTTCCAATCTACAGATTCAACAGATGAGTCTAACAGGTGGCCCTTTATATAAATTGAAACATCAGCTATGTTAATATAGTTATCAGATTAGTAGTATACATGCTTAATTTACTTGCATTTCCCCAAATCTTTCCAGCCTCAGAACAGAAGGAGCAATGATATTCAAATTTCACTCACTCTTGCTTTCCTTTATGTCACTGTCTTACATGGACTTCTCTGAGTGAAGAAATACATGTTTAGGTGTTATTGTTGTTTCAATGGACTTCCTAATTCCCTGCTGGGTCCTAGCACCATTCAGTTGGGTACTTATATAGTAGCACAACTGAGGCACTGAAAGTGCCACAGTATGCCGTAAAAAAAAAATCTATCCTTCTTCTTTTTACATTACCTTCTACTTTGTAACAGAATAATGTGAAGATTAATATCACATAATCCTCAGTGGAGGAGATACGTTCTCTTTCTCCAGAATCAACTGGAGTCAATGACTTGGATGCACTCCATATCCCCTCAAGTGGACCGTTAAAAGTTTTAGACTGGGTCAGGAAAAGGAGTTTACAAGTTCATTTTGGTGAGATCAGAGGCAGACAGAGAATTAGGAGGCTCCTGCAATGGCCCAGGTTAGGGATTATGGTGCCTGAACTGGGATGTCAATAGTGAACATGGAGAAAAGTAGATGGATTTGAGACATGTTAAAGAGTTGGAAGCAAAAGAACTGGGGTCTGTGTGTGTGTGGGCCTTGTACCAAGTGATGTGTTTGCCACTGAAAACATGCAGGGTAGCTAAACATGACTTCACTTTAGTTCCTTTCTAGACACAGGAGTTGATTCAATGCCTGCCCTGACATCTCCTTAATAGTGTCTATTTATCCCTGAGCATTTTGCAGAGAACTGTGTTTCACACCATTCCCCACCCCACCACTCACTTGTTCTCTATTTCCTTTTTCTTAGGCTAGACAAAGGCAGAAAAATCTCCCATTTGTGGCCAAAATAGTAGCAGTAATGTAACCGCTCTTCTTTTTTGCTTTGAGTGAAAGCCCAAGGAAGCCTTCGTTTTTCTCATGCAATCTGAAAGTCTGAAAATGAGATATGAGCTGTTATTGTATTCTGAGACCCACTACTTTCCCAGCTCAAAAAGGTCTTATATGCAGTCAGTAATGATATATTATAGATAGAGGTCAGTCAGAGATAAGGCCATCCCTCTACTTATGTCATTTCTTTGCTCACACATATGAACATATGTTGTTAGATGCAGCCAGGCCACTTATTGGATGCTTTACTGCTTAGAAATTTCTTTTACCAGATACCCTAAATCATCACTCTTAAGTTCAAGTTCCTCAGATCTCTAGGAAAGGGACACAATGCTGCCAGGTTCTTTGGTAACACATAACAAAAGTGACTATTGCTCCAGTTCCCAGTGAGTTCCTCATCTCCATTTGATCTCTATCAGCTTTTATTTTAGTCCTTTAACCAGTCCCTAGGGAGTTCCAAATTTTCCCTCCTCTTCCTGTCTTCTTCTGAGCCCTCCACAGTGTTCCAACCTCTGTCTGTGTCCTTTACCCAGTTCCAAAGTTGCTTCTACATTTTCAGGTATCTTTATAGCAATACCCTACTCCAATTTTTCAATACAGTACGAATTTTCTGATTAGTCCATTTATACTTTGGTATGAAGAAATTACGGAGACGGGTAATTTATAAAGAAGAGAAGCTGAATTGGCTCATGGTTCTACAGGCTGTGCAGGAAGCATGGCAGCATCTACTTCTTGGGAGGCTTCAGGGAGCTTTTACTCCTGGCAGAAGTAAAAGCAGGAGCAGGCATCTTAGACGGCAGGAGCAGGACCAAGGGGGGATGCTACGCACTTCTAAGTAACTGGAGCTCATGAGAATTCACTCAGTATACAGCACCAAGGGTTAATGGTGCTAAACCATTTATGAGAAATCAACTCCCGTGATCTCATCACCTTCTCCCACACTGGGGATTACAACTCGACCTGAGATTTGGGTGGGGCACAGAGCCAAACTATATCACTGACTTTACTAATTTAGACTAATAAAGTAAGCAATGAATGTGGAGGTTTTGTTTTGATTTGTACTGAAGATCTAACAAGTGTCGGTTACTATGCTAGACTCCAGAGACAGAATAGTGGCAGAAATTAATGTGATACAGTCTTTGCCCTTAAGGAGGTTACAGATAGCTGTGACTAAATAATTACATTATAATGTCATAAGTCCTATTTCACAGATATTTATTAGTGCCATGGGATCACAGAGGAGCAAATAACTAACTCTGCCTACATTAACGAATTAACGATGAGGGTTTAAATAGAACAGGTGTTATTTTTCTGAGACCCAAAACAGAAACAGTAATTTAAAAGATTAACCAGTCTTTAAAGTCATAAATGCTTTGTGTGTGTACATACAAAAGTCATGCGTGTGTTGAGTATTTCAGGAAATACATGCTGTATTGTATATTTTGGAGAGATAGTACCTGTTTTATTTAAGAAAATATTTTTAGTGTTTTTGTATTATTTAATTTTATTTATTTAACATAAAAGTGTTTATCACATTCACCCTATTCATTAAAACAGTTCAGAATGTTTTTTTATTTGGCAAAACATCCTAACTACATTTCCTAAGTGTTGTTTTATAGATGTGTTCTTTTTAACACAAGTTAAAGTAAAGCCACTGTGTTTAAGTTGTTCTTTTATAGACTTACCTCCCTTCACTCATTTGAGCTTGAGAAGGCAGAATACATCTAGATATATGAGTAACAAATGCAGCCAAGCTAATATATCTTAGTCAGTTCTAGGCTTTGAAGAAAACCAATTTTAACCTTGGAAATTAATTGGAAATGGGGAAACTCTGACAACATGAAACCGGTAACCAAGACCACTTAAATTGGGTTATAAATGGAATTTCAAATGAAAAATCCTTTAAGATTTGATGGAACTAAGCAATCGAGTGACTCTAGTTTCCTAGGAAGAAGTGTTAAACTTCCTGAATATGGAAGAATAGCATATCCTAAGGGAGATTATAATTAAAGCATAACAGATTGTATTTTTCTTTTTCAGAGGAATTACAAAGATCAAGATGAATTCAGTGAAGCTTCCCATAGGACTGTTCAAAGATCTCCAGGTAAAGAAAACTTTGTTTTGGAAACTGGGGGAAAGAGGAAATGGAATTAAATAAGAGTCCGCTGCACAAGTTAAGAATTTTAGAAAAGAGATAAAGGGAGCAGGAAAGTAAAATGAATTCATGCTCGCAAAAGCAGTCAGAGATTAAAAAGGGGCACTGGTGATGGGAAGCCTTTATGATTATATCACAGAGAGATCAGAAACAGAATGGATTAGCTAATAAATTGGAGAAACTACAGTTAAAAATGACTATTAAATATGTGCATTTTCAAGTATATATTTAACAATAACAATTCATTTATTTTCTAAGAGTCATTTGAGCAAGTTGGAACTAATGGATACTAGGCAGAAAAGTGAACATCCAGGAGCTAGTAATTAAATGAGATTAATTACGTGAGGGAGTAGGAAACATCTAGGTTGGATTCTCGTGTCCTTGTGTGAGTTCTGTTTTTATCTCAATATAAAAAGCTCAGTTCTGTTCCTAGGCAGCTAAGCAAAGTAGGAGAGTAGCAGTGAAAATCAGATATAAGCAGGTTTAGAAGTATGGTAAATTCAGTATGGTTATGTCACAAGATGGAGATTTTACAGCTATTTGAGATTTTAGTAGTTATGCATAAGATAATATAAAATAATCATTGAAAAAATGTGTTTGAAGGCATAATTAGTAGCTGGTCTCCAATAGGCTGTTAATAAATACTTCTGATGGATCAGATACTATTACCTCCCAAATTACAGTACTTCAGGGAGAGCTAGTTGCATTAGACATACGTGTATCTCTCCTGTATTTTGAAACAGCCCAAGGCATGGCAATAGAAAAGATAAAGTTGGGTGTTTTAAGTCTTCCTGATCCTTGTTCTTAGAATATTTCCAACCAAACTCATCATACAAACTTTCCTAAACCTCTTCCATATCAAAATTTTATATATTCATGCCTAATCCTCTCAGATACTTACTCTCTGCTAGCCAACTAATCAACTAACCAAAACTACTGTGATCTAGTGATAATATATGCTTCTAGCTTACCTTACTCAAGAGTTAAGAATTTGAAAAAGGGTCTTCTTCTAGATATTTACGACCTCAAGTTAAGACAAAAATTTTATTCCGATAATAAGATTCTAGAGAAATATGGCAGGGCATCAGGACAGATTATTTGGACAGGTGAAACTTTCAAGCATCTTTTTAATCATATTACACAAACTCATTTTGTCTTTCAGACTAAAATTCATTGAGTATTTCATTATACTGTCTGCTATAATCTGTCTTATAGGTGTTTCACATGACTTAACTAGCTTAATTCTCTTAAAATAACTGATTTACTGATGGAGAAATGGAAACTCTAAGATTACCTGCCTCATGTCACACAGTCGGTAAATTGCAGAGCTGGGACTCAGACTCATTTCTGTCTGGTTCCAGAGCTTTAGTTCTTAACCACTCTTCATAGTGCTTTTATATTGCATTAAGTTTTCGTGGAATGTTATAAGGAATGGGATAGGGCCAAAATATCTGAAAAATATTTTATCCTAAATGTTGTCTATGTGTAGAAATATCAGTTAGGGAACTCCTGGCTTTTGGCTTTTCTGCATTCCCCCTTATTGTGCCTCTTACTCAGAAAAAGAAGAGTTAATTATCCAATTGGTAAATTGAAGAGAAAGAAATGGGCATAGAGAACTCAATACATTCTCCCTTCCTCTTTAAGCTCAGTCTTTCTTCAGAGACTATCCATTTTGCTAAGCTGTTTTGTGCCTTAAGTCTTTGAAGGCCAGGCTCTTCTAAAACAGAGAGAGGCCAGCAGCTTGCCACACACTGTCTATGATTGAAGCTCAGCATTAAGAATTCCACCTTTGACACACATGTGATCCAAATTCTTAAATAATTTTATCAATAATAATGTTGTCATTTAGTTCTTCAGCTGCCTTCTCCTTCTTCAATCCCCAATTGGTTCAGTATTCAGTAGTGCAAAAGGGGTGTCAATTACTGATCACTTCATATCACTAGAGTTAATTATGGTTAATTTAGAAATCGGCCGGGCGCGGTGGCTCAAGCCTGTAATCCCAGCACTTTGGGAGGCCGAGACGGGCAGATCACGAGGTCAGGAGATGGAGACCATCCTTGCTAACATGGTGAAACCCCGTCTCTACTAAAAAATTACAAAAAATTAGCCGGGCGTGGTGGCGGGCGCCTGTAGTCCCAGCTACTCCGGAGGCTGAGCCAGGAGAATGGCGTGAACCTGGGAGGCGGAGCTTGCAGTAAGCGGAGATCGCGCCACTGCACTCCAGCCTGGGCGACAGAGCAAGACTCCTTCTCAAAAAAAAAAAAAAAAAAAAAGATTTAGAAATCATGTTTTTTAGTAGCAGAAAATATAGCAACCAGAATTTATTGACAGAGTGACAAACATTTGGACAGTAGAGTATATCTAGATTATGTTACTTTTTCTCTCCACTAATGTATCTGGTATTGTTTTATATGTAATACAAACTCTTCTCTTGGTAAAATTTTTGTTTACTTGTTTTAAAATATTATTTGATGAGTTATTCCAAGTGTGATTGGAGGGACAGTGTTAATTTAGCATCTTCATTTGTTATGAAATAACAATAAATATGTGACTAGATTATTTTACCAGAAATCCTTTGCTTAAAATATTTTAAAAATCTAGGTCAACTATAGAAGAATGGGTTTATGGGGCCTAGTAGTATCCAAATGGTGAATTTCCTGTAGTACTCAATCTGGCACTTGCACCCATAGTACCTTCTTTTGTTTTCTGATTATTTCATATGTCTCAGTATTATCTTCCAAATGAGATTAGAAATTTATATATACCAAGGACAACATATGATTGATTTTTATCTTTTATCCCAATTCTTGCCACTTTCAAGAATGACCAAAGTTCTGAGAACGACCGAAGTTCTGAGTGAAATAAAACTTATTAACTTGAAAGGGAAAAAATGTAATCAGGTTAGTTATCCACAAGTCACCATGTTTTCTACCTTGAATTATTTATTTTAAACCAGTTGTTTTAATGCTGGAAAGATATGCTATATGTACCTTTTCGTAATGGGGCTCTTTGGAGTAGATTGTAGGTAACATATTTTATTAGTATTTATTCACACAACTTCTAATTAGACTAACGAAAATAGATGAAAATTTTTATGATATTTCTGTAACTTTGGTAGGATTGAATATGTTGGTAAAGATGTCATGGGATGAGAGGACACTGCTTTGATATGGAAAAGATTTACTCTTTGTCACTGTCAAATTCAGCACATAAATCATCTCCCAATAGCCCTGGAGAAGTAGTGCCATTCATGTCAAATTACACCTTATGGTTTTCAGTGCCTTTCCAAGATGGATGATGAATAGAGGTGAACTATGTGACTGATGTCAGCTAGTAGGTTTTGGTTGATATCAGACGTTCAACTTATATAAGGAAGAGCATGCCATCTTCTTCTGGAGAATCTCAGTGTTGCCTCAACAGTTATGCTTTATACATGTACACTTACTCTTTGGTATTACATGCTGAATAACAAGTATGTGAAGATTACACGTTTTTGAACTTGGTTTTTTTTTTTTTTTTAATGTCAATTTTTGCATAGTATAATGCAAGTGCTACTTGCCATATCTGGACCTCTAAGCCTTATTTTCTTACTTTAAGAGGTGAATTTAAAAATCCCTATGGAAGCAAATTAAGCTTTGGAAAAGCAGAAAACTCTGGATCATCAGAGTTAGATGACTTTGGTTCCATGGGTGACTATGAGAGTATTTCCCAGCTGATAGCAGACCTTTTCAGGAGTTCAAATGCCAATTATTTTTGTGACTTCTCCCAAGTCTGTTAAACACTTTGTACTTCATTTGTTTCATTTAAATATACACAATGATATTTGAAATTTGCTGTGTTGCACAGAACTAACGAACACCTTCCGTGAACTTCTAGTAAATATATTTTAATAGTGTTATTAAGGATAATAAAAGTTATTAAAGGAATTAGAGGGTTGTCATTTAGTACTGATGATTAACAATTAACATCAAAGTCTAATTTGTATGTATCATTAGAAAGAGTCAAAAATTATTACATGTTAATATGAAATGTCATTATTATTTGCCTATAAATAAGGAAAAGTTCTCTTAATTAAAAACAGCATTATTTATGCAAGAAATCGAGATCTTATTCTGTACTTTTAAAATAAAAGTGTTGCAAGACAAAATTTTGGAAATGACAATTATGTACAATTCCCTGAGATATGTTTTTACTCTGATTTCTTCTTGTGAGTCTTGTAAAATACTGTTTACATTTAAAATCCACTTTGAAGTGAAAATGATTAAATAGGGTCCTACCTCAGAGTCCTTACTATGTTAAGCTATATGGAGTAAATGGGAGGTTTTCAGTTTTGCAACATCAATAGAAGTTTGTTTTTAAATAAATTCAATATAATGGGACATTTCAGGTCTCCAAAAGACTATAGGAGGGAAAGAAAAGTGACAGAAAGAGAGGTAAATATTCTCTACAAATCAGAAGTTTCAACCATGGAAACAAAAGGATGATACCGCCTACCACACAAACACACAAAAGTGCATAGCCACAGACCATATAAAGGAACTACACATCAAGACAACAAGGCAACTAGCTACCAAGACCACTACAGGAACAAAACCTTACCTATCAATATTAACCTTGAACATAAGCAACCTAAACACTCCACTCCAAAGACCCAGAGTGGTAAATCAAAAAATCAAGACCCAACCTTCTACTGTGTTCAAAAGACTCATCTCATAAGTAACGACACCCTTAGGCTCAAAGTAAAGGGATACAGAAAGATCTATAACACAAATGGAAAATGAAAAAGAACAGCAATCACTATTCCTATGTAAAATAAAATAGACTGTGAACAACCAACAGGAAAAAAAAAAGGATGAAGAATGGCATTAAATGATGGTAAAATACTCAATTGAACAAGAATATTTCACTATCATAAATAAATATACACCAAACTTCGGAGCACCCAGATTTATAAAACAATTACTACTACATCTAAAAAAAGACTGACACTCACACATTAAAAGAGGGGGACTTCAACATGGCACCATCAGCATTTGATAGATCATCAAGTAAGACAACTCACAAAGAAATTCTGAGCATAAACTTGACAGCTGACAAATTGGAGTTAATAGAAATCTACAGAACACTGCACCCCAAAACCATAGAATATACAAAATTACCATCTGCATATGGAAGATACTCTGACACATTAAAAAATATTAAAATCATATGAAACATACTCTGACTATGGTGGAATAAAAATAGAAACTGCTGGCAAGATTAACTTTCAAAACCATAAAAATACATGGAAACAATACAATTTGCTCCTGAATGACTTTCAGGTAAACAATGAAACTGAGGCAGAAATTTTCAAAATTATTTGAAATCAATGAAAAGAGTGACACAATGTACCAAAATCTCTGGGACATGGAAAAAGCAGTGTTAAGAGGAAAAGGAAAGTTTATACTGCTATATGCCTACATCAAAAAGACGAAATGTCTCAGATAATAAACTAACGTTACCCCTAAAGGAACTAGAAAAACAAGAACAAACTAAACTCGGACCTAGCAGAATAAAAGAAATCTTAAATCACGTCAGAAATAAACAAAATTGAGACTTACAAAACCATAAAAGAATCAACAAAATGAAAAAGTGGTTCTTTGAAAGAATAAATGCTACCAATAAACTGTTTGCTTGATTAACAAAGAAAAAAATGGGAGAAGATCGAATAAAGGACAAGTAGAAATGATAAAGGTGACATTACAACCAATCCCACATAGATACAAAAGGTTTTCAGAGATACTGTCAACATTTCTACGCACACAAGCTAGAAAATCTGGAAAACAAAAATGAATACATTCCATTCCATACACAACTTGTCAAAATTGACCCAGGAAGAAGTAATAACTTTGAACAGATTAATATCAAGCTTCAAAATTGAATCAGTAATAAAATATCTACCTGCCAAAATAAAAAAGGCCTGGACTAGATTAATTCACAGACAAATTCTACCAGATATACATATAATGGCTGGTACCAATTTTAATGAAACTATTCCAAAAGATTGAAGAAGAGGGACCCCTCCAGATTATGGTATCATCCTGATATCATAATCAGATATGGTATTATTATGATAGTATAATCTGGCAAAGACGTGACAAAAAACAAAACTACAGGCCAATATTTCTGATGAACATGGATGCAAAAATCCTCAGCAATATATGAGCAAACTGAATCCAGTAGCCCATAAAAGACATAATACAACACAATCAAGTAGAGTTATTCCTGGGATGCAAGGATGGTTGAATATATGCAAATCTATAAATATGATTCACCACATAATCAAAATTAAAAAACAAAAACCATATGATCATCTCAATAGATGTAGAAAAAGCATTCTGTAAAATCCAACATCTCTTTATGATAAAAACCCTCAAAAAACTAGGCACTGAAGGAACATACTTTGAAATAATAAGTGAAATTTGTGAAAAACCCACAGCCAATATCATACCGAATGGAGAAAATGTAGAATAATTCCTTTTAAGAACTGGAAGAAGAAAAGGATGTTCACTCTCGTCACTCCTATATAATACAGTATTGGAAATCCTAGCCAGAGCAATCTGGCAAGAGAAACAATTAAAAATCATCTCAATAGGAAAAGAGGAAACCAATTATTTCTTTTCACTGAAAATAGGATTCTATACTTAGAAAATCTTAAAGATTCTGCCAAAACACTCCTGCATCTGATAAATGACTTCATTAAAGTTTCAAGATATGAAATCAATGTACAAAAGTCAGTAACATTTCTATACATCAATAGAGTTCAAGCTGAGAACCAAATGAAGAATGCAATCCCATCTATAATAGCGACAAAAAGAAGAAAATACCCAGGAGTACATCTATTCAAAAAGGTGAAATATGTCTACAATGAGAACTACAAAATATTGATGAAAGAAATAGTTGATGACACAAGAAAATAGAAAACTATTCTGTGCTCATGGTTTAGAAGAATCAATATCGTTAAAATGTCCATATTTTTCAATGCAATCTACAGATTCAAAACAATTCCTATCAAATTATCAATGTAATTTTCCATAGAAATTGACAAAGCTCTTCTAAAAATCATATGGAACCAAAAGGAATCTGAATGGCTAATGAAATCCTAAGCAAAAAGAACAAAACTGGAGGAATCATATTACTAAACTATACTATATATAAAGCTATATTAAGTAAAACAGCATGTTACAGGTAAGAAAAAATGGACACATAATTGGTCGGGCGTGGTGGCTCACATCTGTAATCCCAGCACTTTGGGCTACCGAGGCTGGCAGATCACGAGATCAGGAGATCAAAACCATCCTGGCTAACACCGTGAAGCCTCGTCTCTACTAAAAATACAAAAAAATTAGCTGGGCGTAGTGGTGGGCACCTGTAGCGACTGTAGTCCCAGCTACTCTGGAGGCTGAGGCAGGAGAATGGCATGAACCCGGGAGGTAGAGCTTGCAGTGAGCTGAGATAGTGCCACTGCACTCCAGCCTGGGGGACAGAGCAAGACTCCAAGGTCAGGAGATCAAGACCATCCTGGCTAAAATGGTGAAACCCAGTCTCTACTAAAAATACAAAAACAAAAATTAGCTGGGCGTGGTGGTGGGCGCCTGTAGTCCCCGCTACTCGGGAGGCTAAGGTGGCAGAATGGCAAGAACCTGGGAGGCGGAGCTTGCAGTGAGCCGAGATTTCCCAACTGCACTCCAGTCTGGGCGACAGAGCGAGACTCCATCTCAAATAATAATAATAACGAAAAATTTAAAAATGGACACATAATTAATGCAACAGGGTTGAGAACCTGTAAATAGAGCCACACACCTAATGCTGGGAAAACTGGCTAGCCACATGCAGAAGAATAAAACCGGACCCGTACCTCTCACCATATACAAAAATTAACTCAAGATGGATTAATGATTTAAATAAAAGCCCTCAAACTATAAAAACCCTAGAAGAAAACGAAGGCAATACTCTTTTGAACACAGGCTTAGGCAAAGAATTTATGACTAAGTCCTCAAAGGCAAATGAAGCAAAAACAAAAATTCACAGTTGTAACCTAATTAAAATAAGGAGCTTCTACATAGCAAAAGAAATGGTCAAAAGAGTGAACAGACAACCTACAGAATGGGAGAAAAAATTTGAAACTATACATCCAACAAGGACTAATATTCAGAATCTACAAGGAACTTAAACAAATTAACAACGAAAAAAAATAAGTAACCCCATTAAAAAGTGGTCAACTTTGGGAGGCCAAGGCCGGTGGATCACAACGTCAGGAGATCGAGACCATCCTGGTCAACATGGTGAAATCACGTTTCTACTAAAAATTCAAAAAAAAAAAGTAGCTGGGCGTGGTAGTGCACACCTGTAGTCTCAGCTACTTGGGAGACTGAGGTAGGGGAATCGCTTGAACCTGGGGGAGGGGAAGGGGCGGAGGTTACAGTGAGCCGAGATCATGGCACTGCTCTCCAGCCTAGTGATAGAGTGAGACTCTGTCTCAAAAAAAAAGGCAGGGGTGGGGGGAGGCAAAGGACATGAATGGAAACTTCTCAAAAGAAGGAGTACAATCTCCCAACAAATATACTTTAAACATGTTCAAAATCACTAATTATTAGAGAAACTGAACTCAAAACCACAATGTGATACCATCTCATACCAGTCAGAGTGGCTAATACGAAAAAGTCAAAAAAATTACAGACGTTGGCAAGGTTGCAGAGAATAGAGAACACCAATCACCAATCCACTGTTGGTGGAATTGCAAATTAGTTGAGCCTCTGTGGAAAGCAGTTTGGAGATTTCTCAAAGAACTATGAATAGAACTACCATTCACCCCAGCAACCCCATTACTGGATATATTCACAAAGGAAAATAAATTGTTCTTCTAAAAATACACCTGCACTTGTATGTTTCTTGCAACCCTATTCACAATAGCAAAGACATGGAATCAACCTAGGTGCCCTCCCATCATTGATTAGATAAAGGAAATGTGTTATATATACACTATAGAAAACTATACAGCCACAAAAAGGAACACAATTTTGTCCTTTGCAGCAACATGATGCAGCTGAATATCATTATCTATAGTGAATTAACATATTCTTACTTGTGAGAGCTAAACATTGGGTACACATGGACATAAAGATGGGAAAAATAGACACTGGGGACTCCGAAGTGGGGAAGGGAAGGAGAGGGGAAAGATTAAGAAACTATCTTGGGTGCTATGTTTCACTATTTGGATCAAGGGTTCAATCAAAGCCCAAATCTCAACATCATGCTATATATCCACGGGACAAACCTGCCCATGAGCCCCCTGTACCTAAAATAATTTTTAAACATATTTTAAAAAATAAAAACAATAAAATATTTAAATAGTTACAAAGTTGACAGTTTCATTCTGTTGTGATTAGTATTTTCTATCATGTGGGACCAGCCACACTGAAGTGTGATTAGATCATTGAAGACAAAGTGTATCCTAAAATATATGAAGACACAGAAAAGAGAGGAAGGAGAGTGAAGAAGCAAACATTTCTTTGCCATACTCTCTATACTAGCTGCTTCATATATGTCATCACAGCAGAGACAGAGGACTGAGATCATGAGGACTTCATGATCTCCAGAGAGGCAGAAACAAGTGCTATGCCATTTATTGCCATTATCCTTCTCCCAAATGCCAATGCCATTTATTATGCTTCCACTAGAAAACAACACACTCGTTTTGCTGTCTGATATGACTCAACTCCTCCTATCCCCCAACAATCTACTTTTGAAAGTTACTGTATCAACCCTTTATTTCTGCACTCAACCTTAGCAATCTCACAGTGTTAAGTACATGCTGATTTCAAAATTCCTGTCTATATTACTAAGCAATAGAGTGAAAATTTACATTCAAGCAAACGATGCCTCTGGCAAGTCATTTCATCAAAATAGACTTTAAAATATATCTTAGTCATGATTGATGAATAAAGACAAATCAGGTGGCTCCTGGGATGTTGAATGTCTGCTTTCACTGGGGCATCCTTCTACGGAAGAAGGTATGTTTGAAGGTTTTTGTTGTTTTTTTTTTAATTTCAACTACTTTTTAGCCTCATGTGCTTAAGACGAAATATCATAGAGATGAAATATACATACCTTGAGCTAAGATAACTGGAAGAATTATAATGATAATTAAATCAGCCTGGGAAGAGGTGGAGAGAATGATTAAAACGTAAAAAAGTTTTCTGGAGGAGCTGAGGTAATATCCAAGTGTTAATGGCTGAACAATTGAGTTTGTGGGAAGAACTTTTAGACACAGAGGTAGCATTAAGCAAAGTAGCAGAGTCAAGCACCATCATAGTGAATACAAGTAAGTAAAGGGGAATAGGAAATGTTGGAGCATAAAGTATAAATGAGGAAATGAGACTGAAAATGTAGGCAATTATTCGACTTCTTGTTTGGGCCAAAGATTTTATCCCTGACAGAACAAAAGAAAGAAGCCTTTGTATTATTAATCCTGTTGTAAGAATGGATTTGCAGTGAGCCTACTGTACTTTATTATTAACAGGTTTTGTGACAAGCACCTTTGGGGTAGACAAGCTGTGCAAAATTTAGAGCATCAGAGTCAGATTGCTATGCTTGGAGTTCAGATTACCACAGTTCAAATCAATTGAAAAAAATAAAGCCTAAAATAATGTAAAGATGGTTTATGTGCTATTTAAAATTAATGTCTTATACATCTCCAGCTGAATCAAAGTTGCAAAGGGAGGAATATATATATATATATATATATATATATTCATAGCATGACTTCAAAAAACTTTGTTAGTGTTTTCCTAGGAAGAAAATGTAATAAGTCAAACTTTTGATTTGCGAGTAAATTGTAAATCTGATGTTAATAAGTATCTTTCAAGAGAATTTGGTATTCCGAGATTTGAAATTATGCAATGGATAGAACTAATTTTTATTAGCAAGGCATCTTGTAAATATCTGTAGGATGTATTTTCAGCACAAAAGTATTCGCTTTGTTGCCTACATTAAAAGGAAATGCAAAATAAAACTGAAATTTCTTTGTTGTCTCATATTTTTTGACAACTGTTTCTTAATCACAGTAAATAATAATACTTGAGAAATTTCTCTGACATTTATATTTTATTTTAAAATTCTATTATGTATCCAAAAACTTAACAAACTCTCAGGTGAGTTGATTGTGCCTTCACAAACTGCAATGTGCTTGAATATCCAGGTTTTTTTTTTTTTTTTACTTTATTTATTTATTTATTTTTTTTAATTTATTTTTTATTATACTTTAAGTTCTAGGGTACATGTGCATAACGTTTATATCATGTATAACTCCCCAATGCAATCCCTCCCTCCTCCCCCCTCCCCATGATAGGCCCCAGTGTGTGATGTTCCCCTTCCCGAGTCCAAGTGATCTCATTGTTCAGTTCCCACCTATGAGTGAGAACATGCGGTGTTTGGTTTTCTCTTCTTGTGATAGTTTGCTAAGAATGATGGTTTCCAGCTGCATCCATGTCCCTACAAAGGACGCAAACTCATCCTTTTTGATGGCTGCATAGTATTCCATGGTGTATATGTGCCACATTTTCTTAATCCAGTCTGTCACAGATGGACATTTGGGTTGATTCCAAGTCTTTGCTATTGTGAATAGTGCCGCAATAAACATACGTGTGCATGTGTCTTTGTAGTAGAGTAATTTATAATCCTTTGGGTATATACCCAGTAGTGGGATGGCTGGGTCATATGGTACATCTAGTTCTAGATCCTTGAGGAATCGCCATACTGTTTTCCATAATGGTTGAACTAGTTTACAATCCCACCAACAGTGTAAAAGTGTTCCTATTTCTCCACATCCTCTTGCAACCTACTCATCTGACAAAGGGCTAATATCCAGAATCTACAAAGAACTCAAACAAATATACAAGAAAAAAACAAACAACCCCATCAAAAAGTGGGGAAAGGATATGAACAGACATTTCTCAAAAGAAGACATCCATACAGCCAACAGACACATGAAAAAATGCTCGTCATCACTCGCCATCAGAGAAATGCAAATCAAAACCACAATGAGATACCATCTCACACCAGTTAGAATGGCAATCATTAAGAAGTCAGGAAACAATATCCAGGTTTTTAATTATCTTTTTCTTGCAGGCGTCTATATTTCTACTTATATACCTAAACAATAGAGTGAAAATTTAAATTCCAACAAACCACATATTTGGCAAATTGTTTAGTTGAAACTACCTTAAAATATTTGAGTCATGCCTAACAAACAGAGGAGAATCATGTAGTTTACGGCTGGGCCTTAGAATTTGTCGACATTTCTTAGCTTTAATCAATCAAAGGGGGTCCTTGAGCCACTCACTGTGGGAACCTCACTGAGATGGTTGGTTCATTGGTCAAATCTCCAAGTTCTAGGGGTGGCTTCATTTGCACATAAAGATGTATTTCAATTCCTGCATTCTCTTCCTTCTTGAACTGCAATTTTACATCTTATGTATTGTTTTTCAATAAAATATTTTTCTCTTATAATATCAGATAGAAGCAGTTGAAGAATTATTTGTCCTGGACAACAGATCTTTGTAGAGCTCCTGTTATCACATGTTGCCCACACACAGAAATGCCCTATATAAATAAGTTAGCTATGACTGAAAATACATTTCATTATCCTATTGGATTCAGCCAAAAAGGTAGGGTGGGCTGTGTGATAGAATAAACAAAAAAATTCAATTAAAATGTTAGATTGAACATTTTACATCATATAGACAAAAAGATGTAAAGATATCATTGGATTTTAGCTTTTTAATTGGCTCTTTTGGTATCTTTTAAAGGCAGCCAAATTTAAAGTCTGTACTCTTTTCAAGGTGTTTGACCCATCTTCAACATATTACTAAGAATGTATTCTGATGATTCTCAGACTTAGACTTCTTCGTGCACGCACACACACACACACAGTAGCTCTCCAGCACACATTTTGTAACACATGGACTTGATTTTTTCCTCTAATGGAACATCTTGCCAAATGTTTTTCAAATGAGGTCCTGGAGGGCAGTGGATTATTCTTTTACATATTCAAGTATACTTGTGTGTTTAGTAGAGTTGTGCACAAAATAAGTGCTACTCATTGAATGAATTAATGAAATGACACAAAACACCTGGGTTATTTGAGTGAACTAGTATTCTTTGATGCAGTAATTCATGGAAAAGTGCTTGCTTCTGATTGTGTTCTAAGTATGATCTTTGTATTATTTTCCAGAAATTCAGTGGAGTTTCAGGAAAAGTCTACCAAGGTAATGTGGATGGGGGTGATTATCTTTTTGTGTGTGTGTGTGTGTGTGTGTGTGTGTATATATATATATATATATAATATATATATATATAGGAATTAATCTCAGGGGACATTTCTTAAATACTCATCAGCAGTGATTCTTCCCCTTCTCTCTCTGAGCCACGGTGAAGTATCTCTTGAGTGGAGTAATTGTTTTGTTTATGCATTCACTGCTGCAAATGCAAGGAGTCTCCAGGTGATATGCCTAATTGCCTCTTTTCCCACCAAACTGCTGCACACTTTTCAATGGTTTTATCTTTAAAGGGAGCATCTCAATCTGTTTCTCTAATTGAGAACAAATGCCATCTTCTAATTAAGAGATTTGTCAATGCAAGCAATGGGTTCCTGGTGTGTACTTTGGGGCAGGCAGAAGTTGAATCTAAGTATGCATTACTTTTTATCCGTTCAACATTGAGTCAATCGATTGTGTGGGATAATTTTTCCTTTTTTTTTCTTTTTGACCTGCCATTGATGCAGTCATGTGAGAGAGACACTTTGGGCCTAAGAAATGAAGGCCAATTCATGTGAAGTCAGTCCTCTTATAACCACAGTAGGACAGAACTTGTTTCTGAAACCTTCAGAAGGACCAGCCCCTAGAAAAACAGCTCCAGTGAAGTCAGCTCTAAGGGCATATTGAGGTAAGAACTAGGGAAAATTCACAGGTTCTATATTCCCTATTGCTTTTAAAATCCAATTCAAAATGTATTGCCTATCAAAAGAGAAGTCTCTATTACTTTGTGAAAATGATTTATATGGCTCCGGATATGTATTTTTTTTGTCCCCCTTTCCCCCTCCCATTTACTCCTTCAGCCACAGGTAAATACTTTTTGCCATGACCTCTCTCTATCTGTGAAATCAAACTAATATGCTAACTTTTGTTTGCTTTTCTTGTGCAACACTGCTGATGAGAAACATTTGGTCCTCCTTCATCTATTTCTGTTATAACCTTTTAAGACCTGTCATTATAATAAAAAATATCTTAATGTTGATAATGACATTGATGATTGTGATGATGACTGTAAGCTCTGCCATAGACTATTAACTCCATAAAGGCAGGAACTGTATCTATCTTCTTTACCATTTTATAAGGCAAATCCAACAGATTCCCTGACTTGGATCAAGTACTCAAGAAAAATATTTGTTAAATGAATGAAAATGCTAGCAGAGACCATTGGCTGAAAGTTTGCTAATATAATCTTATATTTTATAATCTCTACATTTTATTTTTACAACCATCTTTGGAAACAGGTATTGATTATGCCTATTTTGCAAATGAGAACACCATCTTCAATGGAAGGATAACCACATCTACATTTGAATGTAGTTAGAGGGATGCTCCTCAAGCTTTAGTGTATATTTGAATCCCCTGAGGAATCTTAATAAAATGCAAATTCCTGTTCAGTAGTTCTGAGTTGAGGCCCAAATTTCTGCATTTCTTACAAGCTCCCAGGTGATGCCCACACGGCTGTTCTAAGTGAGCCAGCACCCTTGAGTAGCAATATTCCTTAGAATAACCTACAGATGAGTATATAAAATTCAAATTATTGGTCTACACAGATATACTAAATCATAATCATTATTTGGGAAATGAGAATCAGCTACCTACAGTACAAGCAATCTGGTAATTATTATGAAAATTAAATGAGTAAAATGTATTTATATGAGTAAAGTGCTTTATAAACCAAAAGTAGTATATAAATATTAGAATGACATTTTTATTTTATAATTGTTATTATTGTTTGTTGGTGACATAAATTTGATTTCTGTATCACTCCAAATGTGTATATTGTTTGTGAAGGATGTTTTTACCAATGTATATCTAAAATAAAATGTTCTAAATTAAATCATGGGAATATAATTGTGGCAATTTTGAAAAAAATGTAAAGAAAAATGTGTACATGCTGCATTTTACAATGGAAATAAAGTATATTTTTTTCAGTATAATATCTACTAATCTCTAATGACCTAAAATTATTGTACTCAGCACTGATTTGTTATAAAATTGAGGACAGGAATAGTTCCATATACATGCCTGTTTCTATGCAATAAAGTCCTACAAATGCATTTAATGCTAAATAACAGCAAAATAGCTACACATAGTGTATTAGAGCTTTGGGGTTCATTTAAATGAATACATGAATTTGAATGAAAGTCATGTTTGCTGTTTACTTGGGAAATAAATGAACAGGTGGCTCTCATGTCTTCCATGTCACGCGCGTCCATGTGACGAGACCACCAAACAGGCTTTGTGTGAGCAATAAAGCTTTTTAATCACCTGGGTGCAGACGGGCTGAGTCCGAGAGTCAGCAAAGGGAGATAGGAGTGGGGCCGTTTTATAGGATTTGGGTAGGTAAAGGAAAATTACAGTCAAAGGGGGTTGTTCTCTGGCGGGCAGGGGTGGGGGTCACAAGGTGCTCAGTGGGGGAGCTTATGAGCCAGGAAAAGGCATTTCACAAGGTAATGTCATCAGCTAAGGCAGGGACAGGCCGTTTTCACTTCTTTTGTGGTGGAATGTCATCCATTAAGGCAGGAACCGGTCATCTGGATGTGTATGTGCAGGTCACAGGGGATATGATGGCTTAGCTTTGGCTCAGAGGCCTGACATTCCTGTCTTCTTATATTAATAACAAAAATAAAACAAAATAGCATTGAAGTGTTGGGGCAGTGAAAATTTTGGGGGAGTGGTATGGAGAGAGAATGGGTGATGTTTCTCAGGGCTGCTTCAAGCAGGATTAGGGGTGGCGTGGGAACCTAGAGTGGGAGAGATTAAGCTGAAGGAAGATTTTGTGCTAAGAGGCGATATTGTGGGGTTGTTAGAAGGAGCATTTGTCGCACAGAATGATTGGTGATGGTCTGGATGCAGTTCTGTATGAATTGAAAAACTAAACGGAAGACACAAGGTCTGAATAAGAGAAGGAGAAAAAACAGGTATTAAAGGACTAAGAATTGGGAGGACCCAGGACATCCAATTACAGAGTGTCAAAGGGGGTTCAGTGTAATTACCAGGCCAGATTGATTTAGATAAAAACATTCTTCATTTAAAAATATACAGAGTCCCCCCCGCCTTTTTTTTTTTTTTCTTTTTTTTTTTTTTTAGTAGTGAGTAAGTCGAGGCCTTGGCAATTTTGGAGGAAAGAAATGCAAAGCCAGCAACTGTTTATTAAAGAAGGATTGTAAACAGCTATGAGAGAGTGACTGAGATTGATAGTGTGGTGGAGATAGATGGGGAGAGGTAGAGGGTGGCATAAGAATGGGAACGAGAATAAGAGTAAGTATAGTTATACTTGATGTAAATGACGAGTTGATGGGTGCTGACGAGTTGATGGGTGCAGCACATCAATATGGCACATGTATACATATGTAACAAACCTGCACGTTGTGCACATGTACCCTAGAACTTAAAGTGTAATAAACAAAAATTTAAAAAATAAAAATTAAAAAAATAAAGAATAGGACTTCATC
This sequence comes from Trachypithecus francoisi, assembly GCF_009764315.1. Lineage (NCBI taxonomy): Eukaryota > Metazoa > Chordata > Mammalia > Primates > Cercopithecidae > Trachypithecus > Trachypithecus francoisi. Next base: position 17,179,056 of record NW_022681471.1, on the reverse strand, counting down.
AGGGTGAAAGTACTGGAGTGTACTTTGTCACTGAAGATCTTCTATCCACTTAAAGAGAGACTTAAGGGTGGCAGTTTGAGGTAAAACCAGGTGCCAATGAATACCAAGAGCCTGAGAAACTGCTTGAGTGATTTGACTAGTAAAGACCGGTCTGTTATCGGACTATATAGAGGTCGAAAGGCCAAACTGAGGAATTATGTCTTACAGAAGGGAGGAAATGACCGTGGTGGCCTTCTCAGACCCTGTGGGAAAGGCCTCTACCCATCCAGTGAAAGTGTCTACCTAGACCAAAAGGTATTTTAGTTTTCTGACTCGAGGCATGTGAGTAAAGTCAATTTGCCAGTCCTGGGCGGGGGCAAAACCTTGAGCTTGATGTGTAGGGAAGGGAGGGGGCGTTTGAAATTCCTGAGGAGTAGTAGAATAGCAGATGGAACACTGAAAAGTGATTTCCTTGAGGATAGATTTCCAAGATGGAAAGGAAAAGAGAGATTCTAAGAGACGGGCTAGCGACTTGTAACCTACATGGAAGAGGTTATGAAATGATGACAGAATAGAATGGGCCTGTGAGGCTGGAAGGAGATATTTTCCTTGCTCTAAGACTATTTGCTTTGTGTGGGAAGAGATTGATAGGTGGAAGTTTCAGCGTGGGAGTGACCGATGTGAAGGAGAAAAACTGGTTGTGAGGGACAGAAGTTGGAATGCCAGCTGCTTGTCTAGCCACCTTATCAGTATAAGCGTTGCCTAGAGCAATGGGATCTGATGCCCTTTGATGGCCCTTGAAGTGAATGACTCCAGCTTCTTTTGGAAGTAAAGTGGCCTTGAGCAGAGTTTTTATTAAAGAGGCATTAATGACGGAGGACCCTTGCATAGTGAGGAAATCTCTTTCAGCCCATGTAACAGCATGATAGTGCAGAATATGGAAGGCATATTTAGAGTCAATATAAACATTGACGTGTAGTCCTTTTGCAAGAGTGAGGGCCTGAATTAAGGCAACTAGTTCAGCTTGCTAAGAGGTAGTGGAGGGTGGCAGAGCAGTAGCCTCAATCATAGATGTGGAAGATACTATTGCATAGCCTGCCTTTGCTGGTGAGGGGCGATTAGGCTGGATGGAACTGCCATCAATAAACCAAATGTGATCAGGGTAAGGAACAGGGAAGAAGGAAATATGGGGAAATGGGGTGAATGTCAGGTGGATCAGAGAGATGCAGTCATGAGGGTCAGGTGTGGTATCTGGAATAATGTGGGAGGCTGGATTGAAGTCCAGGCCAGGAACAATTGTAATTGTGGGAGACTCAACAAAGAGTGAATATAGCTGAAGGAGCCAGGGGGCAGAAAGTATATGCATCAGGTGGGAGGAAGAAAATAGATTTTGGAAGTTATGAGAACTGTAGAGAGTGAGTTGAGCATAGTTTGTGATTTTGAGGGCCTCTAAAAGTAATAGGGTGGTGGCGGCTGCCGCACGCAGACATGAGGGCTAGTAGGCTGAAAAAGTAAGGTCAAGTTGTTTGGATAAAAAGGCTACAGGACGGGGTCCTGGCTCTTGTGTAAGAATTCTGACTGCACTAACCATGCCTAGGAAGGAAAGGAGTTGTTTTGTAAAAGGGATTGGGGTTTGAGAGATTAGCTGGACATGATCAGCAGGGAGAGCATGTGTGTTTTTATGAGAATTATACTGAGATAGGTAACAGATGAAGAAGAAATTTGGGCTTAACTGAAGTAATGGGGGCTTTCTGTGAAGCCTTGCGGAAGAAGAGCCCAGGTAATTTGCTGAGCCTGATGGGTGTCAGGGTCAGTCCAAGTGAAAGCGAAGAGAGGCTGGGATGAAGGGTGCAAAGGAATAGTAAAGAAGGTATGTTTGAGATCTAGGACAGAATAATGGGTTATAGAGGGAGGTATTGAGGATAGGAGAGTATATGGGTTTGGCACCATGGGGTGGATAGGCAAAATAACTTGGTTGATAAGGCACAGATCCTGAACTAACCTGTAAGCCTTATCTGGTTTTAGGACAGGTAAAACGGGGGAATTGTAAGGGAAGTTTACAGGGTGTAAAAGGCCATGCTCTAACAGGTGAGTGTAATAGGCTTTAATCCTTTTAAAGCATGCTGTGGGATGGGATATTGGCGTTGAGCGCAGTAAGGGTGATTAAGTTTTATTGAGACGGTAAGAGGTTCATGATCTGTCGCCAAGGAGGGAGTAGAGGTATCCTATACTTGTGGGTTAAGGTGGGGAGATACAAGGGGAGGATATGAAGGAGGTTTTGAACTGGGGGAAAAAGCGGCAATGAGGTGTGGCTGTGGCCTAGGAATACTCGGGGAAGCAGATAATTTAGTTAAAATGTCTTGGCCTAATAAGGGAACTGGGCAGGTGGGGATAACTAAAAAGGAGTGCATAAAAGAATATTATCCAAGTTGGCACCAGAGTTGGGGAGTTTTAAGATGTTTAGAAACCTGGCCGTCAATACCCACAACAGTTATGGAGACAAGGGAAACAGGCCTTTGAAAAGAAGGTAATGTGGAGTGGGTAGCCTCCATATTGATTAAGAAGGGGACGGACTTACCTTCCACTGTGAAAGTTACTTAGAACATCTGTGATGGTCCTGTAGGCTTCCGAGGCAATCGGGCAGTGTCAGTCTTCAGCTGCTAAGCTGAGAAGATCTGGGAAGGAGTCAGTCAGAGAGTCTTGGGCCAGAGTTCCGGGGGCTTTGGAAGTGGCTGCCAGGTGAGTTGGACAGTCTGGTTTCCAGTGGGGTCCTGCACAGATGGGACATGGCTTAGGAGGAATCCTGGGCTGCGGACATTCCTTGGCCTAGTGGCCAGATTTCTGGCACTTGTAGCAAGCTCCTGGGGGAGGCTGTCCTGGAGGAATGCCTGGCTGCTGTGGTTCACGTATTTGGAAGTTCTTGTGCACTGGAGATGTGACTGGGGTTTCTCTCACAGTGGAGGCAAGGAATTGCAACTCAGAAATACATTGCTACTTGGCTGCCTCTACTTTATTATTGTACACCTTGAAGGCGAGGTTGATTAAGTCCTGTTGTGGGGTTTGAGGGCCGGAATTTAATTTTTGGGGTTTTATTTAATGTCGGGAGCGGATTGGGTAATAAAATGTATATTGAGAATAAGACGGCCTTTTGACCTTTTAGGGTCTAGGGCAGTAAAGGGTCTCAGAGTTGCTGCCAAATGAGCCATGAACTGGGCTGGGTTTTTCATATTTGATGAAAAAGAGCCTAAACGCTAACTGATTCGGGAGAGGTTGGATAAAGAAAAAGGAGCATTAACCTTGACTATGTCTTTAGCTCCAGTCACATTTTTAAGAGGAAATTGCTGGGCAGGTTGGGGAGGGCTAGTTGCGGAACAAAACTGTAAGCCAGACCAGGTGTGAGGAGGGGAGGTGATAAAAGGATTATAGGGTGGGGGAGCGGAGGCTGAGGAAAAATTGGACCTAGCTCGGCCTGGCGAAGAGGGGAGAGGTCAGATGGGTTTGTAGAAAGGAAGATTATAAAGACTCAGCGACACTTGGGGTTGGGACTTAGGGGACAGGTGGGAGGGAAAGAAGGAAGATTTGGGATGAGTTGCATTGGGAACAGAGACTAGGGAGGGACCGATGTGTAAAAAAATGCCTGGATGTCAGACACCTCAGACCGTTTGCCTATTTTATGACAAGAATTATTTGGATCTTGTAAGATGGAAAAATCTAAAGTGCCATTTTCTGACTCTTTGGAACTACTGTCGAGTTTGTATTGGGGTCAAGAGGCATTGTAGAAGAAAATAAGACATTTAGGTTTTAGGTCAGGTGTGAGTTGAAGAGGTTTTAAGTTCTTGAGAACACAGGCTAAGGGAGAAGAAGGAGGAATGGAGGGTACAAGGTTGCCCATAGTGAAGGAGGCAAGCCCAGAGAAAAGAGAGGGTAGAGACACAGAGAGAGGGGTTTGGGGGTTCTTGCCCTCCAGAAAAGCAGGAAAGGGGTCAGGATGAGGAGATAAGGGGTCGGGGGTTTCTTGCCCTCCAGAAAAGTGGGAAAGGGGTTGGAATGTGGAGAAAAGGGGTTGGGGGCTTCTTACCCCCCAGAAAAGCAGAGAAGGGGTACAGACATGGAGAGATGGGATTGGGGGGTTCTTGCCCCCCCAGAAAAACGTTACTTACCGCTAAGGGTGAAGGACCAAGGCAGGCGTCCCGGCGTGGTCAGACACCTCTGAAATGTGGGTGAATAATCAGGCTGGCATCCCGTGTGATTAAACACCAAGGGAAGACTGTCTTCCTGAGTCTGTGACCGGCGCCAGAGTTTTGGGTTCACGGATAAAACACGTCTCCTTTACCAGAAAAGGAAAGGAATTGAAATTAAGAGAAGGGAAAGATTGAAGTGTGGTGCCAAGATTGAAGGGAGAAAGAGGTTGAGGTATAGTGAGAAAGGTTGGAGAAGAGAATAAAAAAGGCCGCTTACTGGATTTAAAATTGGTGAGATATTTCTTGGACTGGTCAGTCTAAGGACCAGAGGTCATAGGTGGATCTTTCTCATGGAGCAAAGAGCAGGAGGACAGGGGATTGATCTCCCAAGGGAGGTCCCCTGATTCCAGTCAGGGCACCAAAATGTCATGGGTGTCCATGTGACGAGACCACCAAACAGGCTTTGTGTGAGCAATAAAGCTTTTTAATCACCTGGGTGCAGACGGGCTGAGTCCGAAAAGAGAGTCAGCGAAGGGAGACAGGGGTGGGGCCGTTTTATAGGATTTGGGTAGGTAAAGGAAAATTACAGTCAAAGGGGGTTGTTCTCTGGCGGGCAGGGGTGGGGGGGGTGGGTCACAAGGTGCTCAGTGGGGGAGCTTTTGAGCCAGGATGAGCCAGGAAAAGGAATTTCACAAGGTAATGTCATCAGTTAAGGCAAGAACAGGCCATTTTCACTTCTTTTATGGTAGAATGTCATCAGTTATGGCAGGAACCCACCATCTGGATGTGTCTGTGCTGGTCACAGGGGATATGATGGCTTAGCTTTGGCTCAGAGGCCTGACATTCCATACATCCATATATGTGTTAGCGCTGAGCTAATTATTCTAAAATGTACATTTTTATGGTTTAATTCCAGGTTATTTCTAAATTTGACATTTACATGTTTATCATCACCTTAAGATTAAAGTTTATTTTTTTCACTTTGTTCAGTAAAGAACATTGCTGATATAGATGTACAAGAATCACTTGTTTTTAATTATTTTTAACTTTATAGAATTCCATTTTTGAAAAATCTGACATATTGCTAAAATTTAGCTTTGGTCCCTTTCTGTCATTGTTTTCTCTTTCTCCAGTCTCAGGAAATTGTTGCCTGAAAATAATTGCGTATAAATTTGACGTCAGTTAAAATAAAAGTCTTTAAAGGCATTTGAACCTATAAAATGAAAAAAAAAGTCACATTTGGATTATGGCAAAGGTAATAAAGCTATTTATCTCCCATATCAATCCCAATCTGTTTGTAGTGACAACTTAGAGTACTGAGCTAAGACAGATTGACTAATTGGCAATGACTACTAAGTACATGAAACAGAAGAGTACATGCCAGGTATTCTGTAGCTCGGAATTAGGACAAAATATCTTCAAAATTTGGAAAAGCACAGGCTTTGGAGTCCGAGGTACATTGATTTAAACCCCAGTCCTTGGTCATCTTATCTCAATTTCTACATATGTGAAATGAGAATACAGTATCTCTCCTATAGTGTTATAGTGGGTATTAAATGAGAAAGCACAGGGAGAGTAACATAATTCCTGAACTCTTCTATCCACTGCCTCTGGGAAGGGTAGTTATTAGCCTAGAATTAGCAAATGTGTAATTAAACACAGTTACCACCTCATCCTTAGAAGGTCATCAGGCATTTGCATATAATCACCTAGAAAATCCTTGAAATACATGTATTTTAATTGAGGGCAGTAGACAAAGGCCCAAAGTTTTTACCTGGAAAGTTTTTATCTGGAAAGATAGGAAAGTGTGAGATGGTGTAAGATACCTGGAAGCAGGTAAATAACTTGAAAGCACTATTTATTTTTTCTTTTTTTGGAAAGACAAAAAAAAAAAAAAAGGAAGAAGAATAGTGCTATAGTAAATGACATGTTCCTTCCCAACTTTTCAAGTTGTCATGCAGGAGGAAGTAATTGGGGGTGTTATTTAACCTTTCTCTGCCTTGTTTAAGCTGGAGATTATAGTATACCCATTTCTAAAAGCTGTGAGAATTAAATGAATCAAATGAATTAATATGAGAAAGGTACTTAAAATAGTACCTGATGCAGAGTAAGCACTATGTAAGTATTTGCTAAATACATTTTAAAATATGCTAGCTTCAGTCAATACACTAAATAAATACTAACTAACTGCAGGAATGCTAAGCATGATGTATTCTTTCTTTCTTTCTTTCTTTCTTTCTCTTTCTCTCTTTCTCTCTTTCTCTTTCTCTCTTTCTCTCTTTCTCTTTCTCTCTTTCTCTCTTTCTCTCTCTTTCTCTCTCTCTCTCTCCCTCTCTCCCTCCCTCCCTCCCTCTCTCCTCTCTCCTTCCTTCCTTCCTTCCTTTCTCTCTCTCTCTTTTTCTTCTTTCTCTTTCTTTCTTCTTTCCTTCTTTCTCTTTTCCTTCCTTCCTTCCTCTACATAATTTTTCTCTCTTAGTATCATAATGAGACTTTTGTTTTTGTGAAACAAGTAGCACAATATTTTTCTGACTGTAAAATAAAACCTTCTCTCCCAATGTTTGGAAACAGTATACAAGATCTAAAAAGTTTGAACTTTCATTACAGTACATTTTTTTCATGGTTAATCAACAAATTGGGCACTAATGCATTGGTAAACTTTTATTATAGCTTATATTTCAACTATAGCACTCTTCTGCCTTAGTTGTGCACTGGTGAACTTGTTTATCTTTCCTAGTAGCTGTAACTTTTTAAATAAGGGATTATATTTCCTTATTTTGTATTCCCAGAAGCTCCTAGTACACAGTAGCTATTCAGTATATTGGTTAATTCAATATACATGGTCCTTGCTTTTGAGAGACTAATTATAGATTAAAGATAGAATAATTTAAAAAACCATGTTGATTAATTTAACCACAGGATATCTTAATGACCATTTCAATATGATTTAACATTGTAATCAAGCCAAGGCTGGTGGTCTGATACATTTTGAGGGAAGTTCTCCAGACTAAAGTATCCTCATTGGTTGACAATATGCCAATTTTACTCAAGCTGTTTGTTCTCCATAGCTATTAGGCCTACTGTGCCTTATGTAAACTTCTACAGTTCTGATGAATTTCATAGGCTTGAGATGAATGGCTTCATCTAAATAACAATACACCAAACTTTATATTGAATACATTTTGTTACTGTTACGTAACTGACTCTACTGTGCCTTCTTCAAATCTGATCTCTCAAATCACTCAAAATCCAGGTCTCAACTTCGTAAAGTAGGATATATAAGGTGAAGTAAGTTTGTGTTTCTGATCCCCAAGTAAATTGCATTCCAGAAATGTTCTCATCTTTGGGCCTGTTTTTGTGAGCTCTTAAGGACTATCGGGGCTGCCTGAGCATAGTTAGATCTATGGGCTACATGTTTGTTAGATGCCCTACATACTTTTTTTAAGTTGATAAATAATAATTATGTCTATGGGATGAAAGTGATATTTTGATATGCGTACATAATATATATGAGCAAATCAAGTTAATTGGGATATCTGTCACCTACAACATCATTTCTTTGTGTTGGGAATATTCTATATCTTCTCTTCTATTTTGAAATATACAATTAATTATTCTTAATAGAATCAACCTACTGTGCTACTGAACACTAGAACTTACTCTAATTGTTCTGTTGTACCCATTTACCAACCTCTCTTCCAAGACACTTTTGAAGTGGTAACATACTATCTCTTTTCTTCTTTTTTTTTTTTAAAGGTAGCAGTGCTCTGCAATTTTGATTAATGTATTACTAATCATCTCATGTTTCCCTGCTCTGCAAAGCTGGACATTAGCCAAGCTCAAGCTGAGACTTGCTTTGCTTTGGGAAAACATAAAGCAAAGCAAAGCTCAGTTGGAGCTTGACTATGAATTCATTAAGACTAATGTCTTTCCTGATTCTTCAAATTCTATAAGGTGCAGTTAAGAGTGTCTGACCTGAATAGGTATGTATACATGTAAAGTCTATTTCATGTTCAGACCAACTCCAAAAAGTAATAAAAAGTGGTCCCATTTATAGAATTTTTATTTTAGAAAATGAAATTGCTACTGTGTATAGCTATCATTATGCACATATATTGTGTATTCTTGATCTGATATAGTTGTAACATCCCAATTTCAATATTTGAGAGAATCCTCCAACTTAAAATGCTCTATTTCTCTACATCTTAGCAGTTTCTAATAAGTCAGTGACTTAATATTGGCCCTCTGTGAATGCTAAAGCCACTAAACTGAATATTTTAGTCCAAAATTATTTTTCTAATTTATAGTAATAATAAAAAAATAAGAAGTTTACAGGGGAAAATATTTGTGGGGGTAGATCTTACAATATTCAGAACATGGTTTATTTAATGGTCCTTTCCTGGATTTTGAATATTGTGTGTAGTCTGGAGTTAGATAATATTAGTATTTTATCTATGTATATTTTTGTATTTTGGTTGACATTTCCAGGACAAAACATTATTATAGCCAAGAACCATATTACGTAATGAGCCATCTTCTCCTTCTAGCAGTATGGAAAATATACTCCTCAACACAAATTAATATAGAAGTAAAAATAAACATAAACACTGAAGTTACAATACCATAGTAGCAATATACTTACTCTGACCTGGCATCTCTCATTGGTAGAATGTATTTATAAATCAGTTTTATTTGGAAAGACTTGGCCAATTTGTTCAGCAAAATATTAGCATTAGCATTGTCAGTCCTGCCAATCAGTTCTAGTCTCTGTGTGAAAGCCTAAAAAAAGAAGGTAAAAAGATTAGTTTGTCCACATTAGCATAATTTAAATGTTCATATTTTCTTAGTTTACTTTTATTTGAAGCAATCAGTGAATTTATCTTGTTACTGTTCTTTAAACATAGATCCTTAATTTTTCATTTTAAACCATTTTAGAGATAGGCTATAGACATAACCTGACTAAAATTTATGTTTCAAAAATCTTGTGTTTTGAAAATATACAAAAACATAACATTCATCAATTGTCTTCTTAGTAAGATTAAAATCTAAAATGTATAGATAAAATTACAGGGAACTCATTTTTAAAGAGAAAAAGTTATTAAAATTAATAAGTGTTTCTTGATTTTTAGGTGTCCATTTCAGTTCATTTAGTAGAGTTGGGTCTGATACCCTAAGACTTCATCACTGGCATCCCTTATATTCAAGCATCATTTATAGCAATATATTATTATGGTTAAGGCTTTACAATTAAGCCTGTTTTAAAATCAATTTATGGTTACAACTTCAAATATATGCCTTTTCAGAATTTATTTGCATGTCAACTAAAATGCCACAATGTGAGAAAACTTACCTATCTAAAAATAAGTAAGATAATACTATGAATTTAATGAGATTATAAATGCAAAGTACACAGTGCTTAGCATATAATAAGCTCTCAATAAATATTAGTTAATAGTTGTGTTATTAGAACTAGAAATACATGCATGGTGAATTTTTATTATGGTCTATGTTCTTTTATTATGTGCTTATCATATTTATTTATTAATCACAAAATTGGTTGTATTTTGGATTTGATTTAATACTTTGAATTTGACTACTCTAATGAGTTAATAGTTAACTTATTTAGGCAGAGTCAGTAATTATGAATGAGTAAACTTTCTAGAAGTTAATGTAGAGCACATTGAGAGTTACAAAAGTGGTATCCTTTAGGGGAAAAGGGAGCTGAGATAGATGGATATGGTTTCTTTTTTTAAATTATTGTTTTATTTGCATAGGTTATTGGGGAACAGGTGGCATTTGCTTACACGAGTAAGTTCTCTAGTGGCAATTTCTGAGATTTTGGTGCACTCATCATCCGAGCAGTATATACTGCACCCAATTTGTAGATTTTTATCCCATACCCCCTTGCCACCCTATCCCCCTGAGCCTCCAAAATTCATTGTGTTGTTCTTATGCCTTCACATCCTCATAGCTTAGCTTCCACTTATGAGTGAGAACATATGTTTGGTTTTCCATTCCTGAGTTACTTCACTCAGAATAATAGTCTCCAATCTCATTCAGGTCAGTGCAAATGCCATTAATTAATTCCTTTTTTATGGCTCAGTAGTATTCTATATATATATATATATATAATATTAATATGTTATATATATTATATATATATATTTTTATATATAATATATTTATATCTCACAGTTTCATTTTCCACTCACTGATTGATGGGCATTTGGATTGATTCCACATTTTTGCAATTGTGAATTGTACTGCTCTAAACATGCATGTTCAAGTATCTTTTTTGTATAATGACTTCTTCCTCTGGGTTGATACCTGGTAGTGGGATTGGTGAATCAAATGCTAGTTCTACTTATAGTTCTTCAAGGAATCTCCACACTGTTTTCCATAGTGGTTGTACCAGTTTACATTCCCATCAGCAGTGTAGAAGTGTTCCCTATTCACTACATCCATAGTAACATCTATTATTTTTTGAAACTTTTGATTATGGCCATTCTTGCAGGAGTAAGGTGGTATTGCATTGTGGTTTTGATTTGCATTTCCCTGATCATTAGTGATGTTGAGCACCTTTTCATATGTTTGTTGGACATTTGTATATCTTCTTTTGAGAGTTTTCTATTCATGTCCTTAGCCCATTTTTTGATGGGATTGTTATTTTTTTTCTCACTAATTTGTCTGAGTTTGTGGTAGATTCTGGATACTAGTCCTTTGTCAGATACATAGATTGTGAAGATTTTCTCCCACTCTGTGAGTTGTTGGTTACTCTGCTGACTGTTCTTTTGTCTTGCAAAAGCTCTTTAGTTTAATTAAATCCCAGCTATTTATGTTTGTTTTCATTGCATTTGCTTTAGGGTTCTTGATCATGAAATCCTTGCCTAAGCCAATGTCTAGAGGGGTTTTTCCAAAGTTACCTTTTAGAATTTTGTAGTTTCAGGTCTGAAATTTAAGTCCTTGATCCATCTTGAGTTGATTTTTGTTTAAGGTGAAAGATGAGGATCCAGTTTCATTCTCCTACATGTGACTTGCCAATTATTCCAGCACCATTTGTTGAATAGGGTGTCCTTTCCCCATTTTATGTTTTTGTTTGCTTTGTCGAAGATCAATTGGCTGTAAGTATTTGGGTTTATTTCTGGGTTCTCTATTATGTTCCATTGGTCTATGTGCCTGTTTTTATATGAGTACCATGTTGATTTGATGACCATAGCCTTATAAGATAATTTGAAGTTGGGTAATGTGATACCTCTAGATTTGTTCTTTTTGTTTAGACTTGCTTTGGGTATGTCGACTCTTTTTCTATTCCATATGAATTTTAGGATTGTTTTTTCTAATTCTGTGAAGAATAAAATACTAGGACCATACCTAACCAAAGAGGTGAAAGACCTCTCTAAGGAAAGCTACAAAACGCTGCTGAAAGAAATCATAGATGACATAAACAAATGGAAATACATCCCATACTCAAGGATGTGTAGAATCAATATTGTGAAAATGATCATACTGCTAAAAGCAATGTACAAATTCAATGCAAGTCCCATCAAAATACCACCATCTTTCCTTTTATAATAGAATTTTCATCTGGGAAAACTTTCACTTATATCATGCTTCTTTTTTATTTATATAAATTTATGTGGTACAAGTGTAATTTTGTTATATGCATAAATTGTGTTGTGGGGAAGTCAGCCCTTTTAATGTATTCATCACCAAAGTAACATACATTGTGCCCATTAAGTAATTGCTCATCATCCCCCAACCTAGTCCCATCTTCCCATCCTTCTGAATCTCCATTGTCTGTCATTCCACACTCTATGTTTGTATATACACATTATACACCTTCCACTTATAAGTGAGAGCACGTAGTTTTGGACTTAACATAACAAATATTTCAGGAAGCATCTTAAGGTTAAGCTAAATATGCCACTTTTTCTGTCCCTTTCAAGTTGACATATCATTTTCAAGATGGCATTCATATTCATCTTGGTTTATACATAAAAAACTTCAAACATTTTTCAGATTATGTGGTTATCCAAATCCAGATGTGCATGTCAGTCAATCTTGTAAGATTTACAAAATGTACCTGAGTTGTAATAGTTGAAGGATTAAGCGGGAATATCAGGCATGACTTTTTGTTGCTAATATAGACACACAAACTTATTTCATTTAAAAAGATCAAAACAAATAAAAAACAATATCAAACATAAATCCTTAAGTTTATCAGTCATACAAATCTAATAGAAGTTGTAAAGTGAAAATATTTTTATTTTCCTGGAACTTAAAACCTTGACTTCTCCTATTCAGAAAAATTAAATATTCTTATCTGAACATGTCAGTTACTATGTCTTTTCTGTTTAGTCAATTTCAAAAAAAAAAAAAAAAAATCTTAAGCTCATTTAAGTTTTGAGTTGATTGAATTATTTTCTATTCGATTCATCACTACTATTCATGCAGAAGTAGAACTTTTTATCTCTCACCAAATTTTCAAGAGAATCATTGTTGACTTAAGAAAAAATACATAATTGTTAATTAAAACAGCATTGTCTTGTCAAAAAATCGGGTAAAAATGTTGAGAAATTATTATTAAACTAAACTAAACTTTTAAAATGTTCTCAAGTGGAGGTAACAAAATATACAAATTTCCTACAATGTGGCAGTGCAAATGTGTGAGTGTGTGTGTATGTGGAAATATAAATACAAACTATATGTGGCACCATTACAAATGGAACAAGTCTTTCTCTCAAATAACTAATTTTTTAAACTTATCCTACAGTGGTTCATAGGTAAGTTCCAAGTTTGAAAACTAGCATGATGTTTTAACTTTTTGAAGGAGAATTTTCATTATTTTTATGTACAGAAAACCAGTGTACATTTCACTCACTTTAGTGGCAGGTTATTTTAGACTTTACCTTTTCCAGATTGACAATTTGAGTGACAGATTTTGGGTCCAGAACCTGCCTCTCTAGAGATGGCACATCTTGTTATACCTGCCATTGTACCCACCAGCTTAGCCAGAGCTCCTTATGTCTTCTGAGTTAACCTGTGTGAACGCAGTGGTGGTGTAAGTCTTCCTCTGGATTAGTTGTCCCATTCTGGCCTTCTCCTTGATAATCAAGTAAGGAATCTCCACCTAACATCACATAACATGCAGAAACATAACCAGTTCTATGAGATCCATGTCACGTACAGTCACCACCAGCTGAGCCTTCTTGTTCTTCACCAAGGAAGTGACAGTGTTAACACCTGCTGGAAGGACCAGTGGTCTCTTAGTGGAGACATCCCCATTGCTGGCAGCTTTCTTCCCTACCTGGATCCAACAGTATGTGCTGTTTATCTTGCTTTGCCTCTTGTCTGTACTTGTGGGCAAACTTAAGCAGGTAAGTAGCTGTTTGGTGGTCCAACACCTGTGTGGACTGGTTAATTTTGTGAAGCACTTTCAACTGCTTATAGGAGGTAGGCTTTTGCTGTGGCAGCTGATGTAGCAGGACTGTTTGACCGTTTGACAAGGTGGATGAGCTCTCTTTTGGGCTAGATGTCCTGTCCAATACCCAAATGATTGGGTCTTTTCTCAAACAGGAGATTTACCACCTTTTTGGCCTCCTGTCTCCTCACAACCGCAGGGGCCTAGGCCTACCTTCTTTTTCTTGGCTTTTCTTTTCAGCATCTTGAGTGGCCTACTGGAGGAGAGAGGCTTTTTTCCTGTTTTTGTAAAGATGTTTTATCTTGACATTTTGTGTTTTTTTATTTCAATAACTTATTCAAGCATTCATTCAACATATATTAAGTAAACACTATGTTGCTAAGTACTATCTTAGCACTATATTATGAGATAAACAAAACAAGCAAGGGCTTTGCCTTCACAAACTTTCAAATCTAAAAAGGATACATTGGTATTAGTTAGGTCATACAGTTTACATATAACTGCAATTCCAAAAATGTTCAGTATTATCAAACTCCTACCTAAATTTAGTTATTGTATACATGGTTTGATTTTGAGTTACACAAAATATTTGCTTTATTGTTTTAAAAATGCCAACTCTTGCTCTGCTGGATAGATTAAATTCTTTTCAATATGACATCCAATCAAATTCTTAAAAACATGAAGCACTAAAATGACAAAAAAGACAATAAAATCTGCCACATTAAACTCACACTGTGATGTCCAGATTTTCTGTAGTAACAGTAACCAATGTCAAGACAAAAATCAGACAAAATTAAAGAATAAATAGAGCTTTGTTTGAGGTGCCAAGTAGTTTTTAGAGTTCAGTCTACTTTGAAAAACATATGATGTGCTTATATATTCCAAGTTGCATTTGTAGGCATTTACAAGATTCTCACAGATGTGTTCATGTCTCCTCAAAACCTTTATTTAGCTGTCTAAATAAAGCTATTTAGCTTTATTGACTTTTAATTGAATCTTATTTCCCCAGAGAAGTCATATAAATGCCAAGGGTTAACTTTACTTTTATCATATACCTTCCTCTTTTTATGTGTAAATTTGTGTGTCATACCTAATAGGTCTATGCTTTAAAAATTTCATCCTTTAAAATGTCTATTGAATGCACATTTTGAATAAAATCCCCAAATGAATTATCTGAAGAAAGTGGTAAAAGCAGACTTAAAATACTGTATAGTGTTAGTTATCTAATTCCAATTAAATTTCATGATCGTATAATAAAAAGGATTTGACATCATAGTAATGTATTCTTATTACATGGATTTTAATATACCAGATGACAAATCAGATTTTAAAAGTAAAAAGAATGTTTTTAAAATACATAGATTGTACTTTATAGGTTCCTTTTTGCAACTGGATATTGCCATAGAAAATATGGCCAATGATATGGTTAGACTATGTGTCCACACCCAAATCTCATCTTGAATTCTGATCCTCAGGTGTTTATGGGGAGACCTGATGGAAAGTGATTGGATTATGAGGGCAGTTTCCCCTATGCTGTTCTTGTGATAATGAGTGAATTCTCACAAGATCTGATGGCTTTATCAATGGTAATTTTTCCTGCAGTAGCTCTTCTCTTTCCTGCCACCATGAGAAGAAGGTCCTTGCTTCCCCTTTGCCTTCCACCACAATTGTAAGTTTCCTGAGGCCTCCACAGCCATGTGGAACTGCAAGTCAATTAAACCCCTTTCCTTTATGAATTACCCAGTCTTGGCTCTTTCTTTATAGCAGCATGAGAACAGACTAATACAGTAAATTGGTACTGCAAAGAGTAGGGTACTGCTATAAAGATACCTGAAAATGTGGAAGTGACTTTGGAACTGGGTAAGAAGGAGATGTTGAAACAGCTTGGAGGGCTCAGAAGAAGTCAGGAAGATGTGGGGAAGTTTAGAACTTGCTAGAGGCTTGTTAAATGGTTTTGACTAAAATGCCAATAATGATGTGGACAATGAAGTCTCGGCTGAGGTGGTCTCAGATGAAAATGAAGAACTTATTGGGAACTGGAGCAAAGGCACTCTTGCTATGCTTTAGCAAAGACATTAGGGACATTTTGCTCCTGACCTAGAGATCTGTGGAACTTTGAACTTGAGAGAGTTAATCTAAAATTGAATTTATGTTAAAAGAGAAGCAAAGCCTAAAGTTTGGAAAATTTGCAGCCTGACAATGCAATAGAAAAAGAAAACCCATTTTCTGGGGAGAAATTCAAGCCCACTGCAGAAATGTGCATAAGTATTGAGGAGCAAAATGTTAATCACCAAGACATTGGGAGAAATGCCTCCACAACATGTCCGAGATCTTGGCAGCAGCCCCTCCCATCACAAGCTCAGAGGCCTAGGAGGGAAAAATGGTTTTCTGGGGTTGGTCCAGGGTCCCCCAGCTCTGTGCAGCCTTTGGACTTGGTGCCCTGTATCCCATCTGCTCCAGCTCTAGTCTTGGCTAAAAGGGGCCAACGTACAGCTCAGACTGTTGCTTCACAGAGTGAAAGCCCCAAGCCTTGGCAGTTTCCACGTGGTTTGGTTTGGGCTTGCATGTGCACAGAAGTCCAGAATTGAGGCTTGGGAACCTCCACCTAGATTTCAGAGGATGTATGGAAATGTCTGAATGTTCAGGCAGAAGTCTGCTGCAGGGGTGAAGCCCTCAAGGGGAACCTCTGCTAGGGCAGTGCAAAGGGGAAATGTGGGGTTGGATCCCCCACTCAGAGTCCCCACTAGGTCATTGCCTAGAGGAGCAGAGAGAAAAAGGCCACCATTCTCTACACCCCCTAAAATGGTAGATCTGCCAATAGCTTGTACTGTGTGCCTGGAAAAGTCACAGACACTCAAGGCCAGCTATGAAAGCAGCTGATGTGGGGAGCTGTACCTGGCAAAGTCACAGTGGTAGAGCCACCCAAGGCCATAGGAGCCCACTCTTTGCATCAGCATGCCCTGGATGTGAGACATGGAGTCAAGGGAGATTATTTTAGAGCTTTAAGATTTAATGACTGCCCTGCTGGATTTTGGACTTGCATGGGGCCTGTAGCCCCTTTGTTTTGGCCAGTTCTCCCTTTGGGAACAGGATCATTTACCCAACGCCTGTACCCCTATTGTATCTTGGGAGTAACTAACTTGTGTTTGATTTTACTGGCTCATAGGTAGAAGGGACTTGTCTCAGATGAGACTTTTGACTTGGACTTTTGGGTTATTGCTGAAATGAGTTAAGACTTTGGGGTACTGTTGGGAAGGCATGATTGATTTTGAAGTATGAGGATATGGGATTTGGGAGGGGCCAGGGGCAGAATTATATGGTTAGGCTTTGTGTTCCCACCCAAATATCATATTGAATTGTAATCCCCAGGTGTTTAGGGGGAGACCTGATGGGAAGTGATTGGATTATGGGGCAGTTTCCCCCATACTATTCTCATGATAGTGAATTCTCATGAGATCTGTGGGTTTTATAAATTGTTTTTCCTGTATTGGCACTTATCTCTTCTGCTGACATGTGAAGAAGGTCCTTGCTTCCGCTTCACCTTCCACCATGATTGAAAGTTTCCTGAGGCCTCCCAAGCTGTGTGGATCTGTGAGTCAATTAAACCTCTTTCCATTATAAATTACTGATTCTCAGGTATATCTTTATAGCAGTATGTGAACAAACTAATACAGTCACTTCTCTGGAAGTTTTTGAAATCTGCTTGTCAAATAGCTACCTTATTTATAAAAAAGAAAGATGAACTTTGGAAATAATAGAACATTTGGCTAATTATTTTTGTAAAAACCAGTGAAAACCTGAAACTACAGTGTTTTATTTCTAGAATACAGTACAGATGTTCATGTGGAGGACAAGATTTTATGTCACAGTCATCCATATAACCAGGTAATGTAAGCAAGTGTATACGTCACTCTGAGTAACAGAATTGATTGAACTGAAATTACAGAAAAAGGCACAACCCAGTCTGAAACTGTGAGCAGTCTCTGTCTAGCATAGCATTTATTTGACACACTGTGGGCCCAGTATATTCAGCAGAGAGATAAGCATATAGGGGCAATATTTGGGTTTCTGTTTTGCTTTGTTTTGTTTCATACAGTTTCAAGATTAACCTAATTCTTGATGATGACCAAGGCACTCAGCCCTTTGCACGTAATGATTTTTTTTTATAGATTTTTAAAATCATGGACTTTTAGAGAGTCTTAATGCTGATAGTTCACTGTGAACTTCCTGTAATTATTCACTAGTGAAAAATATTCTCCAATAATTCATCTTGAGTTATCCCAGGATACCTCAGGCAATGGATAGTTCATGTGGAAGAAATAGCATGCTGATTTGCAATTATAATTGAAGAAAATTGCTTGAGAGGATTCTGACAGCACAGAAAATAGGCCAATTAGTTACCCAACTCTCATCCTCCTGTGATTCATGATTGTCTCCATTTAATTTTGCTGTCATTTATGAAGTGAGGTTAAGAATAGATTAGCTTCTTTTAGCCACATCTTACAATTAACTTACTCCTTTACTGCTGCTGCTTCTTTTTTTAACAGTACGATTGGGTTTAAAAACCAGTGGTCCTCAAAACTGTATTTAACAGTTATTCATCATCAAGCACTTGCTAATGTTTATAACCACTTCATTCAGAGCCATAGCCTAACAATCATGCTCAGAGTAGGGTTTTTGCCCACCAAAAAAAGAAAAAAAAAAATCATCAAATGCTACTTTGTAACATTTAAAATCAAAGCCAAGAAGATATAATAAGCTTTGGCCACGTAAATGTATATTAAGGTTTTAAAAATCAATTTTATAAAGAAGTTCTCTATATAAGAATAGAACAAAATAAAAGAATAATATGGAAGAAAACAACTACCTGTAATATAAAATCTAGCAAATAAACATTTCCTCCTATGCTTCTTGCTTTTAAGTATGTCAAAATCTTACTCATGCTTCTTTTGAAAGGAAAAATGAAGATCGTGAGAATAAGAATATTTTAGTTGATGCAGACATTGAAAGGTCATCATATTTACTCATGTTTGTATATAATTGGTTAATAAATTTTTGTAACTGAGTTTAAAGGATTTCCTTGTGTGTGTGGTGGTGGTGGTATTGTCTTTCCAACCAATAAAGGTTTCTTAAGAATCAGAATAAGGCTTTTGCTTATCTAATGTTCCACCGAAAGAACCTACTTTGTCCCTGACCTCACAGTAGGAGTAAAGTATTTAAGTGCAGACATAAGGAATCAACAAATGAAGTCTATTTACCTGGGCTAAGAAGTTGTCCTGTTATATCCAGAAGCTACAATGTTATGTTTGTCACTTTAATTGATTTACATAATATCTGAAGCAATCTAGTATGGATTATTTAGTTAAGCCCCCAAAAGACTTCAGTATGGAGCTATAATACTCTCTAGCTTTTATTTTTCATGCCAAAACTTTCTCTTAACATCTATCTATCTATCTATTTAACTACCCAATATATCTATCTAATCTATCCATCAATCTATCCTTCTATGTATCACACCTCTCATATATTTATCTAAATTTAAGTTGATTTATTTTGAATATTTTGACATAGATGAGAAATGGGATCAGTTACAAAACCTGATGAAAGAATTTCTGATTTATACTTCAATTACACATTTAATTGGGATAATTATTTGGCAATTCCTTGAGTTTTCTGTGCCAGTAATTCTAAAATAGGAGGGAAGATTATTAATTTATAAGAGTTTATTTGGTTGAGTATAGCAGTTCATGTATATTCAGGCCAGGTGCAAAAGCATGTGATATAACTAAACTGAATTATCATATAATGCCTAGATATCTTTCTTGGAAATCTCCGAAACCAAAGTTGTTTGTTATACAAGGAACCGGTTTTTTTTAATAGTTCAAAATACTTGTGTGAAACCTCATCCACATTTCTGGGTATTAGATAAAGTATTTGATTTTAACTAAACTCCTGTGAGTCACTTCTAAAATGTCCATTTGTGTTCTATTTATTTAAGCTAGAATAAAATAAAAAACTTATGACAACATATTCTTGCTTCTCAAGATTTTATGTCTTGTACGACATGGAACATAATACTGTGGACAGAAACTACTTAGAGAAAAACATTTTAAATACCATCTGCAAAGTCTTTTTTGAATTTTAAAATTCTACAGGAAGACAGCATAAAATGTGTACAGAAGCACCAGATAAAAAGAAAAATGAATTATGCATCTTTATTAAATTCACTTTTCATCTCCCTCAATTATAAAAACACATTATGGAGCAGATTACTCAACAAGCCAAGAAAACAAAATGGAAATGCAATTAAATTGCAAACAACCTCCAAACGTCATGTTGTATCTTCTGATGAACAGTTTCAAAGAAAATCGTTAACGATATGCCTTAGATATCTCCTTTATTTTATTTCATATTTTGTTCATTAAATAATGGTTTGCTTTAAAGAAGACTACAATTTATAAAATGGTCAGGAAATATGCTTTGATTTATTTTAGAATGAATACGTTTATATTTGTTTCCTTATTGTCACATATCAATATCTAATTATGACATGGTTATTCTAAAGTTAAGTACATGAGCTATAACAAAATAATAATTTGGGGGGATGATCAGCAAAATTACATGGAAACATGAATTTTGTTAGCCTCAGGAATTATAATGTTGAGGAGTGAATATTACCAGCTACAATCAATCAGAGAAAAATATTGTAAATTGAACTTGTGTACTTATTTGTGTTTTGCATATAAGTGAAAAGAAAGTGAAGGATAGAGGAATGAGCATTGCCTGGATTTGTCAGATAAATGATTTGGGTAAGATTAAACTGGAAGGAAAAATTTAGTTAATCACTCTTATCATCAATTATGGTAAGTTGAAGTATTGAGGGGGAAGTTTATGGTTATATGAACCAAATGTAGTCATTGGTCCCCTCAAAGTAATTTTAAAAAGCTGAAAAAGAAAAGATTTAATACGATGATTCTTAGTTCACAGATGATTGTTAGTTATTGTGACACAAAAAACTTGAAAGTGAAACGTGATTAAATTATTACTTAACAAATTTTAAACATAATTATTTAAATTTAACTTTTACAGAAAGAAGTATATTCAAATGGATTTGGAAATTTATTTGGTGTTATACTGCAGGAGTAGTCTATTAACTGATATTCTGACTTTCTATCAAGAATAAAGTAAAATTTGAAGTTAAATTGTAGAGAGACCTATTCTCAGGATGATTTTATCCATATACCGTATCACTTTATGGTGAAAATTCATTGGGTGTTTCATTGTATGAAACTAGAGTTTAATTGACTATTTATTCATTCATTCATTCATTCATTCATTCATGTAGGACAGTGGCATAGGTAATCCATAAGGCATGTTTGGGTTTTAAAGTGAATTTTAACGGAACTTCTGGTGGTGAAAACCTGATGCATCCATTTATGCTTCCTATCAAACTTTTACTTAATGAGACTTGCTAGATCATATAGTTTATCATACAAATGAGGAAACTTTCAAAGGTGAATGAAGACAGTAACATTAACTAAAATTATGTAAATAAGAATATTTATACATTGCCCTACTAGTTGGTTTTATGTTATTAGTGGATTTATATAGTTTCTCCATTCAAAACTTATATCAAAAATGAAATTATTTCTAAAAACCATAAGTAAATTAAAGAAAATATTCTATATGATTTATCTAAATATTAACACTTCCATAAATGTAAAAATAATTGTTGGTATATAGTCATACACTTCAGTCAGTTTCTTAGCATGGTCTTTCTTTAATGCCATGCCAATGGTGTTTTCCTGGAAGACATATTTTATATGATATTATTTTATTTATAGTTATGAAATGTCTTTCAGTCTTCTTCAAAGAGGCAATATAAGATTGGTAAATTTGATGTTTTTAACACTGGACTTATCTATAGATCATAACATGTATACTTGAGAAGAAAATACTTCTACAGCTATAAGATAACTGATAATTCAGAAAAAAAATTTTAATGGAGGATATTTTCGCTGGTGTTTTTTTCTTTTATTATTTTGAAAAGTATACATATTTTGGCTCAGATATTTTCACAGGCACTTCCTCAAAAAATCAGGCATACCTTTTCTCAATCTCATTCTATTTCACTTCATTAGAGAGATGCCATACCTGCAAATGTTTTCAAGAAAAACCTTTCTCTACTGTGGTAAGGCTCCCCTGCTTTGTCCAGGTCTGACAGTAACCCTAAGGCTAAATTGTCCTACAGATGCATGGTGAGCCTTGGGGAATGGGCGTCTCTGGCTGTCCTCCACTCCAGGCATTCTTATGCCAAATCTTGGCTCTGCACAGGCTGGGGTCCTGCCTTTGCCACCTCTCTGAGCAGCTCTCTCTCTGCCAGGTCCGATGTTTCTGGAGGTCGTGGAATCTCCTGCTGCTACAATTCCAGAGGTCTATGTCACTTCTCACCTGTTCAATTCATCCCTTCCTCAGGAGTTGTTGAAGGACCAGGAACAAGTTCTGGCAGTTAGTCACCCCAAGAAAGGCTTCCGGCTTTGTCCCCCTTCACCCCAGCTTCTGCTTTCTCCAACCATGCACTCTCAATGCCTTCCCTGTGAAGATCTGCTCAGAGTTTCCCAGATATCCAGATGCCCCGGTCTCTTGGTGGGAAATATTCCTCCTCACTGTAAATTAATATTTTCTAGTGTACCAGTTTACATACTTTGCATTAGTATTGTTGTTTACTATTTTTAGTTATGTCCTTAATTGTTCCTCAATAAATTATATCTACCTTTTTATCATTACCTTCTTTATCTTAATTCTAGTAAAATATAAACATGTTCCCTAATAGAGTTTGATAACATTCCCTCATCTGTGTGATTGTTTTTATACATACTATGCCAATATTTTACAACTCTACTAATGCATTTTATAATTATCTTTTATGTGGTTATCTTTTACATATTTTAAAATCAGAATAAAGGAAAATATTTACACATTTTCAAAACTTATCTATATATTTATAATACTTTTGCTGGTACTATGTCTTTGTGTGGATCAAGGTACCTTCTAGTGTGACTGCCTTTCCCTCATTTAGTGTTTCTAGTAAGGCAGTTTTGCTGGCAAAATATGCTCAGTCTTTTATTTTTAATATGGCAAAGTCCTTATTTTTATTTTTATTAATATTTTAATTAACTATTTTTAATTTTTAAATGTTTTTATTATACTTAATACTTTTACATATTCGTCAGGTACATGTGATATTCTGATATACACATACAATGTATACTAATCGTATGAGGGTAATTGGGATATCTGTGACCTCAAACATTGACTAATTCTTTGTTTTGAAGCTATTTGAAATCTCTTTTTCTAGCTATTTTGAAATTCATAATAAAGTATTATCTATAGTTATAGTTTTATTGAACACTAGAGTTCATTCCTTCTATCTAACTGTATTGTTGTACCCATTAACCAACCTCCCTTCACCCCTCCTCCTCCCAACACTTCCAAGACTGATAGCCATCATTTACTCTCTACCTCCATGAGATAACCCTTTTTGGTTCCCACATATGAGTGAGAACATGCAATGTTCGTTTATCTGTGCCTGACTCATTCCACTTTACATAATGTCCTCAAATTCCATCCATGTTGCTACAGTTATAAACCACATTTACTTCATCTACTTAAATGTTGATGAACACTAAGGTTATTTCCATATCTTGGCTATTGTGAATAGTGCAGTAACATTGAAGTGCGGATATTTCTTTGACATATTGATTTCCCATAGTGGCTCTACTAATTTACATTCTCACAAAATATTTGTTATATTTGTCTTTGTAATAAGAGCCATTTCAACTGAGGTGAGCTGATATCTCATTGTGGTTTTGATTTGCATTTCCATGATCATTAGTAATGTTGAGTGTTTCTAAAAACATACTTGTTAGCCATTAGTATCTTCTTTCTGAAATGTCTATTCAGATAATTTGCCCATTTTTAAATTAGATTATTTTTATTTTGCTATTGAGTATTTTCAGTTCCTTATATATTTTGGTTATTAATGTAATTTCAGATGGATTGTGAATATTTTCTCTTACTCTGTAGGTTATCACTTAACTTTTTGATTTTTTTCCTGTGCAGAAGATTTTTACCTTGATGTAATCCCATTTCTGTATTTTGCTTTTGTTGCCTGTGCTTTCGAGGTCTTACACAGAAACTGTTTGTCCAGACCAATATCCTGAAGCATTTTCTCAATATTTTCTTCTAGTAGTTTCATAGATCCAGGACTTACATTAAAATATTTCATTTATTTTGAATTGATTTTTGTATATAGTGAAAAATGGGGGTCTAGTTTTATTTTTTTGCATATAAGTATCCAGTTTTCCCAGCACCATTTATTGAAGAAATTGTCATTTTCTCAATGTATGTTCTTGGCACTTTGTTGAAAATCAGTTGGCTATAGGGAATGAGTTTATTTCTGCATTCCCTTATTCTGTTCCACTAATATATGTGGGGATTTTTTAATGTCAGTAACATGCTGTTTTGGTTATTATATAGCTTTGTACTATAGTTTGAAGTCAGGTAGTGTGATGCCTCAGCTTTGCTTTTTTTACTCAGGTTTGCTTTGGCTATTCAGCATCTTTTGTGACTTCATGTGAATTTTACGATTCTTTGTGAATAATTTCATTACTATTTTGCTAGGGATTGCATTGAATCTGAAGGTCACTTTGGATAATATGGATATTTGAACAATATACCTTCATCAATGAGAATGGGATATTTTTCTATTTTTGGTGTCCTTTTCAATTTCTGTAACAAGAGTTTTAATAGGTTTCATATTAGAGTCTTCGGTTAACTTTATTCCTGTGTCTTTTACTTTTTGGAGCTATTGTAAATTGGATTGTCTTTTTGGTTTCTTTTTTTTTTTTTTTTTTTTTCCCCAGATTTTTACTGTTGGTGTATAAAACTGCTACTGCTTTTTGCATGTTGGTTTTGTATCCTGCCACTTTTCTGAATTTGTTCATTAGTTCTAACAGTTTTTAGTGGCACATTTAGGCTATTTTAAATATAAATCCTGTCATATGCAAACAAGAATAATTTGACTTTTCTTTCCCAATTTGTATGCCCTTAACTTTTTTCTCTTTCCTAATTTATCTGGCTAGAATTTCCATTACAATGTTGAATAAAAGTGGTAAAAGTGGGTACCCTTGTCTTGTCCTAAGCATTAGAGGTAGGCCTTTGAAATCTTCCCCATTCAGTATGATATTAGCTACGAATTTGTTCTATATGGCCTTTATTGTTTTTGCAGTATATTTCCTCTACACACATTTAACTGAGAGTTTTTATCAGAAATGGATGTTGAATTGTATTGAATGCCTTCTCAGCCTCTATTGAAATGATCATATGGTTTTTGTTTCAATGCTCTTCTTTCTTTCCTTTCCTTCCTTTTTCCTTCCTTTCCTTCCTTTCCTTCCTTTTTCCTTCCTTTCCTTCCTTTCTTTCTTTTTCTCTTGTTCTTGAAATGGAGTCTTGCTCTGTCACTCAGGCTAGAGTGTCATGGCATGATCTTGGCTCACTGCAACCTCTGCCTCCTAAGTTTAAGCAACTCTCCTACCTCAGCCTCCCGAACAGCTGGGATTAGAGGCATGTGCCACCATGCCCAGCTTACTTTTTCTATTTTTAGTAGAGACGGTTTTTCTCTGTGTTGACCGGGCTGGTCTCAAACTCCTGACCTCAGGTTATCTGCTGTCAAGAAATACACGAGACTGGGTAATTTATAAAGAAAAGAGGTTTAATTGAGTCACAGTTCCACATGGCTGGGGAGGTCTCAGGAAACTTACAATCATGGTGGAAGGCATCTCTTCACAGGGCGGCAGGAGAATGTGTGCCAGCAGGGGAAATGCCGGATACTTATAAAACCATCAGATCTCATGAGAACTCACTCATTATCATGAGAACAGCATGGGAGAAACCACCCCATGATTCAGTAACCTCTCACAGAGTCCCTCCCATGACATGTGGATTACAATTCAAAGTGAGATTTGAGTGAGGACATGAAGCCAAACCATATAATTCTGCCCCTAGTCACTCCTAAATCTCTTGTCCTCACAGTTCAAAACACAATTAAGCCCCTCCAATAGTTCTCCAAATTCCTAACTCATTCCAGCATTAACCCAAAAGTCCAAATCCAAAGTCTCATCTGAGACAAGGCAAGTCCCTTTTGCCTATGAGCCTATAAAATCCAAAGCAAGTTAGTTACTTCCTAGATACAATGGAGGTACAGGCATTGGATAAATACACCCATTCCAAATGGGAGAAATTCACCAAAACAAAGGCTCTACAGGCCCCATGAAATTCTGAAGTCCAACAGGGCAGTCACTAAACATTAAAGTTCCAAAATAATCTCCTTTGACACCAAGTCTCACATCCAGGGCATGCTGATGCAAGAGGTGGGCTCCCATGGCCTTGTGCAGCTCCAGTTCTGTGGTTTTGCAGGGTACAGCCCTCCTCCCAACTGCTTTCACAGGCTGGCATTGAGTGTCTGTGACTTTTCCAGGTGCACAATGCAAACTATCAGTAGATCTACCATTCTGGAGTCTGGAGAATGGTGGCCCTCTTCTCACAGCTCCAATAGGCAGTGCCCCTGTGGGGACTCTGTGTGGGGGCTCTAACTCCACATTTTCTTTCTGCACTGCCCAAGCAGAGGTTCTCCATGAGGACTCTGCCCCTGCAGCAAACTTCTGCTTAGACATTCAAGAGTTTCCATACATCCTCTGAAATCTAGATGGAGGTTCCCATACCTCAATTCTTGACTTCGGTGCACCCACAGGCTCAACACCACATGGAAGCTGCCAAGGGTTGTGGCTTGCACCCTCTAAAGCAATGGCCCAAACTGTACATTGACTCCCTTTAGTCTAGCTGAAGCATCTGGGTTGTAGGGCACCATGTCCTGAGGCTGCGCAGAACGGGAGCAGGGAGGTGGAGGGCTTGGGACATGCCACACAATCTTTTCCTCCTAGGCCTCTGGGTCTGTGATAGGAGGGGCTGCCATAAAGCTCTCTTACATGCCCTCAGGACATTTTCCCCATTGTCTTTGTGATTAACATTTGGCTCCTTGTTACTTATGTAAATTTCTGTAGCAGGCTTTAATTTCTCCTCATAAATGGGTTTTGTTTTTCTATTGCATCATTAAGCTGCAAATCTTCCAAACTTGTATGCTCTACTTTTCTTTCAATATAGGTTCCAATTTCAAACCATCTCCTTGTGAATGCATAAAATTGAATGCTTTCAGAATAATCCAGGTCACACATTGAATGCTTTGCTGCTTAGAAAATTCTTCCACCAGATACCCTAATTTTCTGTGTCAAGTTCAAAGTTTCACAAATGTCTAGGGCAGGGGCAAAATGCCACCAGTCTCTTTGCTAAAATATAGTAAGATTGACCTTTACTTCACTTCCCAACCAGATTTTCATCTCCATCTGAGACCACCCCAGCCTTCATTTCATTGTCCGTAACACTATCAGCATTTTGGTCAAAGACATTCAACAAGTCACTAGGAAGTTCCAAACTTTCCCATCTTCCTGTCTTCTGAGCCCTCCAAGTCACTAGGAAATTCCAAACTTTCCTACAATTTTGTGTTATTCTGAGTCCTCCAAACTGTTCCAATCTCTGCCCACATCCAAAGTTGATTCTACATTTTGGAGTATTCTTACAGCAGTGCCCTGCTATTTCAGTACCAATATACTGTATTAGTCTGTTCTTGCACTGCTATGAAGAAATGCCTGAGACTGTGTAATTTGTATATATATACATATATGTTTAATTGAATAAAGGTTTAATTGATTCACAGTTCTGCATGACTGGGGAGGTCTAAGGAAACATAATCATGGTAGAAGGCACCTCTTCGTAGGGCAGCACGAGTGAGAATGAGTGCCAGCAGGAGACATGTCAGATGTTTATAAAACCATCAGATCTCATGAAAAACTGCTTACTATCATGAGAACAACATGGGAGAAACCACTCCCATGATTCACTTACGTCCCACAGGGTCTCTCCCACAACACGTGGGGATTATGCAGATTACAATTCAAGGTGATATTTGGTTTGGGACACAGAGTCAAATCTTATCAGGCTATATACACTATATAAAAATTTTATCACAAAACTGATTAGAATAAAAAATAGAAAATAATCCTACATAAGAATAATAAACCAAATAATTAGTTCTATGTAATCACTATAAATCATAATACATAGGTGTGTGTGGCATGAAACACTGTTTATGCTATATTGTTTCTTCAAAATTGGCTACAAAATTATACATATTTAATCATGCTATGAAAATCATACACGTATAGGAAAGTAAAACCAAAATGTTAATAGTGACTATGTCTGATAGGTGGATATAAGTATGATTTTAAAATATTTACTGTCATTTATCTGTGTTCTTTAATTTTTCTACCAGTATAATGTTGTGGAAAGAGAACATGTTTTATGTAGGAAGCAAGTTGCATAGATTTAAATCTCAGCGTCATCACTTACTACCTATTAGATTTTGGCAAGTCAGTAACAACACAGTACATCAGTTTCTCCACATATAACATGAACATTTTAACAGTACCTACCTCATAGGGTTCTTGTGAAGACTGAAATGCTTAATTCATATAAAATATTTAAAATATCACTAAGCAAATATGTGCTAAGCACATTTTAACTATGATATTGATAATAGCATTTAGTATTTTAATATTATGTATAAATATTACACAGTACACATATAATAAAATATTACAGGATGAAGAGAAGAGAGACATCAAGAAAATCTGTGAAGAAAAAAGCTAGATGCTGAGACTAGTCAGCTGGTAAACAAAATTTTTATTTTTATTTGTAGGTTTATACTACCCACATATAGTACATAGTAGGTGTATATATTTATGGGGTACATGAGATGTTTTGATGCAAGTATGGAATATGAAATAAACACATCATGGAGAATGGCGTACCCATCCCCTCAAGCATTTATCCTTTGAGTTACAAACAATTTAATTACGCTCTTTATTTTTAAATTTGCAATTAAGTTATTATTGATGATAGTCACTCCGTTGTGCTATCAAATTGTTGATCTTTTCCATTTTCTCTAACTATTTTTTGTTCTCATTCACCATCCCCACCCCCTCCCCCTAACTCCCCACTACCCTTCCCAGATAATAGTAACCATCCTTCTGATATCTATGTCTATGATTTCAGTTGTTTTGATTTTTATTTCCTACAAATAAGTGAGAACATTGTATTTCTGTGCCTGGCTCATTTTACTTAACATAATGACCTCCAACTCCATTCATGTTGTTGCAAAAGAGGGTTCTCACTCCTTTTTGTGGCTGAATAATATTCCACTGTGTATATGTACCACACTTTCTTTATCCATTTGTCTGTTGATGGACTCTTCGGTTGCTTCCCAGCCTTGGCTATTGTGAACACTGCTGCAACAAACATGAGAGTACGGATATCTCTTTGATATACTGATTTCCCTTCTTTTGGGTATATACCTAGCAGTGGGATTGATGGATTGTATCATAGCTCAATTTTTAGTTTTTTGAAAAACTTCCAAACTGTTCTCCATAGTGGTTTTATTAGCAGGCTTCCCTTTTCTCCACACTCTTACTATTATTTGTTATTGCCTGTCTTTTGGATATAAGCCATTTTATTTGGGGTGAGATAATCTCTCGTAATTTTGATTTGCATTTCTATAATGATGTTAAGCACTTTTTCATGTGCCTATTTGCCATTTGTATGTCTTCTTTCGAGAAATGTGTATGCAAATCTTTTGCCCATTTTTTTGATCTGATTATTAGATTTTTTTTTCTATAGAGTTCTTTGAGCTCCTTGTATATTATTATTATTTTTTTAATCCCTGTCAGACGGGTAGTTTGCAGATATTTTCTCCCATTCTTTGTCTTGTCTCTTCACTTTGTTGATTATGTCCTTTGCTGTGCAGAAGCTTTTAAACTTGATGTGATTCCATTTGTGCATTTTTGCTGTGGTGGCCTGTGCTTTTGGGGTATTGCTCAATATATTTTTGCCCAGAAAAGTGTCCTGGAGATTTTCCCCAATTATTTCTTGTAGTAGTTTTATAGTTTCAGGTCTTAGATTTAGGTCTTTAATCAATTCTGACTTAATTTTTGTATATGGAGAGAAAGGGATCTAGTTTAATTCTTCAGCATGTGGATATCCAGTTTTCTCAGCATCACATATTGAGGAGACAGTCTTTTCCTCATCGTATGTTCTTCACACCTTAGTCAAAAATGAGTTCACCACAGGTGTGTGAATTTTTTTCTGCATCTTCTATTCTTTTTCATTGTTCTATGTGTCTGTACCATGCTGCTTTGGTTACGATAGCTCTGTAGTATATTTGAATTCAGGTAATGTGATTCCATCAGTTTTGTCTTTTTTCTTAGGCTAGATTTGAGTATTCTGGGTCTTTTGTGGTTCCATACAAATTTTAAGATTTTTTTTTCTATTTCTGTTAAGAGTGTCATTGATATTTCTATAGGGATTGCACTGAATCTGTGAATTGATTTAGGTACTGGAGATTTTAACAGTATTGATTCTTCAAATACATATTTTTTTTTCATTTTTGGGGTGTTCTCTTGAATTTCTTTCATTAGTGCTTTATAGTCTTTATTATAGAGATCATTCACTTCTTTAATTTTTAGATATTTAATTTTCTGTGTAGCTATTGTAAATGGGATTACTTTTTTGTTTCTTTTTCATATTGTTCTCTATTGACATCTAGGAATATTACTGATTTTTTATTTTAGTACATTAATTTTGTATCCTGAACTTTACTGAATGCACCAGTTCCATTAGTTTCTGGTGGAATCTTTAAGTTTTTCCAGATAAAAGATCATACCTCTGCAAGTAAGAATAATTTGACTTCTTCCTTTCCAATTCGGATGCCCTATATTTTCTTCTCTTGTCTGATTGCTCCAGCTAGAACTTCCAGTGCTATGTTGAATAACAGTTTGACAATGTGCATTCTTATTGTGTTCCAGATCTTAGGGGAAAGACAGGCTTTCAGTATTTTTTTTTTTTTTTTTTTTGAGACGGAGTCTCGCTCTGTCGCCCAGGCTGGAGTGCAGTGGCCGGATCTCAGCTCACTGCAAGCTCCGCCTCCTGGGTTTATGCCATTCTCCCGCCTCAGCCTCCCGAGTAGCTGGACTACAGGCGCCCGCCACCTCGCCCGGCTAGTTTTTTGTATTTTTAGTAGAGACAGGGTTTCACGGTGTTAGCCAGATGGCCTCGATCTCTGACTCGTGATCCGCCCGTCTCGGCCTCCCAAAGTGCTGGGATTACAGGCTTGAGCCACCGCGCCTGGCAGGCTTTCAGTATTTTTACATTCAATATGATACTAGTTGTGGATCTGTCATATCTGGCTTTTTTTTTTTTTTAATGTTGAAGTGTGTTTCTTCTACACCCTGTTATTTGAGAGATTTTATCATGAAGTGATATGCTTTTTCCACATCAATTGAAATGATCATATGTTTTTTATACTTATTCTGTTAATATGATGTATTAAATTGATTTAATAGTATATGTTGGAACTACTTGGTGTTCCATAACATTTTTGTACTTGGATATTGATATCTTTCTCTAGGTTTGGGAGGTTATCTGTTATTATCACCTTGAATAAATTTCTACCCTTATGTCTTTCTCTACCTCCTCTTTATGGCCAGTAACTCTTAAGATTTGACCTTCAGAGGCTATTTTCTTGATCCTGTAGGCATGCTTCTTTGTTTTTTTATTCTTTTTCCTTTTGTCTCTTCTGACTGTGGTTTTTAAATAGCCTGCCTTTAGCTCACTAATTATTTCTTCTGCTTAATCAATTCTGCTATTAAAGGTCTCTGATGCATTCTTCTATATGCAATTTGAATTTTTCAGCTACAGAATTTCTGCCTGATCTTTTTAATTATTTCAGTCTCTTCATTAAATTTATCTGATAGAATTTGAACTCCTTCTTTGTGTTATCTTGACTTTTTTGAGTTTCTTCGAAACAGCTATTTTGAAATCTCTGTCTGCAAGGTCACATAGCTCTGTTTCTGTAGGATTGACCCCTGGTGACTTATTTAGTTCATTTGGTGAAGTCATGTTTCCCTGGACGGTGCTGATGTTGGTAGATGTTCTTTGGTGTCTGGGCGTTGAAAAGTTAGGTATTTATTGTAGTCTTCACTGTTGGGGCTGTTAAGTAGCCATCATTCTTGGGAAGCCATTCCAGATATTTTAAGGGACTTGAGTCTTGTGATCTAATCTATATCTGCTTTAGTGGGCACCCTAAGTCCTGCAATGCTGTGGTTCTTGCAGACTTGTAGAGATACTGCATTGATGATTTTGGACAAGATCTGGGGGAATTTTCTGGGTTACGAGGCAGAGACTCTTTTTCTCTTCCTTTACATTCTTCCAAACATACAGAGTCTCTCTCTGTGTCCTGAGGCATGTAAACCCGGGGATTGAGTGACACAGGAACCCCAGTAGCCACCACCAATATGACCAAACTGAGTCAGACCTGAAGCCAGCACAGCACTGGTTCTTGCCCGAGGGCTGCTGTAAAAACTCCATGGCAACTACCCATGTTTGCTCAAGGCTCTGGTGCTACCTAATCAGCAGGGGCAAAGCCAAACAGGCCTATGTCTTTCCCTTCAGGTTGGCAAGGTCCCCCAGGTTCCAGATGGGTCCAGTGGTGCCATCTGGGAGTCAGGGACTAGAGTCCAAAACCTCAGAAATCTACCTGGCATTCTATTGTACTGTGATTCATCTGGCACTAAGTCCACAAGTTGCAGTCCTTCCCACTCTGCCCTTCCCTTTTTGAAGTCAGAGAAGCCTCACCCCATAGCCACTGCCACCTCAGGCCACAAGGAATTCTGCCAGGTCACCACTGATGTTCTTTTAAGGCCTATGGTCTCGTAAGTCAGCTTGTTGTGAATGTTGCCGGGCTGGGACTCACTCTTCAGACCAGTGGGATCCCCTCTGGCCCAGCACAGGTCCAGAAATGCCATCCAAGAGTGAAGTCCTGAAATCAGTGACCTCAGGAGCCTGCTTGCTGCTCTACTCCCCTGCAGCCATGTTTTACCTGAAGCCAGGAAGTCTCAAAGGCACAACCAAGGCTCTTGATGTAGGAACTGGGGATTGTTGCTAGTTATTCAGGGCCTAAAGGCTCTTCAGTTAGCAGGTGATTATTGCTGCCAGGACTTGGTATTTCCCTTCAAGGCAGTGGGGACCCTCTATCCCAAGGTATGTCTAGAATTGTCTTCTGGGAGCCAGGACCTGGAATGAGGGATTCATGCCTCTGATTGGTGCCTGATCCTCTCATAGCTGGGCTGGTATCCTAGAGGCAAGACAAAGTCCTCCCCACCCCTTCCTTCCTCTCCTCAAGCAGAAGAAGGAGTCTCTTTTGGAGACATGAGTTGTGCAGGCTGTGGTTAGGGAAGCCATTCCCTTGGCTTCCCCAGCTAGTGTCTCAGTATGTCACATGCCCCCCACCAGTTCACTGTCTGTGAACCTAGTTCAGCACTATGACTCACTTAAGATTTACAGTCCTTACGGCTTAGACTGCCTTTCAAGTTTACTTGGAGACAGAGAGCAATGTAGCCCTCAGTGGTGAGGTTTGCAGGCACTCGGGTCTGGACTGCTAGGATTGATGATTCCTGTCTGGGTAATGCTGGTTTCAGTGCTCTATCCATGGACAGGTGTTAGCTGAGTTTGGTTTGGTTTTCCTTTCTGCTCTGATTTTTGGTTCTTATTAAGGTGCTTTTTTCTAGGTAGATAGTTGTTAACTTGGTGTTTTTGTGGGGTTAACAATCGGTGAAGCCGTTTATTCTGCCATCTTGCTCTTCCTCCTGTCTCTCTGGTAAACAAAATTAAATGGTCCTAACCCTGAAGTGACTTTCCAATCAGGGGAGGGGGAAGATAGTGTTGGTGTGGCACATTAATCCAAATATTGTATAGAATAAAATCATAAGATTAAAAAGGTATCATAATAGTGAAGGAAATATTGAAGAAAATTTAATTTACTAGTATTCAAATATTGGTATTAAACTGTGTTTTTCGTCATTTCTTAACAGTATGTTTAGTATTACTTTTAGCTATGTGTGTGGGCAAGAGACTACATCAGTTGGAAGGTCACTCATATCCTGCTCAAGAGAACTGACCAATTTTAGTGACCCAAGGAAGTAGACCCAATAAATGGGAGATCCTCAAAGTACAACACACACATTAAATTGATTGGAAAACAATCTCCTAGGTCTTAGAGTAGAATAAAAGATGAGCTAGAGTTAGTTTTTTGGATGTATAGTATGAATCAATTTATGCCACAGTCAGATATTTAATGATAGGATTTATGGATTATGCCTACATTACAGAACCACCAGCCTTTCCGAGGCACTATGAGGGCTTCTAAATGAAATTTCTGAAGTATGTAACAGATAATAATATCTACCTGTATCTGAACTTGTGGTATAAATACAGTTTAAAACATATTTTTTACATTCTAGTATTCTTATAATTGGAATGAAAATAGAATTTTCCTTTCTCAAATATAAATATCAAGAGGAAGAGGTCTTACTTCAGCATTTATGGCAAAACAAAATAAACTAAGAAACCCACAAGCTTTGTTTCTCAGTTTACATTTACCTTTCATTTTTGATTGACAATAAACTATAAACTATTACCTCAGAACTATTTATTATGTAAATTGATAAATATAGAAAATATTTGTGTTAGTTTCTCACTTGTATTTAAGGCAACAAAATAAACGAAACACCACTACACCTACTATTTATATCATAGACCTAGGGAAAATTTATTGTCAAGACTAAATTTTGGTGTCAAATTTCTTTGGTGTCAAAGCAAGGAACCCTTCTCACCAAGCCAAATTGTATTCAACAAGGAAACATGACTTTTCTTTTCCACACCTGAATGCCTTTGCTTCATTTTGACTATCTAATAACAGAAAATGACAGACATAGATACTTTACAAGTACCCATACAGGTAGCTGGTATTCCCAGGATATATCTTCTTTTCTCTGTTATCAATACAAATCATTCATTCTCAATATTAGTCAATGTTTGCAACCACTGTAATTCTTTCCAACAGTCATAGGTGAGATTTGGACTAAAATACTTCTATTAAATAAATTATTCTTCAGAGAGTCCTAACATAAACACAGATAAAACACGCTTTTCAAATGTGGGTCTGTCTACTCAGAAGTGTTGAATTAACTGAATTATATAGAACAGGGCATTTGGTTTTCACAGGCCTTTTGACATTCTCTTTGAGCATTGGAACAGAATATTAGGAACTGTGCTTTCCTTTCATCTGTAGTTCATGTTTTAGGTGACTTCCATAAAAGGTCAGAACATCCTTAGTTACTGCTGTCTATTGAGTGACTGGGGCACAGCTAACCTTAAAGGATGAATTAACTTAGTCATTTTGGCAATTAGTCTCCTTTCCCTATTTTGATTATATTCAGTAGTCATTTGAGGATCTAGAGTTTTGAACCAAAATGATGAAATATCAAAATGAATTATGGAATCAAAGCAAGAGTTGGAAGACTTGGATTTAATGTTTTCTCTTCTAGGTTATGCTTTATTTTTGAAAACCTCAATTAAGTTGGCTCACAAATGAAGTAAGTATGATTTCTCCAGACTTATTCAAGAGGCATGCTCAGACTCTTGGATTTAGCTCTTTTTACATCTGGTAGAAGTGACTGTGAATCCATCTGGTTCTGGGCTTTTTCATCAGTTGGCAGGCTATTTATTACTGATTTGATTTCAGAGCTCATTACATTATTGGTCGCTAAGGGATTCAATTTCTGTCTGGTTCAGCCTTAGGAGGGTGTATGTGTCCATGAATTTATCCATTTCTTCCAGATTTTCTAGTTTCTGTGCAGAGGTGTTCATAGTAGTGTGATGATTATTCATACTTCTGTGGAGTCAGTGGTAATATCACCTTTGTCATTTCTAATTGTGTTTATTTGGATCTTCTCTTTTTTCTTCTTTATTATTGTAACTAGTGGTCTATCTATTTTATTATTTTTTTCTAAGAAACAGTGCTTGAATTCATTGATCTTTTGTATGGTTTTCTGTGTCTCTATCTCCTTTAGTTCAGCTCTGATTTTGGTTATTTCTTGTCTTCTGATAGCTTTGTTTGCTCTTGGTTCCCTGGTAATTCTAGTTGTGATGTTAAGGTGCTAATTTGAGATTTTTCTAACTTTTATATGTGAGTGGTTATTGCTATAATTTTTCCTCTTCACACTGCCTTAGCCGTGTCCCAGATATTCTAGTATGTTGTATCTTTGTTTTCTTTGTGTCAAAGAACTTTTTGATTTCTATCTTAATTTCGTTAACCATTCAATTCTATTCTTGTCAAACTACCAGTGACATTCTACACACAAACTAAAAAAGAAAAAAACTATTGTAAAATTCATATGGAAAGAAAAAGAGCTCAAAGTAGCCAAAGCAATCCTAAGCAAAAAGAGCAAAGCTGGAGGATTCACATTGCCTGACTTCAAACTGTGCTACAATGCTACAGTAACCAAAACAGCATGATACTGGTACAAAAAACAAACACGTAGACCAATGGAATAGAATGGGGAGTCCAGAAGTAAAGTCACACACATACAACTCTCTGATATTTGACAATGTTAACAAAAACAAGCAATGGGAAAGAACTCTCTATTCAATAATGGTGCTGTGATATCTGGCTCGCTGCATGCAGAAGGTTGAAACTGGACCCTTTCCTTATACCATATACAAAAATCAATTCCAGATGGAGTAAAGATCTAGGTGTAAAACCTCAAACTGTAAAAACCTGGAAGATAACCTAGGAAATACCATTTTGGACATAGAAACTAGCAAAAATTTCAGGATGAAACACTAATACAACTGCAACAAAAGCAGACAAATGGGACCCAATTAAACTAAAGAGCTTCTGCACAACAAAATAAACTATAAACAGAGTCAATGGGAAACCTATGGAATGAGCAAAATATTTGTAACTATACATCAGACAAAGGTCTAATATCCAGAATCTATAAGGAACTTAAACAACTGTACAAGCAAAAGGCATACAACCCCATTAAAAAGTGGGTAAAGGATATGAACAGACACTGTTCAAAAGAAGACATACATGCAGCCAATAGACATATGAATAAATGTTCAATATTACTAATAATTAGAGAAATGCAAATCAAAACAACAATTAGATACCATCTCACACCCATCAGAATGGCTATTATTGAAAACTCAAAAAATAATGAATATTTGAGAGGTTGTGGAACAAAGGGGATGCTTACACACTGCTGGTGGGAGTGTAAATTAGTTCAATCATTGTGGAAAGTAGTGAAAGTAGTGTGGTGATTTCTCAAAGAACTGAAAACAGAACTACCCTTTGATCCAGCAATCCCCCTATTGGCTATATACCCAAAGGAATATAAATCATTCTTCCAAAGACACATGCAAGCGTATGTTCATTGCAGTGTTATTCACCATAGCAAAGACATGGAATCAATCGAAATACCCATCAACAGTCGACTGGATAAATAAAATGTGGTACATATATACTGTATAATACCTTGCAGTCATAGAAAAAGAATGAAATTAAGTCCTTTGCAGGAACAGGGATGGAACTAGAGGCCATTATCCTTAGCAACTAACACAGGAGCAGAAAACCAAGTACCACATTTTCTCACTGATAAGTTGGAGCTAAATAGTGAGAACACAGGGAGACAAAGAGGAGAACAGCAGACATTGGGACCTACTTCAAGGATGGGGTTAAGAAAAAAAAAAAAAACAGAGAGGGAAAGGTTCAGAAAAGAAAAACAAGTGTTGAATACTATGCTTAGTACCTGAGTGATTAATCTTTACCCTAAACCCCTAAGTCACAAGATCACAAGTTTGCCTATATAACAAACGTGCACATGTACCACAGAACCTAAACGAACAGTTAAAAATACGTCTTTTAGGCCAGGCGTGGTGGCTCACTCCTGCAATCCCAGCACTTTGAGAGGCCAAGGCAGGTGGATCACGAGGTCAGGCGATCTAGACCATCCTGACTAACGTGGTGAAACCCCTCTCTCTACTAAAAATACTATATATATATATATTTTTTATATATATTCCTTATAAAAATTCCTTTGGATTTCCCAGAAAATAATTTCTCTCTCTCTCTCTCTCTCTCTCTCTCTCTCTCTATCTATATATATATAATATATATATATATATTAGCCGGGCATGGTGGCGGGCGCCTTTAGTCCAGTTACTCAGGAGGCTGAGGCAGGAGAATGGCATGAACCTGGGAGGCGGAGCTCGCAGTGAGCCGAGATCGCGCCACTGCACTCCAGCCTGGGCGACAGAGTGAGACTCCGTCTCAAAAATAAATAAATAAATAATTTTTTAAATGAATACATTTTAAAATAACCCATAAAAGTATCAGGACCTTCCTCATAATTTCTAAAGTTTTCCCTTTACTCTTTCCTTTAGCGGGAGCTCAACCTTAAGATGAAAGTTTAAGAAATTGGTATTCAGAAAGGTTAAATGAAAAAATCGGATTAAAAGGAGTCAAATCACAGTAAAAGGAAGTCAGATTTTTAAAATTTTGTTAGTAATGGTGAAATCTGGATGTACCCAAGTGAGACCACAGTGCAGTTAAAAGAGAGTGTGAAGTGAAGAAAGGGAACCAGATCTCTGTCTGGTCTGAGGCCTTGTTGTTGAATCCTGAAGTGTGCTGGGCTTAGCAAAGTATTCTCTTTGTTGAAAAAACACTAGTAAATGCATAGTTCCTTCAAATTTTAGTGAATTATTATTCGCACTATACAATAAAAGTTAAAGAGAAGAACAAAAACAACTTTTGATTTGAAGGACGTTAATGGTATTTTATTAACAAACTGTAAATAGTAACAGCATAAGCTGGATGGGAAGCTGCTTTCACAGGCCATAAATGCTTAATGTTTATTACCAATAAAAGTCAAAGGAGCATTTAGTAAAGCAGTTTACCAAACAAACATTAAATACTTTAAAGTATGAGCTTCAGTGGACAGAATCAGCCATTTAATTAGCAATGAGTAATCTGTTAAGCTTTGATTCACCACAAATGATCTGCAGTTTAATACAGGATGATAGTATTTGAAAGCAAGTGATAAGTATAAAGGCCATGTTTAGGGAAAGAGAATGATACTCTTGAAAGCAAGGGATGAAAATAAAGACCAGTTTTAGAGTAATTGAGTCTCATACAAAACTAAAGGTAGAGGAATATTTGTCTTATGTTGCATGGTATCATAGAAAGAACATGTTTCTCCACTTCTGAGCTATATAATTTAGGAACAGTTTTGTTTATTACATAAGCTTTTGTCTCTTCGTCTGAGAAATGAGTCCTATCTCATAAGGTATCTGTGCAGATTAATAATAGCATGTGCATTGCTCTGGGATGTAAGAAGTGTCCATATGTAGTTTTACTTTACTCGATTCTTTTGTTGTCTTTGCTTTTGCTAATACTTACTTCCTCCTCTTCCTCTTCCTCCTCTTCCTCCTCCTTTACCTCTTCTTCCTTCTCCTGCTACGGTCACTACTGATGGTGCTATTTAATCAGAACACATGAGTTAAGCTGTAAAATTCCTTTGGGTTTCACAGAAAATAAAATCACAAATTACCTTTAGTGGTAGATATTTATGGCAAATGTGCGGAATAAATAACGTAATTTGCCACTTGTCAACACAAATCTCAGAATTTCTAACACCGTGATAAATACTGGTCTTTATATAAAAAAGGAAAATTCGTAAAAACTCGAAACAGCAACTTGAGCTGAGTAATATACCTTACCTTTATTGATCTAGCATTCTTACTTCCCAAAAACTATTTTGATTGAGATGGTTTATCACCACTCACTGTGAGAGAGTTATGCCAAGCCACTTCAAAAGTGATTGACTGTCCTTCTGTCCAGTTCATGTATGGCTGACTTCTGCTTGTGCATTATTCCCCAGACCAATGAGATGTGTTCAGGTTTGCAAAACTGGCTTTTCTTACATAGTACATCACATGAACC
This sequence comes from Trachypithecus francoisi, assembly GCF_009764315.1. NCBI lineage: Eukaryota > Metazoa > Chordata > Mammalia > Primates > Cercopithecidae > Trachypithecus > Trachypithecus francoisi. Next base: position 17,139,407 of record NW_022681471.1, on the reverse strand, counting down.
AGAGCAGCTTATGTAGGAAATATCCTGTTGGGCCTGCTTTTCGTAAAATAGAGATATGTACTGAGAAGTTTTATTTTATCAGGGCAGCTGAGAAGTTTTATTGAGATGTCTTTGCCACATTTATTATAAAGACACAGTATATTCCAGATAAGGCATAAAATTTATATCTATATAAAAATCGTATTTCAACAACCTTGTGAGATAGTTGACTTATTGTCTCCTTCTTCTTTTTTTTTTTGACACAGGTTCTTGCTCTGTAACCCCCTTGTGAGATAGTTGACTTATTGTCTCCTTCTTTTTTTTTTTTTTTTTTTTTTTTGACACGAGTTCTTGCTCTGTAACCCAGGCTGAAGTGCAGTGGCTCAATCATGGCTCACTGCAACCTTGAATTCCTGGGCTTAAGTGGTTCTCCCATCTCAGCCTCCCCAGTAGCTGGGACTACAAGTGTGCACCACTATACTCAGCTCCTTTTTACATTTTGTTTCTGTGAAGATAGGGTCTCGCTATGTTGCCAGGGCTGGTTTCAAACTCCTAGCCTTAAGCGATCCTCCCAGCTTGGCCTCCCAAACTGCTGGGATTACAATCATGAGTCATCATGCCCAGCCTCCTTTTTATAGATTAAAAAAAAAGTGAGGCCCTCAAAAAGATTTAACAAATAGTCTAAAACAAAGCATCTAGTCAATGACATTAGCAGGATTCAAAACCAAACTTGGCTGCTGTTCTCTCTATCCCTCAATTCTCACATAAAAGCAAGAGTTCTGCCATTAACTCAGTGACCTTGTATAAGTCACCCTCTTATATCTAGGCCTTTGTTTTCTTATGTGAAAATAAAATGTTGAATGTCATCACCAATTTTCTATTAAAAATTGCACAGAAAGCCATCTTCTCATTTAAAATATTATGCAAACGTGTATTCATAAAATAAACAAGAAAAAATAGCAGACTGCTTTTGCTGAAGGAAGTCTCTAAGCTTCTGGGAAAGTTTTTTTTTTTTCTTTCTATTCTTGACTGCTCACCTCCATATCCATATGTCTAAATTTCACTCATTCTCAAAGCCATGCTCAAATGCCACCTCTCCACTTAATCTTTCTGGGTCTGGCGAGCCATAAGTAATCCCATAGTCTTGTGAAAATTTGTAACATTAAAATTGTAGCTGATTATGATTGTTATTTTTCTGCCTTATAGATATTTTTGCAAATTTCTTAAATTCTGTGGTAGACTGGACATTCCCGGAGGGCAGGAGCTCCCTCAGTTAATTTATGTATCCTCTACACCATGTGGCACAGTGTCTGACATACTAGAGTCAAGGATAAAAACTAGGTTGCATTTGTATGCCAACAACAATCAATAGGTAGTTGTACTATGGTAACAAAGATTCTGGCATTGTGCAAGGTTTCATAACAAATAGTAATAATGTGAACTATTGGTTAAGTGTCTTTATGTCATCAAAGAATCAATTCCAACTATCTTCAAAGAAAAGAAATTTATCAGCTCGTATAAATGAATGGCTCTATGCTCTGGGGCTATATATATTTTAGGCACTGTAATAATATCAGGCTCCTCTTCATGTTCTTTGAAATTATCTTGTATCTATCCTACACTGTGTCAGCCTTATTTTCAGTTGTTTCCTTTGTTCTATCAGAAATGACTGTGATAGTGCCAGATGTTACCTCTTTATACCACTGTACACAGCATGTTGATGAGACCAAGAAGCCTCCAGCAATACCTCCTTGTATCCTATTCTTAACATTGGCTTAGATGTACATGCTTGAATTGAACACCGTGGAAAAGTGATGGGATAAATAAGTTAGGTACCAATTCATAGTACATACAAGCTATATGAAGGGGAAATATTGCTTTCGAGAATAGAGCCACAGAAAGAGATGTGAATAGGCTGGACTTATCAGATAAAAGGAGACAAAAGTATTGCAATCTTTCAGTCTAAAATTCTGACAGACAACCCTCAAACAATAATTTCTAAATTGGAGCAAAAGTAAAATTAGAGAATGATGAAAATGTGTTAGTTCATTTTTATTGACTGTATTTTTAACTAATTATACTTACACAACATTGAAAATAGTACAAAGTGTCCTTACATCCATCATTCTGTGACTTTTAACACTTTTAAAGGGCAACAATAAGTTATTTTGTAGAACGTTCCTTCATTTGTGTCTTTTCAATTTTTTCTAGTGATTGGAGGGGGGTTATATTTTTTTGGCAAGAACTCCACACCAATGATATTGTTACTTTTCCAATACAGGCTTTCAAGAATTTCATGTTGTCAATATGCTAGTACTAGTGATGCTAATCTTACTGCCTCAATTAAATTGGTATCTGTTGGATTTCTCCAATGTAAAGTTTTTATCTTTCTCATTGTACTTGATAAATATCTTGAGGAAAATACACTGAGACTATGCAAATTTTCTTTATCCTCAAACTTACACTCACTATTTTAGCATCTATGGTAGATCTTGCCTATTTGATTCTTGATTTACTTCTTTTCTTTACATTCACTAATATACTATATTGTGTGAAAGAGCTCTCTCTTCCCCTACGTGCACTTATTAATCACTTATTTACATTAGTATGGACTCACGGATATTTATTTTATTAGGTTAAAATCTAATATGACAATTATTTTGTTACTTAAATTGCTCCAGCTTTGGCCATTTGCTCTTTCTGGTTGACTCTTGTGCGTTGTTTGATTTTGGTGGATACTATTTTTCTTTTTCAGTTTTTTAATTAATGTTTTTGTTTTGGGAAAACAACAGATTCACATGCATTTGTAGGAAATAATGCAGAGAAATCCCATATACCCTTGACCCAGTTAACCCCAATGGGTAACATTTTGCAAAATTGTACAATATTACACCCAGGATATTGACACACAATCTACTGATCTTATTTAGACTTCCAGATTTACTTTTCTTCATTTCTGTGATTGGGTGTGTGTATGGTATGTATGTGTATTTAATTCCATGTGATTTATCGAATATGTAGTTTCTTGTATTGAGTCAAGATGCAGACAGTTACATAACCATAAGTATCCCTAGTATTGCCCTTTTATAACTTCTCTCCCCCAAATATTCTCTCTCTGTAACCCCTGTTAACCACTACTTTGTTCTTCATTTCCATAATTTGATCATTTCAAGTGTGTTATATAAATGAAATCAAAGAGTTTGTAACCAGCCGGGTGTGGTGGCTCACGTCTGTAATCCCAGCACTTTGGGAGGCCAAGTTGGGCGGATCACAAGGTCAGGAGTTCGAGACCATCCTGCCAAACACGGTGAAACCCCGTCTCTACTAAAAATACAAAACAAATTAGCCGGGCATGGTAGCGGGCACCTGTAGTCCCAGCTACTCGGGAGGCTGAGGCAGGAGAATGGCATGAACCCAGGAGGCAGAGCTTGCTATGAGCCGAGATCACGCCACTGCACTCCAGCCTGGGCGACAGAGCGAGATTCCATCTCCAAAAAAAAAAAAAAAAAATTGGCTTATTTCACTCAGTATCATTTCCTGGATACTCATCCAAGTTGATGCATGTATCAATAGTTTGTTCCATTTTATTGCTGAGTAGTATTACCTACTGTATTTATCAGGTTCATAGTGAGCCTATATCAATAAATTTTGCCTGATTCAACTTTATATTTCTTCCACCATTATCCCACACCCTTAGTATTCATTTTCAAACATATTATTTTAATTTCTATCTATGTAAATTAGAAAATTCAAGTAGATTTGTGAGCACACCTCTTCATGGGTCACACTTTCAGGGGACTACTGGAACCTGAGTTGAGTTGTAGTTCTGGAAGCAAAGATGTGTGGTGGAAGTAGGTTCTGAGGAGAATCAACAGGGTATTGAACAACTGCCTCCCGGTGACCATTACAGTGTCCTTAAGCAATGCAGGGTTAATCCTCTCAGAGTGAGGTGGAGAGGCCACTTTCACTGGCAGAGAAAATTCATCACAGTTGATGGGCTAAATGTTCCCAATTTTATCTGGGGTTTCCACTTGTCCCCCTTTTGATTTTTATGATAATTCACAACAAGTGCCTTCACTTTGACAGTAGGAACCCTATGATACTGGGAATTTAATGTACATTGTAATTTCATCAGTCATAGGATGAGATACTGCTTTGGGTTTTTAACAATCAGCGCTGTGGCTCCAGGAAATAAGGATGATCTTTAGGGCACATATAGAAGCTTTCAAGTTAATTATGCCGTGTTTGATCTGTACATTCAAATCCATGAGTATATTTTTTCCTTTCTCCATTTGTGTAGTGACATTAAGAACATCCAGCCAATCTCACTATATGTATTATTTTGATAAAATGTTTAGAATTATATACATAGTCACCTAGATCCTTGCTTCTTGTAAGTACTTGATTAGGAGTAGCCAGTGGTGATATTTTGCATGTCCCCATCACTAGATCATGCCATAACTGTCAGTGCCCCGTTTACTATTGGAAATAGAATCATGAGCCTCTTTAAATCTAATCAAATTAAAATGCCAATTCTAGAAATCCCAGGACCAAAATAATGAGATATGTGATTATGGTGGCTGGCATGTCTCAAGATCTGCAATCAGCTGGAGACCTAGCAGACTTGATGGTGTAGTTCCAGTCTGAATTTGAATGCCTGAGAACCAACAGAGTTGACAGTTCTTTTCCAATGTGAAAGCTAATAGGCCCAAGACCCAGGATGAACCAGTGTTTCAGTTTGAACCCAAAAGCAGTCAAGCAAGAGGAATTTTCTCTTACTAGTTGGTGGTAAGTCTATTGTTTTATTCAGGCCTTTAACAGATTGAATGGTGCCCTTTAACTGATTGAATAGGACTAATCCACAGTACGGAGTACAATTTGCTGCACTGAGTCTCTTGATTCACATATTATCTCATTCAGAAACACCCTTACAGACACACCAGGAGTAATGCCTGACCAAATTTCTAGGCACAATATGGCCCAGACAAGTTGACATAAAAATTAACCCTCACACATGGTATTGGCATACCACAGTTTATTTAACTGTTCACCTCTTGAAAGACATCTAGGCTGATTCCAATTTTTTACTATTAGAAGTAAAACTCCTAAAAAATTATATACATTTTAAAAAAATAAACACAAATTTTCATTGCCCTGGGAAATAAAGTGTAATTGCTGGGTTGTAGGGCAACTACATGTTTCATTTTATAAGAAACTTTAAAACTATTTTCCATAGTCTTATTTTACATTCCCAACAGCAACATATGAGCAATCCAGTTTTTCTGTACCTTCACCAACCTTTGGTGTTGTCATTATTTTTTATTATAGCCATTCTGATAAATTTGTCATTGTATTTAATTTAGGTTTTAATTTGTATTTCCTGGTAGCTAATGATGTTGAACATATTTTTCTTGTTCTTATTTGTCATCTGTAAATCTTTGTTTAAATTTGTTTATGTGTTTTGTCCATTTTCTAATTAGATTATTTTCTTACCATTGAGTTTAGAAACTTTATATATTCTGGATACAATCATTTTATTGCATATGTAATTTGAATAATTTCTCTCAGTGTCCGGCTTTCTTTCATCTTCTGTACAGCTTCATCCACAGAGAAAAGATTTTCATCTTGATGAGGTCATAATGATCTTTTTGTTGTTGTTGTTTCCTTGTATAGATCATACTTTTGGTATCAAGCCTAAGAATTCTTTACCTAGCTGTAGATCCTGAAGATTTTTTTTCTGTTTTTCACTAAATATTTTCTGGTTTTATATTTTATACTTATGTTCATGATCCATCTTAGGTCAATTTTTGTATAGGATATTGAGGCTTAGGCTTACTTTATTTCTTTTCATTTTTTGCCCATGGATGTCCAGCACCATTTGGTGAAGAGGTGATCCTTTATTCATTTAATCATTTGTTGGTTTGTTTTTTTTTTTAATTTTTGTCAGAAATAAGTGGAGCAAATTTTCCTGGGCATATTTCTAATTTTTTTATTTTGTTATATTTATCTATGTGTTCATACCTCTACAATACCCCATTGCCTTGATTACTGTAGCTACATACTAAACCTTAGTGTCTGGTAAAGTGATTCCTCTCACTTAACTCTTTTTTGTCAGGATTATTTTAGCTATTCTAGAGAGTGAGCCTTTCCATATAATTTTAGAATAGCTTTTCTAGCCGGTGCAGTGGCTCACTCCTATAATCCCAGCACTTTGGGAGATTGAGGTGGGTGGATCACCTGAGGTCAGGAGTTTGAAACCAGTGTGGCCAACATGATGAAACCCTATCTCTACTAAAAATACAAAAATTAGCCGGGCGTGGTGTCACATGCCTGTAATCCCAGCTACTTGGAAGTCTGAGGCAGGAGAATCCCTTGTACCTGGGAATAGAGTACATGTTTTCTTGGACCATTAAAAAAAACTCCTCTCCATCTATCTATCTATTATCTATCTATCTATCTATCGATATCTATCTATCTATCAATATCTATCTATCGATAGATATATATATATATCCCTAGATAGAGAAAATATGTACTCTATTCTTGTAGGGTGTAGTGTACTATATGCATCAATTTAGATCCTGTTGCGTGAAAGCGTTATTCATATTTTCTATATCCTTGTGTGGTAAGTTCAGAGATTTCAGGGTCAAATAAGAAAGATACAGGATTATGAGCAGCAGTAACACATAATAGGCTTTATTGGACAGTGCTTGGACAGTGTTCAGCAAGAGATTCTCGAAGACAGTTGTGTGAGGCCACCACATAGAAGAGGAATAGATCAAGGGACTCCCTAGAGGAGAACAGGAAATTGAATAGGAGGCTAGTTTGTTTAGGTGATGAAACTCAGCAGCAAAATGAAAAGTCTCTTGGCAAGAGAGCTCCAAAGGGCAGCAATAATTTGGAGTCTGTCATAGCTACAGGGTTCATCTTATCTATGCTTAGCAAGTGTTGGGTGCAAATCAGGGTATGCAAAGTGGATAGGCTCTAAATGGCTAAAATATGTTTATTTTGGATTATATATACATACAATTGCATAATTTTATAAGTACCAGTGCAGTTTTGTTATATAGATATATTGTGTAAAAGTGAAGTCTAGACTTTTAGTGTATGAATCACCTGAATAATGTACATTGTACCCATTAGGTAATTTCTCATCCCTCTCCCTTCTTCCACCTTCCTACCCTTCTGAATATCCATTGTCTATTATTCTACATTATGTCCCTGTATATATATTATTTAGCTTCCATGTATAAATGAGAACATGCAGTGTTTGACTTTTTGTTTCTGAGTTGTTTCACTTAAGATAATGGCCTCTAGTTCTATCCAATTTGCTGCAAAAGACATGATTTCACTGTGTTTTATAGATGATAGTATCCTATTGTATATTTAACACAATTTTTTTATCCATTTATTAATGATGGACACTTAGGTTGATTCCAGATCTTTCTAATGTGAATAGTGCTGTGATAAACATACAAGTACAGGTATCTTTTTGATAGAATGATTATTTTCTTTTCAGTAGATACCCAGTAGTGGATTGCTGGATCAAATGGTACGTCTATTTTTAGTACTTTCAGACATCTCCATACTGTTTTCTATAGAGGTTGTACTAATTTACACTCTCACCAACAGTGTATGAGCATTCTTTTCTCTCCACATCTTCATTAACATCTTTTATTGTTTGACTTTTTAATAATAGCCATTCTGACTGGTGTAACATGATATCTCATTGTGGTTTTAATATGCATTTAGCTGATGCTTAGTGATGTTGAACATTTTTTCCTATGCTTGTTGGCTATTTGTATGAATGGCAGAAAATAATTGCAAACTATACACCTGACAAGGGATGGATATCCAGAATTTACAAAGTACTCAAACAACTCAACAACAATATAAAAACAAATAACCCCATTAAAAAGTGGGCAAAGGGCGTGAATAGACACTTTACAAAAGATGTATAAATGGTCAACGAACATATTTGGAATGTTTTTTAAAGCAATTACATGTGTAAAGATTTGAGTTTGGCATTGGTAGTTTTTAGACTAACGGCCCTAGCCTGCTGTGAAAAAGCAAGCAGCAAACCATTGTGGACCAATATGAAGAGGCCATTTCTGGTCAATTTATGTAACACTTTGCAGAGCTGACTTGAAGTTCTTTTCATTTCTTTGAGGAGGTTTTGAAGTCTCTAATTATAATTGTGGATTTGTTTATTTCTCCTTTCAACTTTATCACTTTTGTTTCACATATTTTGAGGTTCTGTTTTGTGGTACATACACATTATGATATTTATATTTTCTGGTGGATTGATCTTTTTATCATTATGTGTTTTTTTCCTTTGTCTCTCATCAGTTTCTTTGCTCTGGAGTCTATTTATTTTATGTTAATATGGTCACTCCTGCTTTTTTAAAATGAAGTTTGTGTGGTATATGTTTATCCACCCTTTTAATTTCATGTTGATTTTATTAAATTTGATGCCAGTATCTTAAAAGCAGCATAGCGTTATTTAGTGTTATTTTTCTTACTTTTATTAGCTCTGGTAGTAATTTTCTTTTAAATGGTGTATTTAGACTCTACATATAAGATAATTGATATGTTAGAGCTTAAGTTTGTCATTTTATTATTTGTATTGTTTGTTTTCAGTGTTTCTGAATTCTATTTCTGTTTTCTAAATTCCTGTAGGCTCTTCAAACTCTTTTTAGAATTCAGTTTTTGATTTATTTATAATGTTTTGAGGGTATATCTTTGTATTTTTTAAGAGGTTGCTCTGGGTATTATGATATGCATAGTTGACTTATCTCAGTCTACTAGTATCCATCCATATTTTAGCACTTCAAGTGGATTTTGAAAGTCTTATTCCTATTTAGTTAATTTTAGATTCCTTGCTTTTAAGTATTATTGTTTTGAGTGCCAGATTATGTTATAGTTTGTATTTTAATCTTCAAATATGATTAGGAAAACTCGTTAATTTAAATTGTATATTCATATTTCTTCTCTTTCTGTTCTTTATTTTTATGCTTCAATATTCCTTAATTTATCATTTCCTTTCATTTTGAAGAAATTCATTTAGTACTCTTTAATAGTGGGTCTACTGGGGACAAATTATTTTAATTTTCCTTCATAATAATATGTCTTTATTTCCTTTGCTTTCCAGAATAATTTTGATCAGTTGACAGTTCTTTACTTTTAGCACTTGGAAAATATGTTGCTTCCTTCTTCTGCCAGGGCTTCATGTGAGAAATATGTTGTCATTTGAATTGGTGTTCCCCTATAATGTGTCAGTGCTCTCTATTTTCAAGATTTTTTGTCTTTAATTTCAGAAATTTAATTATAATGAGTCTTGACATGTAATTATTTGAATTCACTTATGTGGGCTTTATTTAGCTTCTTAAATATGTAGATTTATGTCTTTCACCATATTTGGAAAGATTTCTTCCATTATTTTTTCAAATACTCTTTAAACTTTGTTCTCTTTCCCATCTTTGTCTGGAACTCTAATGATGTAATTATTGGATGCTTTGTTATTGCCCCTGAAGTCCCAGAGGCTCTGTTCATTTATTTTTTTTCAGTCTAGTTTATCTCTATTAGGTGAAATATATTACTTATTTCCAAATTCATTTATATTATTCTCTATTATTTATATTCTATTATTGAACCCACATATAGAGTGTTTTATTAATCTTGTATTTTTCAGTTATAATATTTCCATTCTGTTCTTTTTTATTACTAACAATTCTTTCACAAAATTTTCAAATTTTTTCATTGCCTCAAGATAAATTTGACATTGCTTTGTGAAGTTCTCTTTGAATTTTAGATTAAGGGGGTATATGTAATTGCTTAATACATGGGAATTTGAAATATATGGGGATATTTCAAGTATTGAATATTTTACCCAATAGATAATTTCAACCTTCACTAATTTCCCTTTTCCTTTTAGGGTTCCCAGTGCCTATTATCTCCATCTTTGTGTCCATATGTACCCACTGTTTAGCTCCCACTGTAAGTGAGAATATGTGATATTTGAATTTCTGCTTCTAAGTTAGTTCACTTAGAATAATGGCCTCCAGATATATCCATATGACTGTGAAGGACATGGTTTCATTGTTTTTATGACTGCATTCTATGGTGTTTATATACCACATTTTGTAATCCAGTCAACCCTTGGTGGACACTTAGGTTGCTTCCATCATTTTATTGTTGGGAATAGCACTGTGATAAACATACAAATGCAGGTGTCTTTTTTATATAGTGATTTCTTTTCCTTTGGGTAGATTCCCAGTAGTGGGACTGGTGAGTCAAGCTGTAGTTCTGGTTTTATTTATTTGAGATATTTCCATACTGTTTTCCATAGAAGTTGAACTAATTTACATTCCTAGCAGCAGTGTGTAAGTGTTCCCTTTTCTCTACATCCATGCCAACGTCTGTTGTTTTATGACTTTTTAATAATAGTAATTCTGACTGGTGTAAAGTGTCACAGCGTGGCTTTAATTTACATTTCTTTAATAACTGGTGATGTTGAGCATTTTTCCATGTGTCTGTAAGCCCCTTGTATTTATTCTTTCGAGAGATGTCTATTCCTGTGCTTTGCTCAGGTTTTAATGGCATTGTTTTTTCTTTTTTTCTTCTTCTTCTTGAATTGTTTGGGTTTCTTCTAGATTCTGGATATCAGTCCTTTGTTGGAGGCATACGTTGCAAATATTTTCTCCCATTCTGTAGGTTGTTTATTCTGTTGATTATTTATTTCGCTGTGCAGAAATGTGAAGCATTGTTATGATGGTTGTTTAAAATACTTGTCAGATAATTCTGACATCTGTATGTTCTCAGTGTTAGGATCAGTTGTTTTTTGCACTGAAGTTCTGACTTTCCTGGTTCTTGTTATGACAAATTATTTAAAAACTATGTTCTTGAGTTTTTGACTATTATGTTAGAAGGATCTGGGTCTTATTTAAATATTTCAATTTAGGCAGGAAGTTTAGGTTTAGCACGTAGGTTACAGCCTAATTTTGTGGGATGCAGTTCCCATGGAAATCGAATTTTCAGAGCCTTTGTAGTGATGTTTTTTTTTCTGTTTTGTTTACCTGGTTCTGTTGTCTCCCTGCTGGTGTATCCTGAGAGTACAGAATGAGCTTCCTTATGTCTGGCCACCTGGTGCCTGTATATTAGGAAAGGTGGTTTCCAGCCCATGGAGACAAAACATTTTTCTACAGCTAGGTACTTGTTGTGACAAATCTCACTTTTTAGAGTTGTTTGGCTACTTCATATCTCTAGGTGGATAAAGGGATTATTTTCCCATGGATAAATAGTACTTCCCAGGCCTTAAACTTGTTTTGGTGTGGTCTCACTAACAATGCCATCCAGTCACCTGATTATGTGATTGTTTTAGGTGGGGTAAAGGATTCTCCAGCCTGGAGGGATGAAAAGTACTTTCTGGCTCAGACACTTTGGGCCAGTCTTTAGTTGATGAAGGACTTCCCAGACCTGTAGAACCAAGAGTGCTTCCAGGTCTGAGTACTTTTAATGATGGGATCTCCCTTTCCTGAATCACCTAAATCCCTGGTATCTCTAAAGAGGGGAGTAGAGTCTCAGGATTGGTGAAGATAATGAGGCTCCCCAGGCAGGTTGTTGGTTATAGCAAGAATTCTCCCCTCCCCCACCTGCTGATGGTGCTACCAGCACCACCCGCCTGGCCAGTGTCTCTAGATGGGGGAAAATGGTATCTCACATCGTGCAGAAAAAGAGAATGGTTTTCTTGGCCACTTATGTTCTAGGTGATTTACCCCCTCTGCCAGTGCTCTTGAGTTTGCCAAGTGTTGTTGGTGAGGCTTCTATTAGATCCTGGGGTGAAATCAACCTACCTAAGTTGTGTTCTATTGCTATGTTGCGTATCAAAATTCTCTGGGCTTGGACTACCTTCTGCTCAACCCAAGAGGGACAAACCCTCTTGGGTTGAGGGTCCTAATACACTATTTATAGAGTCCTTCTCTACTTTGGGGGTTTTTAGGCATTCTAACTTTATATTTTTACTTTTCAGTGTTGTCCTTTGCTCTCCTCTTATAGTTTTTACAGGATTTATAGTTGTACTTTGTGAAAGAGTGGGAGAAATAAGTCTATTCCATGTGGCCAGACGAGAAGTATCTCTTGTGTTCTTTTGACAGGACACATTATTTTTTGAGCATTTCTTTACTTTCTTGGAAGTACCAGATATTTTAGGACCATGTTGTATTTCCTCTGCCCCAGAACTGGATCAAGCACCACTTGTCCTAGAGGCTCTGATTTCCTTTATTGCACAATGGTATTTAGGGACCAAGATCTGGGTGCTAAGTATACTCTTTGTTATTGGGATGTAATTACTTCTTTTTTTTAGTTACTTCTTACATGTCTCAGGAGACAGGGCTAGAAATATACATATACATACATACACACATATATGCGTGCATATATATATATTTATACACATATAGTAACCCATATAAATACACATATGTCTATATTTTTACCCTATTTATCTGTGCATAGGTATATATGTGCATATATCTCTATGTGTGTGTGTTTGTATGTGTTTAGCCATGAGTTTATCCCTATAATTTGATGCTACCTTACTGCCATAAAGTACATTTAAGAACCCCCTGTTGGTTTATAGATTTTTGTTTACACTGGGAAGCACAAATTTTATTATTTATAATTTATTTGTGTTGTGCTGTTACTTATATCAATTATTTTCTACCTGAATTCTTTTAGTGTGATTTTCTTACTCATTTATAATGTTAGATCCACCTATTAATGTTTAAATTTCATTTGCGCCCCTTCCCACAATCCTGGCTGGTTCTAATTATTTTTGTATGTTTAGCATGTAAAGTGTATGCCAAACTTTAATATAACTCTAAGATTATGACTTTTAAAAATGTCATTCCCTCCTAACCCCTGCTACCCAATTCCAGTTCCTCCCTTCTTACCACCTCTATTTCACCTGCCACCTATAGATAACCAGCCTACTAAATTTCTAGTATAACTTTTGTACAAATGAGCAGATACATGCCCATTTATAATAACTCCTCGTTTCTTACACAGAGTAAAATACTTATATTATTTTGAATTTTTTTTCACTTAATACTACATCTTAGAAATCACTCCATATCAATTTATAGAGTTTTACTCATAGGAAACCTTTTACTATATAAAAGTTAAATAATTATGTTTTCTTCTAATACCTGTTTTTTTCTAAAAATATTTTAAAATATTTTTACATACAGATCTCTACATTTCAATTTCATTATTGTGTGTATTGTTACATTTGGACTCACTTGTCTCTGCACCATTTATTTAAATGAATCTTTACCTCAGTAATTTTAGAAGTGCTGGCTCGTTTTGAAAGACTGGTACCTTTTGACTTGAGAAGAAATGAACAATAGTATGGCAAAATGATGCAAAGCACACATACATATGTCATACTGTAGACTAAACTACCATAGGAGTTAGTAGGGAGTCAGAGTTATCTTAGGAAATATAGTGTAATTAAGTCTACAAATTGGAGATTAGGGAATAGACTTGGTTTGAGGAACTGACATAGGAAAGAGAAATAGGAAAATTGATCTAGCACTGATTTCATTAACAGCAATATTTGAAAGCTTCCATAAAGTTAAAGAATAAAGAGTTTCAATGGAATTTTTTATGCTGTATGAGCAACATCATTGTAAGCTTTTTGAGGTAGAAGGCACAGAAGAGAGAACAAGATGTAATATAGCTTTGTAAACTCAGAATTTGGAATTTTATTTCATGGACTTCCATTTTATGGAAGTCTATGATCATAACAATAATGTAGCTAATGTTCTGTAATTCAATTCCTGCAGTGTTGTGAGCATTAAAAATCTTGTAGCAAATATGAAGAGCCGTGGGACAAATGGGCAATATACATATTTCAGTTAGTTACGGCTTATTGCATAATTACCTAAGTTGCCATTGGTACAAAAAAAAGAGAGGTTGGCATTGAAATTCAACAATTAATTCTGTGACAAATTCATCCCCTTAAAGATGGTAGGAGGCATTAAAAGAAATTTATGAAAAAAATGAAGAAACATATCTCAACAGCCAACACCATAATTTTAAAATATTAGTGTTTGTAAAGTTTTAGGGTAAAATAATGCATATTTCTTCATTGTAGTTACAACTATGTTGCAATGTGCATACTAACTCTGTATTCAAGTGATTCCTTGTTGTTGCCTATTGTATTCTAATCTGGCATGTCGTTATCATGATAGACCTGAAGGGTACCCTTTCTCCTTAATTAATTTAACTTTTAAATCAATAAAGTTTATGATCATTTTAAGTGAGTTTGTTAAGGAGGTATTAGCTGTTTAAGGCATCTGTTTATTTCCACTAAGATTAAAATTTGTTGAATTAAAATATTTAAACATATTTTAGAAATCATTACATATTAGTAGTAGTATTCTGAGGTGTAATATATAGTAAATATCCAAAACATTGAAACTTGAATATATTAACTACAGAACCTACACGTTTTGTATTTTAATTATGTTCCTTTGAATGTACTTTTAGATAGGTATGTTTCATTCCAGAAAAAAATATATATACACATACACCTTAATATATATATAGTTTCTTTCTACATTGAATCATCATAATCTCTTATATTTTGTATGCTTTTTTTTTTTTTTTTTTACTTAACTACTAAGTGTGGGTGTGAGTGTGTGTTGGTGTTTGTGTTTATTGGAGGGAGAGAGAGGGAGAGAAAAAGAAAGAGAGAGAAAGTGTGTTGAATTACTCCAGGAGTATAATTATGGCTTTACCCTAAAAAGTATACAGTGAGGGGTGGCAGAATATGCCATGCCAATATATAAAACTTGGTATAAGGATTATTCTGAGCTGAAGATACTTGAAAAATAGCAGATGCAAGGTCATTCTGCTCTCCCAATTACTTCCTGAAAACAGGAGATAAAAATTCCCATATGAAAGATGCCCTCCCTGTATTAGGAAAAATGAAGCATTCTTCAATGGGGACTTATAGCCTAGACAATTCTGTACAAACAGACCTTGTTAAAATAATTAGTATCTTCCTTTGGCCTCAGCACATAATTTAATTGCTTTTCCAGAATTGTCTCTCTATGTTCAACCTAATATAAAGGCATTTGGTGACACTTCTTTGCGTTTTTATTTACTTATGACGACTTTTGTATTAAATTGGTATGCCTTCTCCTGCTAATCTGTCTTATATTAATTTCTTAGACCCAGCTGGGGGAACCTATGAGGGTAGATGTAAAAGTTTGCCTCCCCTACAACGGTTTAGAAACTTACACTGAAAGATGGTTTGCTCTTACAGTCCAGAAGCAAAAGTCGTCCCAACTGGGTCATAGTTAAACCTAGGTGTAGTTGAAAATGGGCTACTGGTTACAAAACATTACTTAAATGACTGTCTTCTGTTATTATGAATTGTAGAGTTATATTTATACTTCTTTATGACACCCCGAGTACATAGCACAATGCTGGGTACACAACAGACACTCATTAGATTCTTATTGATTATATGCTAATTCTGCATTAGAGATCTATGAGGTTGTTCTAAAGAACCTAGAAATAGATAAAAGCACTTTGTAAAAGATGTAAGTGCAACTCAATAAAATGTATCATTACAGTAATAATACTCCCAGTAAATTGTTAGAGAAAGCAAAAGGTCGTTCTTTGTCTTTTCTCTTTATGTAATGAGATGCCTTAATTTTTTTATATATATATTAAGCCACTGATGATTTGAAAGAACCAATGTCTCACATGACAACATTTGGAGCAGCGAGCATAACGGCTCTATTAGTGGTCTTATCTGACCTTTTCTATTTGTTAAAGTTAACCATAAGTTAATGTAACATTGCCTACATTGTCTTTGGAAGGGTAACATAATATAATGCTTTCATGATGTTTTAATGGAATCTTATGATACTTAAGGGAAGGCTACATAACTTCATATGTAACCATGGTTCATTACTCATTGAGACATGTACCTTCTCAGTCATTTGGAGTCCATAGTCCTGTGGAAGTCAAGATAATGGAAAGATTAATGTACCACACTATTTAGAAATATATGTGCCTGATTTTAACATGCAAATCAATACTCAGATTTAAAAATAAATGAGAGATATATGCAGAACCTGAGGAAAAACATGCCAAGGTAATGAAATTAAAGTTTGGCTTATTAGGTTGAAATTCAAAAATTGATGCTGCCTTATGCTAAAATTCTAACTGAACTATAGAAAAGAGTGTAATTACTTACTCTATTTTTGTAGGATGAAAAACATATTACATCTTTATATTTACCACTAATGTGACTGTTCTATTTCTATATGATTGTGATTCTAATCTGAAAGTCTTCTTGAAATGCCTGGTCAACAGTGCTCATTGCTTAATAAAAATCTATAAATGTTAATTAAATTTATCAATAATGCTTTCCTTTTCGTACTTAAAAAGCATTTTGTATTTTAAATATCCTAACTCCTAACCTAAGAGTTAATCATGGTGTGCATACAGCAATGCAACTAAAGGGATAAAGAAGATGATATAAAGCTAACCCCTATTACTGAAGATTTAATATGGAATTTTAAAACATTTATTCAGCAAATGTTTCATAAGAACCACAAATGTTTTGACCTTGTGTTTGCAGCTGAATATACAGAAATAGAAGTTATATTATTTTACATTATTTTAGAGTGCACAGTTTTTCGGGGGAGACAGAGAGCTAAACACTAAAAATGGTGTGCAATGGAGTAGGGGAAAAGCTCTTCAGAAGATGCTGGAACCATCAAGGTTCTACAACTGTAAAAATAGATTGGATTTCATGATAGAGCATCTTTAAAATATATTGAACACTAAAATGTTTAAAAGACAGTTTTTCTGAGAAAGGTTTGCTTTGTTCTTTCAGATTTTATTACACCTTTCTAAACACTGCGGAGTACCCTTATTTATGTCTCCGCTTTCTGGCAAGACCATGTCTAAATGTTGAACTTACTAAATTTAAATTTACATAGAAGTGTTTTGATTGACTCCACCATATTCTCCTGCTCCCCTCAATCCTCAACCATGAAAATCCATAAAATAGCATTTGTTGAGGCAAAATGATGCATAATAAATATATTACTCTATTTTCATGCTGCTGATAAAGACAACTCGAGACTGGGCATTTACAAAAGAAAGAGGTCTAATTTTACTTATTCCATGTGACTGGGGAATCCTCACAATCATGGCAGAAGGCAAGGAGGGACAAGTCACATCTTACGTGGATGGCAGCAGGCAAAGAGAGAGCTTGTGCAGGCAAACTCCCGTTTTCAAAGCCATCAGATGTCATGAGACATTCACTATCACAAGAACAACACAGGAAAGACCTGCCTCCATGATTCAATCATCTCCCACCATGTCCCTCCCACAACACGTGGGAATTATGTGAGCTACAAGATGAGATTTGGGTGGGGACACAGAGCCAAACCATATTAGTAGACAATAGGGGTCAGCTCTTATATGATTTGTCTCTCAGAAGCCAAGAGAGAAAATCACTCATGAAATGTGGTGCTTGAAAAAAGGGGAGACAAACATTCCAATTCCCAGTTGAATGTCTCCACAGCTGTAGCTTTGATGAACCATACACCATTATCAAATGGGGAAATAGCACCAGAGAGATGGCATGAGGGCCAGTCATGTGGAAAAATGTGAAGGGACACACCCTCAAAGTACCCATTTTTGAAAGATTTGGAGGATGAAACCTAAACTTGTCGCTATCTCTGAAATAGGAATCACAGAGCATAAGATGAATTTGGGGCCTGTAGGCTTGGAGGAATATTACAGTATGGAGCAAAGGTGCATACATCAGAGAAACACTGAACAACATTGCCAAATTTAACTAGATTTCACAAGAGAACAATTCTCATTGTGAGATGCCAACTTCCAGCCCGTATCAAACCTTTGACAACAAGCTACAGTGACATTTTTGTTGAGTAAGGCTATAATGACTACCTTGTTAGAGCACTTACCTCACAGGACTGCATCATTAAAAAAAAAAAAAAAAAAACTCCCTATTCTCTATTCCAGTAACTGAAAAGCAATATCAGGAAATGAGAGGGGAGTTGGAAAATATAGGATCTCTACATCCCTCCTGGCATTATCCTTATCTTGTGCAAAAAGTAGAAGGACTTGGAAATAAACGGGATTAGATATTAGTATCAATAACACAAGACTAAAGAGCTGAAATGAGAACTGCTTTCTCATCTAAAAATGAGTGAAAAATATAAAATTTAACTGAGATGTGAAGGAACACCAGTACCTAGAAAGAAAGCAGGAATTGAACTGAAAACAGCTTATCATAGTTCTTGGAAAAAAATTAATGCTGTCTTATATGTATACCCCAAATTTATACCCCAAATTAGTATAAATTTGGGGTATACCTATGAGATAGTATGCTCATTAGTTGAGCTCTCTCACTAGGCTGATTACAGATATTAATTGAACAACTTACTGCCTAATGAAAGATATTGCAAATTTGGTTTAAAAAGATGACTAGTTACATGATTCATTTCAAATACATTGGATTTCATTGTTCCTAGTCTCAGTTGACAGGCTAGGAAATATTTGAATGAATACTATCATGTGTACACACACACATACACACGCATATATCTATGCATAAATATATATACACACATATATGTATATTAAGATAAATGTACATGTGTACCTATATTGAGCTAAACATAATGTATTAGTTTGTTCTCATGCTGCTATAAGGACATACCCAAGACTGGGTAATTTATAAAGGAAAAAGGTTTAATTGATTCACAGTTCCGCATGGCTGGAGAGGCCTCAGGAAACTTACAATCATGGCAGAAAGGGAAACAAACATATCATTCTTCATATGGCAGCAGGAGAGAGATTTGCCAAGCAAAGGAGGAAAAACTCCTTACAAAACCATTTGATCTCATGAGAACTCACTCACTATCACAAGAACGGCATGGGGGTAACTGCTCCCATGATTCAATTACCTTTCACTGGGTCCCTCCCTCCACATGTGGGGATTATGGGAAGTACAATTCAAGATGAGATTTGGGTGGGGACACAGACAAACCATATCACATGAGTTCATGCTGATGTCTGATTCTTGTTCACTATCACATAACTTACTCTAGCTTTCTATCCTCAGTTATATGTGACCTCCCATGTTATGATAAGGAAAGCTGACTCCCACAATCCATTTACATATTTTTTCAATTCCAACATATGCGTACAGTGGTTTTAGAATTGTTAATCTTTAATATTAACTCTAGTATGGTGCTTATATACATTTACATTTATCTTTAACTTATAATCGCCACTCATTTCCAAAGTCACTTAGGTTAACATCATTCTGACTACCACCAGCTATTCTTAACTTTTTGAGAGCTTTATTTTTATTTTTTCATGAATGATGTTGAATTTTGTCAAATGAATTTTCTGTATCTACTTATAGAATCACATATTTTCCTTTTTATTGTAACCTACATTGATTGATTTTTAAATGTTCCATCAGACTTGCATTCTTGATATAAACTCTACAGGAGTTTATAAACTTTCAGATTAAATTTGCTGATATTCATTCATTATTTCTGCTTCTGAATTCATAAGGGGGTGTTGGTTGTAGTTTTCAGTTATTGTTATGTCTTTATTTATTTTATTATTTGGACAATGCTAGCCTTAAAGAATGAGTTGGAAAGTATTTCTTCCTTTTCAATGTTATGGAAGACTTTATAGGAAATGATACTTTTTTATAATTTCAACTTCTATTGTAGATTAAAGGGTACATAGTAGGTTTGTTATATGGGTATATTGTGTGATGCTGAGGTTTGGGGTACAAACAATTCCATCACCCAGATAGTGAGCATAATATCCAATAGGTGGTTTTTCAGCTTATGCCTTCCTACCCCTCCCTCATCTAGTAGTCCCCAGTGTCTATTGTTTCCATCTCTATGTTTACGTATATTAGATGTTTAGCTCCTGTTTACAAGTGAGAGCATGCGGTGTTTGGTTTTCTGTTTTTATGTTAATTTACTTAGAATAATGTCCTTCAGCTCCATCTATGTTGCTGCAAAGGACATGATTTTGTTCTTTATTACAGCTGTGTAGTGTTCCATGTTGTATATGTACCCCATTTTCTTTTTCCAATCCACTGTTGATGGTCACCTAGGTTGATTCCTTGTTTTTGCTATTGTGAATAGTGCTGCTTCAATGAACGTGTGATTCCATGTGCTTTTTGGTAGAATGATTTGATTTCTTTTGGATATATACCCAGTAATGGGATTGCTGGGTCAAATGATAGTTCTAAGTTTTTTGACAAATTTCCAAACTGCTTTCTACTAATACTTAATTAGTCTGCATTTACAGCAACAGTGTATAAGTGTTCCCTTTTCTCTGCAGCCTTGCTAGCATCTGTTTTTTTTGTTTTGTTTTGTTTTGTTTTTGACTTTTTAATAATCGTTATTCTGACTGGTGTGAGATGGCATCTCATTGTGGTTTTGATTTGCATTTCTCTGATGATTAGTGATGTTGAGCATTTTTTCATATGTTTGCTGATTGCTTTTATTTGTTCCTTTGAGAAGTGTCTGTTCATGTCCTTTGCCTATTTTTATTGTTATTTTTCTTATTTCAATTGTTTTGGGGTACAGGTGAGTTTTCTATGTATGGAATCATATCATCAGCAAAGGGAGATAGTTTGACTTGTCTTCTTATTTGAATGCCTTTTATTTCCTTTCTCTTGCCTGATGTCTCTGGTGAAGACTTCCAATAAAATGTTGAATAGGACTGGTGAGAATGAGCATCCTTGTTTTGCTCCAGTTCACAAGGGGAATGTTTCCAGCTTTAGCCAGTTCAGTAGGATGTTGGCTGTGAGTTGTCATAGATAGTTCTTATTATTTAGAGTTATAGTCCTTCAATGCCTAAAGATTTTGGATTTTACCAAAGGCTTTTTCTGTGTCTATTGAGATGATCATATGATCTTATTTTTGATTCTGTTTATGTGGTGAATCACATTTATTAATTTGTGTATGTTGAACCAACCTTACATCCCAGGAATCAAGTCTATTTGATCTCAGTGAATTAACTGTTTAATGTCCTGCTGGAGTTTGTTTGCTAGTACTTTGTTGTAGATTTTTTAGTCTATTTTCATCAAGGCTATTGGCCTGAAGTTTTTTTCTTTTTTGGTTTTGTCTCTGCCAGGTGTCAGTATCAGGATGATGCTGACTTTGTAGAATGAGTGAGGGAGAAGCCCCTTCTCCTGATTTTTTTTAAACTAGTTTCAGTAAGAATGTTAGCAGTTGTTCCTTATACATCTGGTAGAATTCAGCTGTGAATCCATCTGTTCCAGGGCCCTTGGTAGTTGTTAGCATTTTCATTTTTATTACTGATTCACTTTCAAGCATATTTTTTATTAGTCTGTTCAGGTTTTCACTTTCCTCCTGTTTTAATCTTGGGAGGTGATATGTTTCCAGGAATTTATCTATTTCCTCTAGATTTTCTAATTTGTGTGTGTAGGGGTGTTCCTAAAACTCTCTAAAGCTCTTTTTGTATTTTTAAGGGATTGATTGTAATGTCTTTGTAATTTCTGATTGTGCTTTTTTTTTTTTTGCTTTGTTAATCTAGCTAGCAGTCTATCAGTCTTGTTCATTCTTTCAAAGAACTAACACTTGGTTTTATGGATCTTTTGTATGGACTTTTGGATCTCAATTTCATTCATTGTCTCTCTGATTTTATATATCTTTTGTTATGCTGAGTTTGGGGTTGGTAATTTGTTTTGTTTCTAGTTCCTCTAGGGGCAATGTTAGATCATTAATTTGAAATTTTCTAACTTCTTGATGAAGATGTTTAGTGCTATAAACTTCCCTTTTAACATTACTTTAGATGCATCCCGAAGATTTTGGTAAGTTGTGTCTCTATTTTCATTAACTTTAAATAATTTTTAAAATGTTGTCTTAATTGTGTTGTTCACTGAAGAGTTACTCGGAAGCAAGTTGTTTAATTTCCATGTTTCTGTGTAGTTTTGAGAGATAATCTTGGTGTTGATTCCTATTTTTATTGCACTGTGGTTTGAGAGTGTGCCTGGTATGATTTAATTTTTTTTAATACATTGAGACTTGCTTTATGTCCAAGCAAGCAGTTGATCTTAGAATATGTTCTGTGTGCAGTTGAGAGGAACTCATATTCTGTGGTTGTTGGGTGAAGTATTTTGTAGGTGCCTATTAGGTTCAATTGGTCAAGTGTCAATTTTAAATTCAGAATGTCTTTGCTAGTTTTCTGCCTTGAAAATCTGTCTAGCCCTGTCAGTGGGTTGTTGAAGTCCTCCACTATTATTGTGTGGCTGTTTAAGTCTTTTCATAGGTCAAGAAGTACTTGCTTTATGAATTTGGATGCTCCAATGTTCAGTGCATATATATTTATGATAGTTAATATCTTCTTGTTAAGCTGAAAGCTTTATCACTATGTACTCCCCTTCTTTTTTCATCCTGATTGTTAATTGATATGATTTGGTTGTGTCCTCACCCAAATCTCATCTTGAATTGTAGTTGTCATAATCCCTACATTTTGTGAGAGGGACCTGGTGGGAGGTAATTAAATCATGGGGGTGGGATTTCCCCATACTGTTCTTGTGGTAGTGAATACGTCTCTTGAGATGTGATGGTTTTATAATTAAATCATGGGGGTGGGATTTCCCCATACTGTTCTTGTGGTAGTGAATACGTCTCTTGAGATGTGATGGTTTTATATATGGAAGTTCCCCTGCATAAGTTCTCTTGCCTGCCACCATTTAAGATGTGCCATTGCTTCTCTTTTACCTTCTGCCATGATTGTAACCCTCCCCAGCCACGTAGAACTGTGAGTTCCTTAAACCTTTTTCCTATATAAATTACCCAGTCTCAAGTGTGTCTTTATTAGCAGACTAATACATTCTGTACTAATAAATTTGTACTAGTGGGGCACTGCTGTAAAGATACCCAAAAATGTGGAAGCAACTTTGGAACTGGGTAACAGGCAGAGGTTGGAACAGATTGGAGGGCTCTGAAGAGGACAGGAATATGTGGAAAAGTTTGGAACTTCCTAGAGACTTGTTGAATGTCTTTGACCAAAATGCTGATAGTGATATTGACAACGAAGTCCAGATTCAGATGGTCTCAGAGGGAGATGAAGAACTTGTTGAGAACTGGAATAAAGGTGACTTTTGCTGTGTTTTAGCAAAGAGACTGGCAGCATTTTGCCCCTGCACAAGAGAGTTGTGGAACTTCAAACTTGAGAGATTATTTAGGGTATTTGGCAGAAGAAACTTCTAAGCAACAAAGCGTTCAAGAGGTGACTTGGGTGTTGTGAAAAGCATTCAGTTTTATTCATTCACAAAGATGTGGTTTGGAATTGGAACTTAACGTTTAACAGGAAAGCAGAGAATAAAAGTTCAAAAAATTTGCAGCCTGGTGATGCTATAGAAAAGTAAAACCCATTTTCTGAGGAGAAATTCAAGCCAGCTGCATACATTTGCATAAGTAATGAGGAGCCAAATGTTAATTGCCAAGATAATGGGGAAAATGTCTCCAAGGCATGTGAGAGGTCTTCACAGTCTCCCATCCCATCACAGGCCCAGAGATCTAGGAGGAACAAATTGATTTGGTACTGTCCCCATGATAGTGAATGAGTTATCACAATATCTCGTCATTTAAAAGTGTGTAGTACCACCACCTTGCTCTCATGCTCCTACTCTGGCCACATGACCTGCCTTCTCTCCCCTTTGGCTTCTGTCATGACTGAAATTTTTGGCTTCTGTCATGACTGAAATTTTCCTGAGGCCTCTCCAGAATCCAAACAGATGCCAGCATCATGCTTCCTGTATAGCCTGCGTGAACCATGAGCCAATTAAACCTCTTTTGTCTATAAATTCCCCAGTCTCAGGTGTTTCCTTATAGCAATGTGTGAATGAACTAATACAAGTATATACACTATATACTATTGTAAAAATCAGATGAGCATATTTCTATATTTCCATTTCTGCATTCTCCATTCTGTTGTACTTATCTATGTGTCTGTGTCTAAACTAAAACCAAACTGTCTTGATTACTGTAGATATATATTAAAACAGATTCATAATGAGTGATTCTTCCCATGTTACTCTTTATTGTAATAATTGTTGTATCTATTTAGGACCTGTGACTATTAAATTTTAGGAAAGTTTGTTTATGTCTACAAAATCTTGGGTAAGTTTTTTTTTTTACAGGAAGCGCTTTTAACCTATAGAAAAATTTGGGGCAAATTGTCATCTGTGTTGAGTCTTTCAATCCATGAACACAGTGTGTCTGTACATTTATTTAGTATCTGAATTTTTTACCCTCATTATTATAAAAATTGAGAGTAAAGATTTAGTACAAGATTTGTTAAGTGTTTACCTAACTACCGCATATCTCATGTTCTTTGGAATAGTTGCAAATGGTATTCTATTTTAATTTCAGAGTTTTCATGTGTATTATTCATATGTAGAAATAAGATGAACTTTTATGTGTTTATGTCATATCCTGTTTTCCTATACATGGTGATATTTTGTGCAAAATCAGAATTGATTGTTCCTTATATCTCTACTATATTTATCATTAAATTTTCTGAATGTGGTTCCTTCTTTACTAAAAGATTCTAAACTAATGATTTAAAAGGCTTAAACTTTTTAATATTATGCGATATATTTTATATGAAATAGATTACAAAAATATATATGTACATTTTAAGAATAATTAGAAACACACATGTAACCCACCCCCAGATTAATGAATGGACTTGTGTTTTTTCATTTATTTATTTTAAATTGACAGATACAATGTTATGTATTTATGGTGTATAACATTATGTTTTAAAGTATATATACATTGTGGAAAGTTTAAATCTATCTAATTTATAAATATGATTCCTCACATAATAAGTAGAACTTTGGTAACAGTACAGATGTATTTGAACTTCTCAAACTTCAGCAGATAAAGCAAAACCATTTCTCAATAACTTTACCAATTTGCATTTGTACAGCTAAAATGAAATTTTCTTTTGTTCTTTATTTTTATCAACCCTTAATAATGTCAGGCTTTTCGAGTTGATGGGTGAAGCACACCAACATGGCATAAGTATACATATGTAACAAACCTGCACGTTATGCACATGTACCCTAGAACTTAAAGTATAATAAAAAATAAAAAAGAAAAATAAAAAAGAAAAAAAATAAAAGAGAAAAAATAATGTCAGGCTTTTAAATGTGGTCAGTTTTAGTCACACTTTTGACTTACATATTTATATTTTCAATCCAATATTTTTAAATATCGAGAGATATAGCATGATGTACATAACCAATTTGATTTTTTTCTTGAATATGGATACCTAATCATTCATGTACCATTTAATGACAAATACATCCTTTCACCGCTGATCTGCAATGCTGCCCTCTTAATTTATTCTGTGTATGTGTGTGTTTGGATTCCCAATTCTGTACTTTTGATGAAGTTACTTAGCTATACTACTTCATTGTCCTGATAACTATAGCTTTAGAATTACTACTGATAAATTATGATGTTATTAAAATTGTATTATTTAGAAATGTTTTTAACTGCTTATTGCTGATATATTTGCATGCAGTTTCTCTGTATATTGATTTTCCATCCAGCACATTTTAAAGCACTCATTACTTATACAGTTATTATGTATATTGTTATGTATTTTCTCTGAAAAAATTATTTTCATTTACATATAGATTTTTTTCTTCCTTTCTAATGCAGATACTCTTTTCTTCTTACCTTGTCTGGGTGCACTGGCAGTGCTTTGAAACTTATATAGAATGTTCAATACACTCAGCCATAGCAGACATCCATCCCTTGTTTATTAACACTAGAGTTAACACTATTAATGACACACTTTTATGTATGATTGTTGTGTATTTTACATAGCTACCCTTTATCATCGTGAGCAATGTTTTCTTATCTTTTTAGCTTATCAAATGCATTTTTCACATTGCCAGATAAAATTATATATTTTAGCTACGTATCTTTTATAACATTTTATATTAATTGAATTTCTAACGTTAAACCAAAGTTATATTCGTGATTGAAACTCAGCTTTGTTCTTTTGTATGTATTGCTGAGTTTATTTTGTTTATATTTTAGCTTTGGATAGTTTGTCCACCAATGTGTCAATATGTGAGATTTGCCTGAAATTTTTTTATCTTGTAATGTCTTTGATGATCCTTAGTAGTAATATTATGCTAGTTTATAAGTAAGTTGGAGTGTAGTCCCTATACCTCTAATCTCTAGGAAATTTTTTTTTAAGGCTGTAATTATGTGCTTCCTGTATTATTGGTAGAATTCACTGGTGAAGACAACTAAGCCTGAAGTCTAGTTTGACTATTGCTCTGCCCTTTAAGGAATATTCAGGCTTCATGTTTCTTCATGAGTCTGTGTAATACACTATAAGACATATTGTAGGTATAAAATTAATGATAGCCAAAAAGCCAACACAGGTGTCTCACAAGGCTGACGCTGTGTGTAACTTAGCAATGTCATGCAACCTAGTCCAGAGACTTCAGGAGATAAGACCACCTCAACACAAATGCAACTTTCCTAAACCTTAAAACAAGCTTACCCTTACAAGAATAGTTTAATTCCTGTTATGAAAGAAACTCCTGGTAACTGACCTGGACTAAATAATAGGTAGAAGAAAAAGGAAAGAATTCCCAAATTCTGAGAATGGTCTCCAAACAGTGACCCTCCCAGTCAGTCTGTCATTTGGCCCTCTGATTGCATCTGGCCTATAACACCAGCCCATCTCCACCATCTGTCTTGTAAGAGCATTGCCAGAATAAACTCCTTGAGCATCAGATGATGTCTAAGGCTCATCTTTGATACAAATTGGACCAAACGGGAGAAGTATACCCTGAGGAAGTCTGTTGTGATTATTTATTATTTTTAGACATTACCCTCATGATAAAAATTCAAATATGTACTTATTAAGTTGTTTATAATACCCTCATATTATGTTTTCAAAATTTTTTAATTATAAATCATTTCAAACCTATACAATCTTGTAGAACAGTATGATGAAACCCACAGTGTTATTAACCACATTGTTAGATTATTAAGATTTTGCCAGTCATTAACTTATTATTTTTTTTTTTTTGCTCTTCTTTCCTGAAGACTTTTTTCTTTTTTTAAATTTAAAAGATTTAATTTTCGTGACTATGTAGTAGGCATATATAATTATGTGATAAATGAGATGTTTTGATACAGGCATACAATGTGAAATAAGCACATCATGGAGAATAGGGTATCCACCCCCTCAAGCATTTATCCTTTGTGTTACAAGCCATCCAATTATTCTATTTTAATTACCTTAAAAGGTACAATTAAATTATTTTGGCTATAGTCACCCTGTTGTGCTATCGAATACCAGGTATTATTCTTTTTTTTCAAACTACTTTTTGTACCCATTAACAATCATCTCTCCCCCATTCCCGATATAATTTCAATCCTACATATTTTGCTAAATGTCACCAGAAATGTAAAATTGTATTTATATAACCTTTGTGTCCATTGTAGCACCTAACAATTTGACAATTATTTCTTGTTTTATCTGACACTGAGACCGTATTCAAATTTCCAAAATATTCTTGAAGTAGTATATTTGCATTTTATGTATTTGGGTAAAAATTCAAATTAGCTTTATACAACGTACTTAATTGTGTCTTTTATTTCTTGGTCAGTCTAGAGCAGCATCCACTTAATTTTGTTTTTATGCAATTAGCTAGTGAAAGGAACATTAGTCATTCTGTAGAATGTCCAACATTCTGAGTAAGTCTGTTTACTTCTTTAATATGGTGTTTGACTTGTATCTCTATCTATGCTTTCTATAAATTATATGTAAGTGCTAAAGCCTTCATTAGATTCAAGTAGTGTTTGACATTATCTTATTTGGTATGACAACATCTTCCAGGTTCCTATTGAATATCACTTGTTCCAAACTGGAATAAGTCATTTTTCTAAGGACCCCTAATTCTTGTATCTTTCAATGAGAAAATGTATTTTAACATTACAATTTTATGTGTGTCTATGTATATATACATATATGTATATACAAGTATATTTATTGTACATAATATTATAGTTATATAGATTTAAAGTTGCATATTAAAAATAGAGTTATCAAATAAGATATATATATAGTTATACAGAGTAACACTTGGCATGTTTGAGTTAGAGTAGGGTTAGAGTTATAGATTTAAATTTATAATTAAAATAATAGAATAATGATTAAAGTTACAGAGTTATATTTTTATGTTGTATAAATGTTATATAGTGTTATAGTAATTGAGTAATAGTTATACCTAATGTAATGAATAAATATAGAGCTACAGATAGTGTTATATAGTTATAGCTATTTTTGTAATTAGCACAGACAACACACATTCCTATATTTACTTTTATATTTACTTGACATTTGATAACTGTACATATATTTATGACATACAGTGTTATTTCAATACATATAATATATAGTAATTAAATCAGGGCAATTGCATGTACATCACCTCAAACATTTATCTTTTCTTTGCATTATGAATGTTCAAATTCTGTCTTCTAGCTTTTAGAGTATATAAAATAAATTATTTTTAACCATATTTAGCCTACAGTGCAAAATAACACTTGAACTTATTCCTCCTACCTAGCTTTAATTTTATATCTGTTGACCAACCTTTTCCTATTTTCCATAGGTTGAATAACATATAAATAACACTTTATAACACTATAGCTATAGGTATAACACTAACACTATATTACTAACAGTATAAAGCTAATAATAAATGTATCACCATAATTATTACCTTGGCACTACAAATATAACTATATACTATAAATATAACTACTTCACTATAACTCTGTCACCATACTATAGCTATAGTACTACATGAATAAAATAAAATAGCACTAGCTCCAAAATAACTCGATAAGAATAACTATAACTATCACTAGAACTATGACCTATAACTGGAACTATAACATTATAACTACCACTTTGATTCTATACAACTCTGTAACTATAGTAATTCTGCTATTATAATACTATAACCAGTACACTCTAACTATACCAATACCTCTATCACTATAGCATAACACTATCACTGATATACTAACACTATCACTATTACTATATATTTTAATTTTAATTTTTAAAAATTTTGACTCCAAAAGTATAACACTATGAATACAAATAAATTTCGTAATTATAATTGTAAAAATATAACATTATGACTATGATTCCTCCACTATAACACTATAATGCAATATGTATGACTATTCATATGACACCATAATTTAACACTACATAGTTTTAACTGTAACAGTAACACTGTATCACTAGTATCATAGCCACACTGGTATAACTATGATAATTTCACTATAACTTTTATTATAGAACTATCACTGCTGCTATAAAATATACCTATATCTCCATAAATATAACTCTCTATGACATTATCAGTATAACACTATTATTATTTTTATTTTCAAAAGAACTTATAACTTGAACACTAAAACAATTTTAATGTTATGATTAGAGACTTATAGTCCTATACTTGTAGTGCTAAAGTTACAGTATAGTGTTATAAAGTTAGCACCGTAGCTATCACTATAATACTATCACTATAACTACAACGTGATTACTATAAAAATAACACTATAACTACAGAAATAACCCTGTAACTATAACACTAACATTACAACTATACTTCTAACACTGTAAAAATAACTATAGCACTGAAATTATAACACTATCACCATAAAAAATATAGCATTATAACCATAATAATAGCACTTTATAACTATAACATGAAAACTATAAGGATAGTGTTATACCTATAAAGACAGCACAACTACAATTTACTACCCTAAATATAACTATAGCACTATACCTGTAACTTGAACTATAACATTATAATGACATAATTTTATAACTATATCTAAAGTTTTATAACATTGTAACTATAACCCTATACTACAATACTAAAGTGTAACACTAATAGTATAATTACAGCCATGTAACTAACTATAATAATATTATAATATTTTAGCTATAACAAAACCACAGTCACTACAACCTGTCTACTATCCACAATTGCTTTAACTGTATAGCAATAATTATAATTATATGTATAGCAGTATCACTATACCATTATAATTATACTTATGTACCATTATAACTAAAACAATGTAAATAAAACCGCAACTCTATAAACATAATGAAACTTTCCATTCAAAAGAATAAAAGCATAACCCTATAACTATGATCTTAAAATATATAATACTAACAGTATAACTATCACAATATAACTATAACTACAACACTGTAACTAAAATCAAACCACTATCATTACAACTTTCATCAGACTATCATCATAACCATGACAGTAATTATTACTATAACAGCACAACTATACCATTATAATGCTAATTTTAACATAACAACATCACCATTATATTAATAACACCATAGCTTTATCTATAGCATTATAGCTATGGTACTAGTCCTATGCCCTTAGTCACAGGATGATAACTCTGATAACTATAACATAGACCTCTAACCATAGCAGTGTAGCTATAACTGTAAACCTTTAACAATAACTATTATTCTGAAACTAAAACCATAAACTTTTAACAATAACCATGACCCTATATTTACTTTATGACTGCAAAGAAAATTCCATAGCTATATCACAAACATTGTAACTATAGCACTATAACAATTTAACTCTAAGTATTGCAGTATAACTATAATACTAAAACTGTAACTGTTCAATGCTAATGTTTTAATGCTAACACTGTACCTGTAACCTTGATGCAATAATTATAACACTACCATCTTAACTACAATTATCACTGTAAGTATAACACTATCATTGTAACTATAACACTCTATTGAAACTACAATGGTAACACTGTAACTATAAAACTAACACTGTAACTATAACTATAGCACTATACTATAACTTTAGCATTATAATAGTACCAAAATTATTACTATATCTATACAAATACAATTGTAATTATCAAAACCCTTAAAAGGGTGTAATGGCAAATATAAAAGTAAAATAACTCTGCAGTTGTAACACTAAAACTATATACTGAAATACTATAATTAAAGTATAACATGACTAAAAAAGTATAACGGTATAACTATTACTCTAACACTGTAACTATGGCAGTCTTACCATAATACTATAAATATAACTCTACAATTCCAACCATATTCTAACAATATTAGTAAAGCTCAATAGCTATAATATTTTATAATAGCCATTCTAACTGAGGTGAGATGATAGCTTGTTGTGGTTTTGATTTGCATTTCCTTGATGTTGAACATTTTTTCATATATATTTGTTGGCCATTTTTATGTCTTCTACTGAGAAATGTCTAAATCTTTTGCCCACTTTTTAATCATATTAGTTTTTTTTTTTAACTGTTGAGTTGTTAACATTCTTTGCATATTTTGGGTATTACTCTTTTGTCAGTTGAATGGCTTGCAAATATTTTCTCCCATTCTACAATTTTTCTCTTTACTTTGCTGTGCAGAACATTCTCAGTTTAATATAGTTTCTTTTGTCTGGAAAGGGAAATTCCTGTATACTGTTAGGGAGAATGTAAATTAGTACAGGCTAATGGAATCCATTATGGGAATTTCTCAAAAAACTAAAGATAGAACTACTATACTATTATATTTAGCAATCACAATACTGGACATTTAATCAAAGGTAAGACAATCAGTATATCAGAGGAATACCTGCACTTCCATATTTATTTAAGCACTGTCCATGGTAGCTATAATATGGAATCAGCCCAAATGTTCATCGACAGATGAATGGATAAAGAAAAAACAGTATATATACACAATGAAATACTATTCAGTTATAAAAAAGAATAATATCCTGTCATTCATGGCAATATGGATAACCTTGGAGAGCACTATATGCTAAGCAAAATAAGTTGGGTACAGAAAGACAAATACCCCACATTCTCATTCATATGTGAGAGCTAAAATATAATTTGAGCTCATGGAAGAAGAGCATAGAATTGTTGCATTAAAGGCAAAGAACTCTTTATATTTACATTTTGGCTATAGTTGTAGGTTCAGAGTATATTTATAGTTATCTTATGAATAACATATTTGTAACTATAGTTACCTTATAGTTACATGGTTAGTGACATAACTATACAGTTTTACCTCTATGTATACAATTATGATTAAAGTGTTAGAGTTTGGCATTACAGTTATATGGCTAACATTATAATTATAGTGTTAGACCTATATTTATAGTGAATGAGTTACAGTTAAAGTGTTATAGTACTAGTGCTAGCATAATCGTGTTTTTTGTTTTTTGAGACAGAGTCTTGCTCTGTTGCCCAGGCTAGGGTCAGTGGCACGATCTCAGCTCACTGCAACCTTGGCCTTCTGGGTTCAAGTGATCCTCCTGCCTCAGCTTTCCAAGTAGGTGATACTACAGGTGCACGCCACCAAGCCTGGCTAATTTTTGTATTTTTAGTAGAGATGAGGTTTCACTCTATTGACCAGGCTGGTCTCGAACTCCTGACCTTGTGATCTGCCCATCTCAGCCTCCCAAAGTGCTGGGATTACAGGCGTAAGCCACCAGGCCCAACCTAGCATTATGGTTTTAAAACTATAGTTGCAGTTAAAGTGTTACTATTATTATACTATAATTGATGGAGTTATACTGTTAGTGTTACAGTTATAGTGTTATAATGTAGTAGTAATAGATACAAATATAGTGTTATAGTATTAGAGCTGTAGAGTGTTATTATTATAGTAACTGTGTGATAGCTAGAGTGTTATAATTTTATAATGATCCTGTTACTAATAGTGCTATCATTATAAGGTTATTGCTAGTTTAAATTATGCTTATTGTTGTAGAATCATAGGTCTAGTTATACTAGCTCTAGGTATTGAATCTCAATTTTAGTTATAAGTGTAGTTACAGTTTTATAGTTATTATTATATAGTTATGGTCATTTTATGAGTTATATTATTCTGGTATCCTTTGTTATAGAGTATAGTAATTATATTATAGTTATTGTTATAATGTTGCAGTTACAGTGCTACTATTATAGTTATATTTATGGTATTTGTAATGTAGTTTGTGTTATAGAATTGCAGATATAGTGATAGTGGTTTAATTTTTTTCTGTAGTTTTATGGTTATACAGTTGTATTACAGTTAGAGTCACTTTTTTAGATTCATAGTTCTAGTTATATATTTGTATTATAATTATAGATGTTTTGTTATAATTATAAAATTTATTGTCAGTTATAGTTCTACTTATAGTTGTAGTTTTATTGTTCTTCTAGGTATAGTATGGTTATCAGTATGTTTTTATAGTTATAGTGTTATAGTCTTATACTTTTTGGATGATAATCTAATTTTCTTTCATTATAGGTTACTTGATTTTTACCTAGGAGCATAATTACTTTTTTCCTTTCCTTAGTGTAGGGTAGTTTGAGTAGAATATGCCATAGTGTTGGTAATTCCATACTTGTATTTTCTCAAGTGTTTGGTGTGCTCTTTCAATATGTAATGTTGAATCTAATATTTTTATTTCAATTAAAATTTTAGCATTTATTCTGCTCTCTCGCTTTTGGTTTCATCTTCAGGGAACTTATACAGATGTTGGATATTCTATACCAATTTCATTATTTGTCATTTTCCCTTCAATCATTTTAATTTTTTTATTTCTTCTTTTAAATTGTGTAAATATTCTTTTTTACCTTTACTTTCCCTTAAACTGTTAAAAATATTCATTCTTGTGATTCTTCTTGCTTAGACTTCATTTATGAAATGATTTTAC
Organism: Trachypithecus francoisi; assembly: GCF_009764315.1. Classification (NCBI taxonomy): domain Eukaryota; kingdom Metazoa; phylum Chordata; class Mammalia; order Primates; family Cercopithecidae; genus Trachypithecus; species Trachypithecus francoisi. Next base: position 17,105,503 of record NW_022681471.1, on the reverse strand, counting down.
GTTTATTTATAATTGTTTTCTCTAATTATCACCTCATAATTCATGTTTTATAATCCTGAGTTATGCTTTTTTCATATTTTGTATCGTTGCTTTAGTGATTTTTTAGATAATGTTTAAATTGATGTTTACAGTAACTATTCAGTGGGCATGCCTTTACATTATATGTTTTTCATTATTTCTAAGGATCTTACTCTGCTGCTTGTACTCTGTTTCTGATAACAAGCTCTTTTGGGAGCTTGACCTTGATAGTTTGGTAGTTCATTTGTTTGTAAAATTTAATTTCTTTAAATTTTAGAGACATAGTTCAAGATGATTTTTCTTTTTAACTTCAGATAAGTTAAAAAGACTTTTAAAAACACTTTTCTTCAGTATTTTTATAGTATTTAAATATACTGCTATTTCCCAATTTTATTCCATGTCCTTCTTTTATCTAGACCCTCTCTTCAATTTATCTGCTTTATCTGTAGCCTACTCAATTTTTATTTTACTCCCATTGATTTTTCCTCAGTGTGGGGTCTTGTTTATAAAGGAAAATCTGTTTTCTCAGTTTAAAGAGTTCACAGAAACTAGTCTTCTACAGTCTTTTAGGACCTTACCACAGGCCTTTGGATTCTCTGGATATCAAATTGGACAAAACAGTCACTTTCAGCTGCTATTCTCCCACTGAAGCCCTATTATTTCTATAGCACTTTTGTTAGGATTTTTAAGTTTCAGTACCTAAGTCCATTAGATTCCCACTTATTTCCTCTGCTTTATCCCACACATTGGTTAAGTTCATGCAGGTATTTTGGCAAATGTTAGCTTATTCTTACCTGCTTGTATTTTAGGGTTTGTGAAGATAAAATGTAACCTCATTTTATTTTACATATTGTCCATGAGGTTCTGTTACCTAGTTGCTCTGACTCTTCTTATGTGAGTTTTCAGGAAGATTGAGTGTTTATGTCATTACTGCTGACATCTTGCCATAGTGGGTATGTATGTATATGTGTATGTATTTATATAATACATATGCACAAACATTGCTTAAAGTTAAAAATACTGCATAAAGAGAAATTATGCATAAAGAGAAATTATGGCCAAGAAAGATCAAAATGGAGGGGAATTTTTATCCTTTAAAGACTTGCTGATTGTAAACAAAGTTTCAGTGAACTATTTCTAACAAATATGTAAAGTACTGATAGTAAACAAAACACCAAAACTCTAAAACACTCTAAGTTATATCTATAATGATGTTTCTGGTTTCAGTGGATTCAGTTATATCTGTGAGTGCCAGAAGTTGCTTTCTTTGCCATTATTTATTATTTAAAGAGATGAAAAAATTATGGTATGTGTTCACCATGTTTCCAAAATCCTCCTCACTGTAGTTTTATTTGCTTTTATCTGATTATTAGGTTGAATATACTTTTGTATGTTTATGTTTTATTTGTTTATTTTTCTTTATTGTGTTTAAATTTTTTTATTTGTATATATTCAGGGGGTACAAGTGGCATTTTGTTGTATGGATATATTGTGTAATTGTGAAGTCTGGGCTTGTAGTGTAGCCATCAACCTAATCCTATATGTTTAAAATATATTTTAATGTCTTCATCTGCAAAGCACTGATTCATATATGTTTGCCAGTTTTTCTATTGGCTTGTTTGTCTTTTGATAATTCAAATTTTAGGAAATTTCTCTATATTTGGCACAGCAATCAATTGTTTGTAATATAAGTTGCAAATATTTTCCAGCTTTTTATTTCTAGTTGTGCCTTTTTGTCTTTATTTGTAAAGCATGCTAAGATATGCATAGTATAAAATTTACCAGTTGAAGCATTTTAACTGTACAGTTCAGTGCATTATGTAACCATCACCACCATGTATCTCCAGAGCTTTTTTATTTTCCAAAACTCTATACCCATTACAAAATAACTTCTCTTCTCTATGCCATAAGCCCCTGGCAACCACAATTCCACTTTTGTCTCTATGATTTTTACTACTCTAAGTATTTCATGTAAGTGGAAGGATACATCATTTGGCTTTTTTTTTAGGACTGGCTTGGTTCACTTAGCATTATATCTTCAAGGTTCATCCATGTTGTAGCCGAATGTCAGAATTTCCTTCTTTTCTAAGGCTGAATAATATTTCATTGTATATATACCACATTTTTCTTATCCATTCATTTTTCAATGAAAATATGATGTGCATCCACAGTTTAGCTATTGTAAATAATGCTGCTATTAACACAGTGTACAGGATCTCTTCAAGACTCTGTTTTCCATTATTTTGATTATATACGCAAATGTAGAATTATTGGATCATATGGTAATTCTATTTTTAATTTTTTGAGAAATAACCATTCTGTTTTACACAGCAATTATACCACTTTACATTGTCACTAGGCACAAGGTTTTTAATTTCTTCACAATCTCACCAATGCTTATTTTCTGTTTTGTTTTCTGTATTTTGATAGTAGCCATTCTTATAGGTGATAATTGCTATCCCTTTGTAGTTTTGATTTGTATTTTCTTAATTATTAGTGATGTGGAGCATTTTTCAGGTGTTTATTGGCCCCATGTGTATATTCTGTTGAGAAATATCTATTTAGGCCCTTTGCCTATTTTCAAATCGGGTTTTTATCCTAAAGTTATAACACTGCAATTTGAATTTATACCAACTAAACTTCAGTAACATACATAAACTCTGCTCCTTTTACAGTTCTGTCTCCACTGCTTTTAGTTTTTGATGTCACAAAATCACATCTTTATGTATCATGTATCCCAAAATATAAACTAATAATTTTTCATTCATTAGTTTCTTAAATCTTGTAGAAAACAAAAAGTAAAGTTACATATCATTATTACTAACTTTCACAATTGCCCTTGTATTTATCTTTATTAAAATATTTATCTATTCATACAGCTTGAAGCTACACTCTAATATCTTTCATTCAACCTGGAGAACTCCCTTAGGAATTTCTTGCAGTGCAGGTCTAGTGGTAACAAACTCCTTCAGCTTTTGTTTTTCGGGTAATGTCTTAACTTCTCCCTCGCTTTTGAAGAACAGGTTTGCCAAAAATAGGATTCACGTTCACAGTGCTTTTATTTGGCACTTTGAATAGATAACCCCACTGCCTTTTGGACTCAAAAGTTTCTTATGTGAAATCTGTTGATAAACTTACTGAAGGTCCCTTATATAAGATGAGTTACTTCTCTCTTGCTGCTTTCAAAATTCTTTATGTTTGGGTTTTGTATAATTTGATTACAGTGTGTCTCACTGTCTCAGTGTGGATCTCTTCAAGTTCAACTTACTTGGCATTTTTGAGCTTCTTGGATATTTATATTCACTTCATATTTTTCTTAACAAATTAAGGAAGTTTTTAGCCATATTTTGTCAAATGTTCTCTCTTTTTTCTCTTTTCTCTTTCTGAATTCCTACAATGCATTATTGGTTTGCTTGATGATGTCTCACAGATATACAGGTGTGTTAGGTTCTGTTGACTTTTCATCAATCTTCTTCCATCATTTTCCTCAGATGAGATGCTTTACTTTGTTCAATCTTCAAGTCCACTGATTCTTTTAACTGCTGAAATCTGCCTTCGAATCCCTCTAGTGAATCTATCATTTCAGTTATTGTACTTTTCAGCTTCAGAATTTCTTTTCAGTTTCTTTAAAGGTTTTCTGTCTCTCTATTGCTATTTCCATTTTGTTTATACATCATTTTCTTGACTTTCATCACATCTTCCTTTATTTATTTGTATATCTTTAAGACAGTTGTTTCAAAGTGTCTGTTTAGTAGATATGCCATTGAGTCATTTTGCAGGGGATGTTTCTATTGGTTTATTGGCTTCCTTTATTCTTTGAATGTGTCATACCATATTGTTTCTTTGTGTGCCTTGTGAGATTTTGTTGAACACTGGACATTTTAATCTACTGATGTGGTAAACTCAGGAAGTCAATTTATTCTCTTTCCCCAGGGTTTCCTTTTGTTATGGGGGATGTGTTTTTTATTACTGTAGGCTGTTTCTTTGCCAAGGATCAGTCTGAAGTGTTAAATTAAGGTCTTATGTTTTTCAGAGCTTACATTATTCCCTGGGCATTCAAGGTGACTTTCTAACTTCCTCTGTACATATGGTTGCGCTTTTGAATATCCTCTTCTTCAATGCGTTACTTCCGAAAGGGGAAAAAGAGAAAAATGTAAGTGAGAAATAAAATAACTGGCCCTTTAAATTTCCTGGAAGTCACTTTAGCCAGAGGGAATGTGGCTTGCAACAAAGGGAGTAATAGTTACAACAATGGCCAAGGCCTCTGTCTACACCTCTTTGATACAGAAGCAGTAATCTGAGACCAGAACAGGGATCTCCCATATTTGTAGAACAGGGTCTTTTTGATCACCCTATCTACCTCAAGATGTGGGCAAACTGCTTCAGAAACATGTGTACAGCTGCCTGTCATGGAACTAAAGGATGGAGGATTGGGTAGCTGCTACTCTCCTAAGAGCTAAAATTGACCAAATTTAATTAAAATTTGCCATCAAAGTCTTCTCCTGAAATTTGCAAACCTTCAGTAGACTCCAGAGTTCTTTAAAGTTTTGACAATTTTTAGTGATGTCCCATTTTATTTATTTATTTATTTTTTATTTCTTCTTGCTTTTGTACCTGATCAGGTTCACCAGGATATTATCAATTTTATTAGACCTTTCAGTAACTTAGTTTTGTCTTTGTTGGTACTCAGTAAAGTATGTTTTTCTTCCATAAAATTTATTTGTTCTTATCTGTGTATTTGTTCTTATTCTTTTTTTTTTTTTCTGAAAGGGAGTCTCACTCTGTTGCCCAGGCTGGAGTGCGGTGGCATGATCCTGGCACACTGCAACCTCCACCTCTCAGGTTCAAGTGATTCTCCCGCCTCAGCCTCCCAAGTAGCTGGGATTACAGGCACTTGCCACCGAGCCTGGCTAATTTTTGTAATTTTAGTAGAGACAGGGTTTCACCATCTTGGCCAGGCTAGTCTCAAACTCCTGACCTCATGTGATCTGCCCACCTTGGCCTCCCAAAGTGCTGGGATTACAGGTGTGAGCCACCGCGCCCATCCTGTTCTTATTCTTTAAGTTCAGTGTTGTGTTAATTTTATTTCTGATTTGCATGTTTACCTCATTTATTTTTCAGCCATTCATATTTTTATGTTTATCCAACATTTTGTATTTCTCTCTGAGTATCGCTTTAGCTTTGTCACTAAACTTGAAAAACATTGTACTAAGGTGTAATATCAACAACAGTGCACAAAGTATAAGTTTACATCTCAATTAATTATTATAAAGTGAACCCACCTGTTACACTATGACGTCCACTAGCCCTTCAGAGCATCCTTTGGATTCCCTCCTAATCACTCCTCACTGCTTTTTGTTTAAAATAAACGAATATCTTAACTTCTAATTTCATAGTTAAAATTTTCCAGTTTGTTAAATTGAAATAATAGGTTCATAACCATGGTGTTCATGTAGCTCAGTTACTCTCCCACATTATTTTGTCTGTGGACTTCATTCATGCTGTGTATATGTGCGTAAGCTTCATTTTCTTTATCATATTATATTTTATTAATGTACTATGATTTATATATTGATTCTTTTGACAGAAATTTTATTTTCAACTTTCAACAAACAATGTTGTGATGAAAATTATTGTATATGTCTTTAGTACACATTTGCTCCCATTTCTGTTAGGCATATACCTGAAAGTGAATTTGCTAGATCATATTCAACTTTTGTAGATACTATTTGTTTTATTTAAGCTTCGTCAGCAGTACAGGAGATTTCAGTAGTTTCACATTCCTGCCAAAAAAAAAAATATGGTATTCCCCATCTTATTTTTATTTTAGCATTTCTGATATGTGGGGTATTGAATCTTCTTATGGTTTTAATTTTCATTTTCGAATTATTACTGAGAATAGGCATTTTAAATATATATTTGAGTGCTTTAGATATTCTTTTTTTTCCAATGCCTGTTAAAACATCTTTGTATTTTACTCTCAGGTTATCAGCCTTTTCCATATTAATTGTAGAAGTTTGTTATATATTTTCCATATGAGCCCTTTGTAAATTACACATGTGGCAAATATATGTTTTTCAGCCTGGGGCTTTTGTTTTCACTCTTTTTATGTATTTTAATAAGTAAGACACTGAATTTTAATGTCGCTTGAACATAATTTTTTTACTAAAATTTGTGTTCATTAAAAAAAAATCCTAGCACCGGGTCATTATGGCGAGTTTTATTGTTGTTGTTGTTTAGGTTATAGGCTAAAAAACCATTGCTTTTTAGTCTTTTTTTTTCTAATATATGCATTAGTTATAATAATTATCTTAGTTTCTAACTGGTTGTTTGCAACCCATACTTTTGCTACATTTTCATTTAATTTATAAGAGATTTTAGTTACTATTATTAATTTTTGTTTTTATATATGAATTAGTTTCCAAACATAGAGACTTTTTTTAGCGTTCTTTGTTGATTTACAGCTTAATGCCACTCTGTTCAGATCATACTTTTATGATTAAAATGTGTTGTTTTAAAAATTTCATGTATTTATTATTTTTGCTTTCTGAATCTCTGACATGCTATCAGAGATAATTTTCCTAATGTCTGAAGAATGTGAATGTGCTTTCATATTTACTGGGATCTGATGATGACTATTTTAGTTTCTGTTTCTGTGAAAGTTTTTCTATTGACCTTCAATGATGAGGGATATTTTTGCTGAGTATAGTATGCTAGGTCAGAATTCATTTTCTTTCAACACCTGAATATATCATTACATTATCTTCTAGCTCCCTTTTTATTTTATATAACATTTATGGTACATAATGGTTGTACATATTTATGAAATACATGTCATATTTTGATATAAGCATACAATCTGAAATGATCAAATCAGAGTAATTGGGATATCCATCACCTCAAACATTTATTGTTTATTTCTGTTGGGACATTCTGAATCCACTCCTCTATTTATTTTGAAATATATAATAAATTATTGTTAAATATAGTCGCATCCTATTTTGCTACCAAATACTGCATTTTATTTCTACAAAATGCATATTCATGCCCACTAAGCAACCTTTCTCAGCTCCCCATTCTCACCTGCCTACATTTCCCAGCCTCTGATATCTATCATTCTACTCCATACCACCATGAGATTAACTTTTTCAGCTCCCACATATAAGTGAGAACATGTGATATTTGTCTTTCTGTGCCTCGCTTATTTTGCCTAACATAATAGCCTTTAGTTCCATACATGTTGCTGCAAATGACATGATATCTTTATGTTTTATGGCCATATAGTATTTAGTTGTGTATATATGCCCCATATTTTTTTTTATCCATTTGTCTATTGCTGGTAATTTATCCTGATTCCATACATTTGCTGTTGTGAACATTGCTGCAATAAGCATGAGGTGCACGTATCTTTTTGATATACTGATTTCTTTTCTTTTGGATAAATACTCTGCAGTGGGATAGCTAGATTATATGGTCATTCTATATTTACTTTTTTGAGGAAGCTTCATACTGTTTTCCATAAGACAGATGGAACTCTTACTATTTCTTCTTTGCAATTAATATTTTTGAATAATTTGTAGATTTTCTCTTTGTCTTTTGTTTTTTACTCTGAATTTATTTTGACTCTGAAATGCCTAGGTGTATTTTCTTGTGTTTTTTTTCCTACTTGTGTTGCATAGGTATTTTGAATCTGAATCATTTCAGTCATCTGTTTTGGCTAATTCTCAGTCATTGCCTTCACAATTTTTGCTTTTGTTCCATTTCTTCTATCCTTTTCTACTGGAATTCAAAATATACATATATTAGACCTTTTTGCTATATCCACTCTGTCTCTAACCTTATTTGTTCCTCTGTGCCTTATTATGTCCAGTTTTCTTACTTATCTTCCATTTCACTAAATATGTCTGCTCTTGTGTCTAATGTAAACTTAAAACATCCACTGAGTTGTTAATTTCTGTTATCCTTCAGTTCTAGATTTTTTAAACTACATTTTCATGCTTGCACATTTGCAACTTGATATTTTCATATTTTCCTTTATATATTTGAAAAATGAAGTGTAGTTTATGACTTAAAATACAATTACTTTTACTCCTATGCATCTTTAATGTCTAATATTTTCTTTTGTTCTGACTAGTGTTTTCTTGTTTCATTATGTCACTGATTATTTTTTATTTAGTTTAGGCTATTTTATGTGGAAAGCAATAATAACACTAATTTCAGGACAAAATTTTTTTTCCTCTGAAGATATTGGCTTTTTGATTCTAGCAAGTGTTTAGGCGCACTGGTAACCTCCAATTGCTGAATTCAGTTATAAGTGTAGAGATAAGTTGATACTGTGCTACCACTACTGAGAGAAAAGACATTTCCAGTGTCCTTTTATTCTTAGAATGTAGCTCTTTAGTTTCCCATTCCAAAGGATGAAAATTTGGGCCGGGTGCGGTGGCTCAAGCCTGTAATCCCAGCACTTTGGGTGGCCGAGATGGGCAGATCACGACGTCAGGAGATCGAGACCATCCTGGCTAACACGGTGAAACTCCGTCTCTACTAAAAAATACAAAAAACTAGCTGGGCGAGGTGGCTGGCGCCTGTAGTCGCAGCTACTCGGGAGGCTGAGGCGGGAGAATGGCGTAAACCCGGGAGGCGGAGCTTGCAGTGAGCTGAGATCCGGCCACTGCGCTCCAGCCTGGGCGACAGAGCGAGACTCCGTCTCAAAAAAAAAAAAAGAAAAGAAAAAAAGAAAATTTGATCAGAATGCTCCCTCCTTAACAAGATTTAACTCCAGTTTTTGTCCTTTAGCCTTGTATGATTCTCAAGACCTATTGGATTTCCTCTGTCACTTAAAGCATCTTCCAGAGCCGGCAGGTTCCTCCTAAGAAATAGCTTTCCTAAATACTGGATTCATACCCATGAGTTTCCATCTTTTCCCAGATCTCAGTCCCATAGGTATTTACTGTATTTTTTTCTGGCTCTCTATTTTTCTAATTAGTTGTTCAATAACATTGTGGACATCTTTTCTACTCTTAGTCAAGAGAAGGGTTGCTTTATATTACCTAAACAGCCACTAACATGGGCAAATATCTATTTCTTTCTTATTAAGATGACTCTAAGTGTAAGAAAGTTATTACTGTCAGTCAAATGTTTCCACATAGCTTCCACCCACTGATACAGTATCTATACCTGTAGCTACATAGAAAATATCTTATCAGATTTCTGCATAATTAACTATAAAATACTTGAGGAAATCTGCCTTGATACAATTCAGCTCTTGTAACAGAAAACCCAAACAAATCTTATTTCAAATAAGATAAAATAACTTTGTCTCATATAAACAATATCCAGAGATATCCATTTAGGGATAGTACAGCAATTCTTTGATTATAGGTATAAAGACTCCTTCTAGATGGCTTTAGTGCAATTCCAGGTCATGGATTCTACTTTGGGGTGAAAAATGACTGTTCCAGCTTCATTTTCCAGGTCAGCATAAAGCCATCTGAACCAAACATCTATAAAAAGAAAAAGAGAAGGTCACCCCTGTACTTTTGTGAAAATTTCCAGAAGTTATAAATACAATTCTGATCAATCACATTTTCAAAAATCTATTCATATACCTGCTTGCCTGTAAGGGAGGCACAAAAATATAGTCTTTATTTTAGGATGTTATGTGTCCAGGTACAGGTGGTATTTGTATTTCTCAGAAAAAAAGAAGAATGCATATTGGAATACAACTAAATTTATTTGTCACCATGAATAGGTCTATTTCCCTGCCTTCTCTCACTTAATTGTCTCTATATTTTCTTTTATCATTTCTCATATCAAATAATTTTTTTTCAACAATCTAGTTGTTTGGGCATCTCTTATGTGCTAAACACTGTATTATGTTCAAGAATAAAATATCTAATGAGGCTTGGTACCTGCCCTAATAAATAAGTATGACCTGCTGGGTAAAATGGGTGGTGTTATCGTTTCTTTAACTTCATCACTACAGGCTAATATTACATAAGCTTTTTGGAAACCAGACTATTCTATTGACTCCAGTTGTACTGGAGGACAGTTTTGATGGTTAATAGGTGCAGCAAACTACGATGGCATATGTTTACCTATGTAACAAACTGCACATCCTACACATGTATCCCAGACTTAAAAATTTTAATTATTTAAAAAAAGAATAATTGGCATATATGTGCATATATAAAAATACATTCATATGTAAAAATGTGTCATTAAGCCACATTTCTCTAGATATATGTTTGTGTGCTTGTTTTTTTTCTGTTTATATTAAATGTTCTTTTATTAGATATTCCAGTATCCAGCACGTAGAATAACTGGGTGTTATATAAGTTGCTAAACATCATTTCTCTTAGTATTTATGTTCCCACTTAATAAGTATAAGTAATCACTTTGAATAATGATGTAATTATAATTTGTGATTTGAAAAATATTAGAAGATTTCACAAACCTTTGTAGTTATAAAAACATTCTTAATAGATGCCTTTACTGGCAACAGCTGGATGTATATGTAACTTTTTTTCAATTTGTCTCTTTAACCATCAGCTTTAATAGATGTTTATATAATCATCCACACCTACAGAGAGAGAGAAAGGGAAAGAGAGTGAGAGGTGCCCCAGCTTTGTCATTTAGAAATCTTAGTCACAGATATCTTAGCGGTATATCAATGGAAGGATAAAAAATAAATAAAACAATTCAGAGCTGGCAAAAACATTACAATTGCAAGTTGCTGCTGGAAAGAGGTAACTGTATTTTTCCCCTTGGAAATAACTATTCTCAATTTCCACTTTTAATTTCTGACCTATTATCTTCAAGGCTAGTTTATGTGTGTTCTTGAAATATCTTAGTTGTGGAAAACTTTGATTATACATTGATTTTGCACTAAAAATAAACAATACATGTGTATTTTATTTTTATTATCTTGTGTGGCATACTAAATGACAAAATTATGAAGCAGAATTTGATTATCCTTCCATAAACAATATGTTTAACCACATACAACTGATTGTGCATATACTTGTTTACAACATTCTTTTTTTTTTTTTATTATACTTTAAGTTCTAGGGTACATGTGCATGACGTTTATATCATGTATAACTCCCCGCAATCCCTCCCTCCCCCCCTCCCCATGATAGGCCCCAGTGTGTGATGTTCCCCTTCCCGAGTCCAAGTGATCTCATTGTTCAGTTCCCACCTATGAGTGAGAACATGCGGTGTTTGGTTTTCTCTTCTTGTGATAGTTTGCTAAGAATGATGGTTTCCAGCTGCATCCATGTCCCTACAAAGGACGCAAACTCATCTTTTTGATGGCTGCATAGTATTCCATGGTGTATATGTGCCACATTTTCTTAATCCAGTCTGTCACAGATGGACATTTGGGTTGATTCCAAGTCTTTGCTATTGTGAATAGTGCCGCAATAAACATACGTGTGCATGTGTCTTTGTAGTAGTAATTTATAATCCTTTGGGTATATACCCAGTAGTGGGATGGCTGGGTCATATGGTACATCTAGTTCTAGATCCTTGAGGAATCGCCATACTGTTTTCCATAATGGTTGAACTAGTTTACAATCCCACCAACAGTGTAAAAGTGTTCCTATTTCTCCACATCCTCTCCACACCTGTTGTTTCCTGACTTCTTAATGATTGCCATTCTAACTGGTGTGAGATGGTATCTCATTGTGGTTTTGATTTGCATTTCTCTGATGGCCAGTGATGATGAGCATTTTTTCATGTGTCTGTTGGCTGTATGGATGTCTTCTTTTGAGAAATGTCTGTTCATATCCTTTCCCCACTTTTTGATGGGGTGTTTGTTTTTTTCTTGTATATTTGTTTGAGTTCTTTGTAGATTCTGGATATTAGCCCTTTGTCAGATGAGTAGGTTGCAAAAATTTTTTCCCATTCTGTAGGTTGCCTGTTCACTCTGATGGTAGTTTCTTTAGCTGTGCAAAAGCTCTTTAGTTTAATTAGATCCCATGTGTCAATTTTTGCTTTTGCTGCCGTTGCTTTTGGTGTTTTAGACATGAAGTCCTTGCCCATGCCTATGTCCTGAATGGTACTACCTAGATTTTCTTCTAGGGTTTTTATGGTATTAGGTCTAACATTTAAGTCTCTAATCCATCTTGAATTAATTTTCGTATAAGGGGTAAGGAAGGATCCAGTTTCAGCTTTCTACTTATGGCTAGCCAATTTTCCCAGCACCATTTATTAAATAGGGAATCCTTTCCCCATTTCTTGTTTCTCTCAGGTTTGTCAAAGATCAGATGGCTGTAGATGTGTGGTATTATTTCTGAGGACTCTGTTCTGTTCCATTGGTCTATATCTCTGTTGTGGTACCAGTACCATGCTGTTTTGGTTACTGTAGCCTTGTAGTATAGTTTGAAGTCAGGTAGCGTGACGCCTCCAGCTTTGTCCTTTTGACTTAGGATTGTCTTGGCAATGCGGGCTCTTTTTTGGTTCCATATGAACTTTAAAGCCGTTTTTTCCAATTCTGTGAAGAAACTCATTGGTAGCTTGATGGGGATGGCATTGAATCTATAAATCACCTTGGGCAGTATGGCCATTTTCACGATATTGATTCTTCCTATCCATGAGCATGGTATGTTCTTCCATTTGTTTGTGTCCTCTTTGATTTCACTGAGCAGTGGTTTGTAGTTCTCCTTGAAGAGGTCCTTTACATCCCTTGTAAGCTGGATTCCTAGGTATTTTATTCTCTTTGAAGCAATTGTGAATGGAAGTTCATTCCTGATTTGGCTCTCTGCTTGTCTGTTACTGGTGTATAAGAATGCTTGTGATTTTTGCACATTAATTTTGTATCCTGAGACTTTGCTGAAGTTGCTTATCAGCTTAAGGAGATTTTGGGCTGAGACAATGGGGTTTTCTAAATATACAATCATGTCATCTGCAAACAGGGACAATTTGACTTCTTCTTTTCCTAACTGGATACCCTTGATTTCTTTCTCTTGCCTGATTGCCCTAGCCAGAACTTCCAACACTATGTTGAATAGGAGTGGTGAGAGAGGGCATCCCTGTCTTGTGCCAGTTTTCAAAGGGAATTTTTCCAGTTTTTGCCCATTCAGTATGATATTAGCTGTGGGTTTGTCATAAATAGCTCTTATTATTTTGAGGTACGTTCCATCAATACCAAATTTATTGAGCGTTTTTAGCATAAAGGGCTGTTGAATTTTGTCAAAAGCCTTTTCTGCATCTATTGAGATAATCATGTGGTTCTTGTCTTTGGTTCTGTTTATATGCTGGATTACGTTTATTGATTTGCGAATGTTGAACCAGCCTTGCATCCCAGGGATGAAGCCCACTTGATCATGGTGGATAAGCTTTTTGATGTGCTGCTGAATCCGTTTTGCCAGTATTTTATTGAGGATTTTTGCATCGATGTTCATCAGGGATATTGGTCTAAAATCTCTCTTTTTTGTTGTGTCTCTGCCAGGCTTTGGTATCAGGATGATGTTGGCCTCATAAAAAGAGTTAGGGAGGATTCCCTCTTTTTCTATTGATTGAAATAGTTTCAGAAGGAATGGTACCAGCTCCTCCTTGTACCTCTGGTAGAATTCAGCTGTGAATCCATCTGGTCCTGGACTTTTTTTGGTGGTAGGCTATTAATTGTTGCCTCAATTTCAGAGCCTGCTATTGGTCTATTCAGGGATTCAACTTCTTCCTGGTTTAGTCTTGGAGAGTGTAAGTGTCCAGGAAATTATCCATTTCTTCTAGATTTTCTAGTTGATTTGCGTAGAGGCATTTATAGTATTCTCTGATGGTTGTTTGTATTTCTGTGGGGTCGGTGGTGATATCCCCTTTATCATTTTTTATTGCGTCTATTTGATTCCTCTCTCTTTTCTTCTTTATTAGTCTAGCTAGCGGTCTGTCAATTTTGTTGATCTTTTCAAAAACCAACTCCTGGATTCATTGATTTTTGGAGGGTTTTTTGTGTCTCTATCTCCTTCAGTTCTGCTCTGATCTTAGTTATTTCTTGCCTTCTGCTAGCTTTTGAATGTGTTTGCTCTTGCCTCTCTAGTTCTTTTAATTGTGATGTTAGAGTGTCAATTTTAGATCTCTCCTGCTTTCTCTTGTGGGCATTTAGTGCTATAAATTTCCCTCTACACACTGCTTTAAATGTGTCCCAGAGATTCTGGTATGTTGTATCTTTGTTCTCATTGGTTTCAAAGAACATCTTTATTTCTGCTTTCATTTCGTTATGTACCCAGTAGTCATTCAGGAGCAGGTTGTTCAGTTTCCATGTAGTTGAGCGGTTTTGATTGAGTTTCTTAGTCCTGAGTTCTAGTTTGATTGCACTGTGGTCTGAGAGACAGTTTGTTATAATTTCTGTTCTTTACATTTGCTGAGGAGTGCTTTACTTCCAATTATGTGGTCAATTTTGGAATAAGTGCGATGTGGTGCTGAGAAGAATGTATATTCTGTTGATTTGGGGTGGAGAGTTCTATAGATGTCTATTAGGTCCGCTTGGTGCAGAGATGAGTTCAATTCCTGGATATCCTTGTTAACTTTCTGTCTCGTTGATCTGTCTAATGTTGACAGTGGAGTGTTGAAGTCTCCCATTATTATTGTATGGGAGTCTAAGTCTCTTGTAGGTCTCTAAGGACTTGCTTTATGAATCTGGGTGCTCCTGTATTGGGTGCATATATATTTAGGAGAGTTAGCTCTTCCTGTTGAATTGATCCCTTTACCATTATGTAATGGCCTTCTTTGTCTCTTTTGATCTTTGATGGTTTAAAGTCTGTTTTATCAGAGACTAGGATTGCAACCCCTGCTTTTTTTTGTTCTCCATTTGCTTGGTAGATCTTCCTCCATCCCTTTATTTTGAGCCTATGTATGTCTCTGCATGTGAGATGGGTCTCCTGAATACAGCAGACTGATGGGTCTTGACTCTTGATCCAGTTTGCCAGTCTGTGTCTTTTAATTGGAGCATTTAGTCCATTGACATTTAAGGTTAATTGTTATGTGTGAACTTGATCCTGTCATTATGATATTAACTGGTTATTTTGCTCGTTAGTTGATGCAGTTTCTTCCTAGCCTCGATGGTCTTTACATTTTGGCATGTTTTTGCAATGGCTGGTACCGGTTGTTCCTTTCCATGTTTAGGGCTTCCTTCAGGGTCTCTTGTAAGGCAGGCCTGGTGGTGACAAAATCTCTAAGCATTTGCTTATCTGTAAAGGATTTTATTTCTCCTTCACTGATGAAGCTTAGTTTGGCTGGATATGAAATTCTGGTTGAAAATTCTTTTCTTTAAGAACGTTGAATATTGGCCCCCACTCTCTTCTGGCTTGTAGAGTTTCTGCCGAGAGGTCTGCTGTTAGTCTGATGGGCTTCCCTTTGTGGGTAACCCGACCTTTCTCTCTGGCTGCCCTTAAGATTTTTTCCTTCATTTCAACTTTGGTGAATCTGGCAATTATGTGTCTTGGAGTTGCTCTTCTGGAGGAGTATCTTTGTGGCGTTCTCTGTATTTCCTGAATTTGAATGTTGGCCTGCCCTACTAGGTTGGGGAAGTTCTCCTGGATGATATCCTGAAGAGTGTTTTCCAACTTGGTTCCATTTTCCCCCTCACTTTCAGGCACCCCAATCAGACGTAGATTTGGTCTTTTTACATAATCCCATACTTCTTGCAGGCTTTGTTCATTTCTTTTTCTTCTTTTTTCTTTTGGTTTCTCTTCTCGCTTCATTTCATTCATTTGATCCTCAATCGCTGATACTCTTTCTTCCAGTTGATCGAGTCGGTTACTGAAGCTTGTGCATTTGTCACGTATTTCTCGTGTCATGGTTTTCATCTCTGTCATTTCGTTTATGATCTTCTCTGCATTAATTAGTCTAGCTGTCAATTCTTCCACTTTTTTTTCAAGATTTTTAGTTTCTTTGCGCTGGGTACGTAATTCCTCCTTTAGCTCTGAGAGGTTTGATGGACTGAAGCCTTCTTCTCTCATCTCGTCAAAGTCATTCTCTGACCAGCTTTGATCCGTTGCTGGCGATGGGCTGCGCTCCTTTGCAGGGGAGATGCGCTCTTATTTTTGAATTTCCAGCTTTTCTGCCCTGCTTCTTCCCCATCTTTGTGGTTTTATCTGTCTCTGGACTTTGATGATGGTGACGTACGGATGGGGTTTTGGTATAGGTGTCCTTCCTGTTTGATAGTTTTCCGTCTGACAGTCAGAAGGACTGTCTGTTGGTCTGTTGGATTGCTTGAGGTCCACTCCAGACCCTGTTTGCCTGGGTATCAGCAGCAGAGGTTGCCGAAGATAGAATATTGCTGAACAGCGAGTGTACCTGTCTGATTCTTTCTTTGGAAGTTTCCTCTCAGGGGTGACTCCACCCTGTGAGGTGTGGGGTGTCAGACTGCCCCTAGTGGGGGATGTCTCCCAGCTAGGCTACTCAGGGGTCAGGGACCCACCTGAGCAGGCAGTCTGTCCGTTCTCGGATCTCAACCTCCGCGTTAGGAGATCCACGGCTCTCCCCAAAGCTGTCAGACAGAGTCGTTCGCGTCTGCACCGCCCCGCTCTTTCCCCTAATGGACTGCAGCTGTGCGCTGTCCGCAGAGGTAGAGTCTACAGAGACAGGCAGGCTTCCTTGAGCTGCTGTGAGCTCCACCCAGTTCGAGCTTCCCAGTGGCTTTGTTTACCTACTTAAGCCTCAGCAGTGGCGGGCGCCCCTCCCCCAGCCTCGCTGCTGCCTTGCGGATAGATCGCCGCAGACGGCTGTGTTAGCAGTGAGGGAGGCTCCGTGGCGTGGGACCCTCCCGGCCAGGTGTGGATATATTCTCCTGGTGTGCCTGTTTCCTTAAAGCGCAGTATTGGGGTGGGAGTTACCCGATTTTCCAGGTGTTGTGTGTCTCAGTTCCCCTGGCTAGGAAAAAGGGATTCCTTTCCCCCTTGCGCTTCCAGGTGAGGCGATGCCTCGCCCTGCTTCAGCTCACGCTGGTCAGGCTGCAGCAGCTGACCAGCACCGATTGTCCGCACTCCCTAGCGAGATGACCCCAGTACCTCAGTTGAAAACGCCGAAATCACCGGTCTTCTGTGTCGCTCGCGCTGGGAGTTGGAGACTGGAGCTGCTCCTATTCGGCCATCTTGCTCCGCCCCCACACATTCATTTTTCGTACAACTATCCTATGACTTTTAAATTGTTTTAATTCAAGAAGATAGTGCCCATCTTGGCATATTTTCTTTTGCTCAATACTATACCTAAATTCCAGTAATATAAATAATAAGCATTAGTTGGATGATATCTGTAAGTTTATGTTAGGAAAAAGACATAAGCTTAGGAGAGAATGAAAAAAATTTTTGAACATATTAATGATTTTGTGATTACGAAGTCATATAACTGAGAGACTTCATGAAAAATAAGCAAATTTCACACAGTATGTCAGCTGGACCAAGATTAACTACTACAATAGTTTTTACTTCTTTTAGAAATAATATTTTATCTACCCTTCTTTCCATATCTGATTAATAACCGGTATTCAATGTCCTGGAAATTCATTGGTTAGTGTCTTGCTGTTTACTAGTGAGAGTTAGAAATCTGATAGCTAATTGTTGCATTAGTAAATTATCCCTCCCTGTTATCTTGTGTGCTGAACAGGTAATTTCTAGAGGAAATAGCTGAATCTGGAAGTGTAATTGTAATGCTGACAACTTCAGATAGCAAAATCAACTTAAGAGGGTCATTTTCATTTTTTCATTTAGTATTTAGGCAGATACCAACCTGGTTCTGTTGTTTCCAAATCTTTTGAAAAGATACTCTTTTTCTTCAGTCAGTCATTCAGACACTAAAAATATTATTGGCATACATTTTTTGTCTACAATTGGATAATTATCTTATGAGTAGAGGTAAAGGTACAAAAAACCTTTTACTCAGAAAACACATTAGCAATAAGCAGGTAATTGTATTATACTCATGTTTTGCTTTTGTATGGTAGGAGTCTTCAGATGATCTTTGCTCTAAACAACCGGTTTTGTGATAATTTTTTAGGTTATAAAATTACTTCAAGTAATTTCTTACCTTCAAGACTGAATATTTCTGACTAAATTACCAGCTTAATTTTGGGAAAAGTTAATAACTTAATAGTATTAATATGTACGAAGATGCAATAACTTTTAAGGCATCCTGAATAGCTTGGCACATTAGTAAGAATGCTTTAAACCTTTACCTACTCTATAATTTCTAGGTTTTATAAATAATACACTTTGATGAACTGATGGTATTACTGAATAGTCTACCTGATTCTTCTAATTCAACTCTTTAAAATATGGCATTTGCATAAAAATGTAACTCATAATTGCCCCCATCATTATTAGAGTCAGTGAATCAACATGATATCAGTAATTTCAAATGGACAAAAATATTGAGAATAGTTTTATGCCCATTCTGTAATATCCAGCCATTCAGAACATATTTGCTACTAAATATTGACCATATTTTCCCCTCTTTGGTCTTTTATATACATTGTTTCACTCTTCATTCCTTCTTCCTTCAGGATTAAATTCAGAAGATTCATTTTTTTAGGAAGTTCCAAAAACTAGCTCTGGTGCATCTATTCAATACTTCACATACACTTTACATTTCAATCATCACTTATGCTATATTGTGATTGCTTTCATGTTAATCTCTGTGCCACATTAAATTAAAAGTTCCCTAAAAGTTAAGATTCTTATTCATCATCTTTATCTTTGTAACTCTAGCATCTAATATAGCACCTAGCTTATTGTACGCTCTCGATAAATATTTGTGCCTCACTACCTGAATGTTAATCAATGAAGGAATTAATAATTGGGTAAACATTTTAATGATATTATGTTATTAATCTTTATATTATTTTTGAATGGTGAAGACATAACTTAATAAAATGTTCAATTAATATTCCTCTTGCATAACTGAAACTTTGTAGGCATTGAGTGACAATTCCTCATTTCCTCCTCACCCCAGTCCATGACAATCACTATTCTATGAGTTTGACTATTTGAGATACTTCATAGGAGTTGAATTATGAAATATTTGTCCTTTAGTGACTGGCTTATTTCATTTAGCATAATGTCCTTCAGATGCACTCACGTTTTTTCTAATAGCAGAGTTATCTTAATGTTTAAGGCTAAATAATATTACCTTTTATGTATATACTGCATTTTCTTTATCCATTCATCTGGCAGTTAATATTTGGGTTGTTTTTATAATTTGTCTATTGTGAATAATGCTGCAGTAAATATGAAGTACAGCTATCTCTTTGAGACCCTGATTTTAATTATTTGAATATATATGCAGAAGTTGGATTGCTTGCTGAATCATGTGTTCTATTTTTACTTTCTTGAGCTGTTTTCCATTGTACATTCTCACCAACAGTGTATAAGATTTCAAATTTCTCCATATCCTCTCCAGGACTTGTTATTTCCTTTTAAAAATATTAGACATATTAACTGCTGTGAGGTGATGTCTCACTGTGGCTTTGATCTGCATTTCCCTAATGATTAATGATGTTGAGCATTTTTTGGGTATACCTAGTGACCACTGGCATGTCTTCTTCGGGGAAATGTTATTCAAGTTTTCTCATTTTTACTCAGGCTATTTTGTTTGTTTTAGGAAGTTCTTATATATTTTGGATATTAACCCTTAATAATAGAGGAAAACATTTGCAAGCAATCTGTGTAATGAGGGGTTAATATCTGGTCATTTTCTAATCAGCATAAGATTTAAATATAATACAGTGGGTCCATGGGATTAATTTGGAAGCTTAGATGAATTCAGCTAAAATATAAAATAATTATGCTGTTTATTATTTGCTCCTATTGTGTCACTAGATTTTCCTTATGAAAATTTGAACTTATATTCACATTTAATTAAAGGAACATTTATGTTTTATTGACTGCAGTGAGAAATGCATTATGATGTTAGATTCTATTCTTAATTTTAAATAAAATACTAAATATATGTTTGCTGAATATTGCAAGGATTGATTAAGAATTATTTTCCATTAGGCCTTAGATCATCCTCTATATCCACTCTTTTTATTTTCAAGAACCTCAACATTATTTGACCAAGCAGTACAGTGGGGTTCCAAACTAATTAGCATCATGTAATTCCATTATTATAAGACTTCTATACCATTGTAGCTAGTGACCATATTATGTTGTACACTGAAAGGTTTGGAAGTCAAGACAACAGATCTTCAAAAATGGACAATAACACATCTTAGAATTTATTTTAAGCTAGTTAGATTTAAATTTGACTCTTTGAAGTTGATTTGTTGTTGTCTTTTTTTTTTTTTTTTTGAGACGGAGTCTTGCTCTGTCGCCCAGGCTGGAGTGCAGTGGTCGGATCTCGGCTCACTGCAAGCTCCGCCTCCTGGGTTCACGCCATTCCTCTGCCTCAGCCTCCCGAGTAGCTGGGACTACAGGCGCCCGCCACCTCGCCCGGCTAATTTTTAGTATTTTTGGTAGAGACGGGGTTTCACCGTGTTAGCCAGGATGGTCTCGATCTCCTGACCTCATGATCTGCCCGTCTCGGCCTCCCAAAGTGCTGGGATTACAGGCTTGAGCCACCACGCCCGGCCTGTCTTTGTTTTTGAATGTATCCTTGTAAGAATAAACTGTTGCTGTTTATGAACAGAAACCGTAAACCATGAACAGAAGTCAGGAGCTCCTTAAGGGTATTATGTTTCATGACAATTCCACTTTGATTATATGGACAACTATATTACTAAGTATATTTTAATTTGAATCCTTGATATCCTTCATTCTTGCAAGCTATTTTTATAATGGAAATAAGTGTTCTATCTTTTATGTTTACATAAATATAAATGTTTTAATGGTTTTCACTTTTGACTGGTATTGTTATTTAATAATTTTATTTGTTAAAGGTTTGGGGTTAAATAAAGGTTTGGCTCTGATATTATATCTGTAGAGATCTACAGGTAGAAAGTATAATCTGACAACAGGAAAATTTTTCATAATGGTTAAATCAGGAGAACATCAGTGTGATATTAATTAAAGGTTTTATGGAAGTTAAAATTTTGGCAGTCATAGGCTGGGCGCGGTGACTCATGCCTGTAATCCCAACACTTTGGGAGGTGGAGGCGGGCGGATCACGAGGTCAGGAGATGGAGACCATCCTGGCTAACAAGGTGAAACCCCGTCTCTCCTAAAAATACAAAAAAATTAGCTGGGCGTGGCTTGAACCTGGGAGGCGGAGCTTGCAGTGAGCCAAGATCGCGCCACTGCACTCCAGCCTGGGCGACAGAGCAAAACTCTGTCTCAAAAAACAAACAAACAAACAAACAAAAAATTTGGCAGTCATTTATAAATATGCTTTCTTGTTCCTTCTCAAAAACAGGCAAAAAGGAAATACCTTTTATGAGTATCTTACATGTGTATCTATATCTCACAGATGCAACAATTTTGGTTTTGATTTTATTTAAAGATGTACCTAAAAGTAATCCTCTAAAAACCTAGCTGTGACCTGTAAGATTTGCTTTAAAAATAGTGAAGTGTGCTGGAATCCATTTAAATTCCAATTTATATGAAACTTGTGTGTTACTTCAGGATGAATGGAGAATGCATGGCTACTAAGGATACTATTAAAATGGAACAAATATTATACTTCAGAGATAACTGATCCCCCAGGCAAGATGATATGCTGATTACATTGAGAAAAGGAAACAGACACAGAGCAAAATCCATATACGATTGATACATGAAAGCATAGAGGTATAGTCAAATTGTTTTACAGATTAAAACAACAGAAGTCAAGAAAAGGAAGAGGCTTGGGTCATAACAGAATGATCTGGCCACCGACTACAAAAAGCTGGTATTGTGTTCTGCTTCATGGAAGTTAATGTGAATATTCGCACTAATCAGAATGGTGTCAAATATTTATTTATTTATTCTCTATTTATTCTGTTTCACTATAATTAACTTGTCTTCTGCACAATTATTTGTAATAAAGTTTGGAAGCCCTTTTAGTTAGGATAAGAATATTATGATGAGAACCACGGGACAATTTTACAGCGAACCGAATTTTTTTTAAACATTTATTAAAAATTCACGTGCTACTTTTGGACTTCATAGTTTCTCTGTCAGTAGTATGATCCCCATCACTATGGTCTGTGATCACTGTACTTTGTGAAACTGTTCATGTCCTTGTAGCTTTTCTCAGTGTCTGTGGTGTTTTTTGACTTTCCAACACTAGAATAAGTTTTTCTGACAAAATGAGTGAGGTACTTGGTGCACTCTAGACTTTTCCATCTGCCAACATGGGAAAATTATGAACTTTCCATAAGACCGTCTCCCTGGTTCTCCTCATTCTTCTCTTGGTGTTGGTTATTCTGGGTCTGACACAGGCCTGTAAAATGTCTTATGAAGCCTCTGATGGCTTTAACCTACCTATCTCTTCTTCAGCCCATTTTAGTTAGATTATGTCATTATGAGGTCACGAGCCCTTTCATTTGAATTCTGTGAAACTCCACCAGGCCTATCTTTGGGTGGAACCTGGGACAGTACTGTTACCATCTTCCAAACCTCCTGCCCTACATCCCTGGCACTGATTGTTTTCTGTGAAAATGCCAATGAACAGGCTCAGTATTGAACTGGCTCTGAGGAAACGGGTCAGGAGTTGTATGGACAAGAGAGGGGGATGAGAGCTGTTGGAGAAGTGAGAATGAGTTTCTCTTCTTTGTAACATTTTTAATATTAGTAATAAAAAGAGTGGAAAACAGCATTTTCTTTAAAAAAAATTCACATGCCATAAAAATTCACATATGTAAAGTACACAATTCATTGGCTTTTAGTATATTCATGGAGTTGAACAACCATTACAATTGATTTTAGAACATTTTAATCTCCCAAAAAAGAAATTCCCCACCCCTTAGGCTTTGACTTCATTCCCCTGTTCTCTCAACACCTAGCCAAATATTAATCTAACGTCTGTCTTATAAACTTGCCTACTTTGGACATGTTGTATAAATGGAATTATACAATATGTGGTAATTCGTGACTGTCTTCTTTCACTTAGCATATTTTTGAGGTTCATCTATGCTGTAGCATGTATCTATATTTTATTCCTTTTAGTGTCTGTATATCCAACATGATGTAGATATACCACAATTTGTTCATCCATTTATTAGTTAATAGACATTTAGGTTGTTTCCTCTTTGACTATTATGAATAATGCTGCAGGCATTCATGCACAAGTTTTTGTTCAGATGCATATTTTCCATTTCTGTTGGGTGTATACCTGGGAATGAGATTGCTGGCTCGTGTGGAAATTCTGTTCAATATTTTTAGGAAATGCCGGATGTTTTTCAAAGTGGCTTTATTATCTACATTCCTGCTAGAAATTTCACCATATTGTTATCAATATATGTTATCTGTGTTTTGATTGAATTCACCTTAGTAGGTGTGAGGTTGCATTCCATTGTGGTTTTGATGTGCATTTTCCTGATAGCCAATTATAGGTTTTTTATATATGAGATTATATATATTCTTTAAAAAAATCAACTGTTATTTTAGATACAGGGGGTGTACGTGCCAATTTGTTACATGGTTATATTGCACACAGTTAGTGAGCATAGTACCCAATAGGTAGTTTTTCAGTCCACACCCTGTTTCTTCCATCCTCCCTCTAGTGGTCAACAGTGTCTGTTGTCCCCATGTTTATGTCCATGTGTGCTCCATGTTTAGCTTTCACTTGTAAGTGAGGATATGGGTATTTAGTTTTCTGTTCCAGCATTAGTTCATTTAGGAGTTTAGGATTACAGCTTCCAGTTCCATCCATGTTGCTGCAAAGGACATGTTTCATTCTTTTTTATGGCTGTATAGTATTCCATGGTGTATATGCACCACTTTTTATTTATCCAATCTACTGCTGATGGGCACCTACCTACATTGTCTCCATGTCTCTGCTATTGTGAATAGTACTGTGATGAACATAGAGGTGCAAGTGTCTTTTTGGTATAATGATCTATTTTCCTATGGTAGCTACCCAATAATGGGATTATTGGGTCAAGTGATAGCTCTATTTTAAGTTATTTGAGAAATCTCCAAACTGCTTTCCACAGTGGCTGAACTAGTTTACATTCTCATCAACAGCGTATAAGTGCTGTCTTTTCTCCACAGCCTCACCAGCGTCTGTTGATTTTTACTTTTTAATAGCAGCTATTCTAACTGGTGTGAGATGGTATCTCATTGTGGTTTTGATTTGCATTCCTCTGATGATTAGTGATGATAAACATTTTTTCATATATTTGTTGGCTGCTTGTATGTCTTCTTTTGAGAAGTATCTTTTCATGTCCTTTGCCCATTTTTAATGGTGTTATTTGGTTTTTGCTTGTTGATTTAAGTTCTTTATAGATTCTGGATATTAGACCTTTGTCAGATGAATATATTGAGAATATTTTGCAAGCCATTCTGTAGGCTGTCTGTTTACTCTGTTGATGGTTTCTTTTGCTGTGCAGAAGCTCTTTCATTTCTTTAGGTCCCACTTGCCAATTTTTGTTTTTTTGTTGCAATTGCTTTTAAGGAGGTAGCCAAAAATTCTTTGCCAAGGTCAATGTTGAGAAGGGTATTTCCTAGGTTTACTTCTAGAATTTTTATAACTTGAGGTGTTATATTTAATTTTTTTTTGTTATACTTTAAGTTCTGGGGTACATGAGAACATGCAGGTTTGTTACATAGATATACATGTGCCATGGTGGTTTACTGCATCCATCAACCCATAATCTACATTAGATATTTCTCCTAATGCTATTGCTCCTCCAGGCCCCCACCCCCCAGCAGGCCCCAGTATATGATATTCCCCTCCCTATGTCCATGTGTTGTCATTGTTCAACTCCACTTATGAGTGAGAACATGTGGTGTTTAGTTTTCTGTTCTTGTGTTAGTTTGCTGAGAATGATGGTTTCCAGCTTCATCCATGTCCCTGCAAAGGACATGAACTCATCCTTTTTTATGGTTTCATAGTATTCCATGGTGTATATGTGCCACATTGTTGAACGTGATTTATGTGCTTATTGACCATTTGTGTATTTTCTTTGGAGAAAGATCTGTTAACTACCTTTTCAGATATATGACCTGCAAAATTTTTCTCCCACTTTTGGATTATCTTTTCATTTTCTTAACAGTGGACTCTGAAGCATAAAAAATTTAATTTTGATGGAATCGTATGTATCTAAATTTTATTTTGTTGTGCTTTTGGTGTGTTATGTAAGAAACACATAGTCGAAGATCTGGAAGATTTACACCTATGTTTTTGTCCTAGAGTTGTATAGCTTTAGACCTTATATTTACATGTTTCATCCATTTTTAGTAAATTTTTGGGTATGGTTTGAAGTATGAGTCCCAGTTCTTTATTTTGCATATGGATAACCAGTTGTACCAGCAGCTTTGGTTGAAAAGATAATTCTTTCTGCATTGAATTTTCACTCATATTCAAAATCAATTCCTCATAAACATGAGTCTTCATTTCTAGTTATTTAATTATATTACATTGATCTATGTCTCTTTACTTATGAAAGTACCACACTCTTTTGATTAATGTAGCTTTGTTGTAAGTTTTGAAATCATAACCTGTGAGTCCTCAAAATTTGTTCTGCTTTTTATCAATATCACTTTTGATACCCTATGTGCCTTGCATTTCCATATGAATTTTATGATCATATTGTTAATTTCTGAAAATAATGCAGTAAGAATTGTGATGTGGGTTGCATTGAATCTGAAGATAATTTGGGGAAATGCTACCATTTTAATAGCATTAAGTTTCTCACATTAACTTGAATTATTTCCATTTATTTAGATCTTTCTTAATTTATTTTTTTGTAGTTTTTACAGAATAAGTTTTGCACTTCTTTTATTGCATTTACTGCTAGGTATTTTATTTTTCATTCCAGTATTAAAGAATTGTTTTCTTAATTTCATTTTCTATTATTTCTTGCTATAAATCTCATGTCCATCAACATTGATAAAGTTGTTTATTAGTTCTAATAATTTTTAGTAGATTACTTAGAATTCCCTTTATGTAAGATAATGTCATCTGCAAATAGAAACACTTTAAATTCTTTCTTTCCAATCTGGATGCCTTTTATTTTATTTGCTCATCTAATTGCCCTACCAGAACCTCCAGTGAAATGTTGAATAGAGGTGGAAATAATGGACAATCTTGCCTTACTTCTGATTTTAGAGGGATGGCATTCAATCTCTTAACATTAAGTATGATTTTTGTTACAGATTTTTAATAAGGAGTTTTATCAGGTTAAAGAAATTACCATCTATTACTAGTTTGTTGAGTATTTTTTTATCACTAAGTATTGTTGAGATTTGTAAAATGTGTATTCTGAGTCTATTGATATGACATGTTGTTTTGAAACTTTACTCTGTTGCAATGGTGCATTACATTAATAATTTTGGAACTTTAAAAAGACATTTAAATTTAAAATAAATCTTGTTCATGGTGTATAATCCTTTTTATATATTTCTGGCTTGGGTATACTAGTATTTTGTTAATGACTTTTGTCTTTCTATTGATAACAGATATTGATTTGTCATTTTCATTTTCTCTAGGTTATTAACAGTTCTATATATATATATATACACACACACACACACACACACACACTTACCTGAATAAGTTCTTTAGTGGTGATTTGTGAGATTTTGGTGCACCCATCACCTGAGCAAAGTACGCTATATCCAATGTGTAGTATTTTATCCCTCACTCCACCGCCACCCTTTTTCTTGAGTCCCCAAAGCCAATAGTATCATCCTTAAAGCTTTGTGTCTTCACAGCTCAGTTCCCACTTATGAGTAAGAACATACAATGTTTTGTTTTCCATTCCTGTGTTACTTCACTTAGAATTATGGTCCCTAATTTCATTCCATTTGCTACAAATGCCATTATTTCTTTCCTTTTTATGGCTGAGTAGTATTCCATGATATATGTGTGTGTATCTATCTATCTATCTATCTACCACATTTTGTTTATACACTCATTAATTGATGGGCATTTGAGCTGCAAATTTTTTTGTAATGAATTGTGCTACTATAAATAACTATGCATGTGCAAGTGTCCTTTTCGTGTAATGACTTCTTTTCCTCTGGGTAGATACCCAGTAGTGGGATTGCTAGATCAAATGGTAGTTCTACTTTTAGTTCTTCAAGAACTCTCCACACTGTTTTAGATAGAGGTTGTACTAGTTTACAATCCCACCAATGGTGGAAAAGCGTTCCCTTTTGACCACATGCATGCCAACATCTATTATTTATTTTTTTGTTTTTTTGGTTATGGCCATTCTTGAAGGAGTAAGGTGGTATCACATTGTGCTTTTGATTTGCATTTATCTGAACGTTAGTGATGTTCAGCAGTTTTTCATTTTTTCTGTTGGCCATTCGTATATCTTCTTTTGAGAATTGTCTATTCATGTCCTTAGCCACTCATTGATGCAATTGTTTTGTGTGTGTGTGTGTGTGTGTGTGCGTGTGGGTGTGTGTTCTTGCTGATTTGTCTGAGTTCCTTGTAGATTCTGGATATTAGTCCTTTGCCAGATGTATAGATTGTGCAGATTTTCTCCCACTATGTGGGTTGTCTGTTTACTCTGTTGACTGTTTCTTTTGCTGTGCAGAAACATTTTAGTTTAATTGTCATCCATTTATCTTTGTTTTTGTTGCATTTGCTTTTGGGTTCTTGGTCATGAAGTGTTTGCCTAAGCCAATGTCTAGAAAGTCTTTTCCGATGTTATCTTCTAGAATTTTTATGGTTTCAGGTCTTTAAGTCCTTGATCCATCTTGAGTTGATTTTTTTATAAGGTGAGAAATGAAGATCCAGTTTTATTCTTCAACACTTGGCTTGCCAATTATCCCACCACAATTTGTTGAATAAGGTGTCCTTTCCCAACTTTATATTTTTGTTTGCTTTGTTGAAGATCAGTCACCTGTAAGTAGTTGACTTTATTCCTGGGTTCTCTATTCTGTTCTATGGTTCTACATGCTTATTTTTATACCAGTACCACGCTATTTTGGTGACTATGGCCTTATAGTATAGTTTGAAGTCAGATGATGTAATGCCTCCAGATTTGTTCATTTTGCTTAGTCTTGTTTTGGCTATATGGGATCTTTTTTGGTTCCATATGAAGTTTAGGATTGTTTTCTGTAGTTCTGTGAAGAATGATGGTGATATTTTGAGGGGAAGTGCATTGAATTGTTAGATTGTTTTTGGCAGTATGATCATTTTCACAATATCGAGTCTACCCATCCATGAGCATGGGATGTTTTTCCATTTGTTTGTGTCATCTATGATTTATTTCAGAAGTCTTTTGTAGTTTTCCTTGTAGAGGTCTTTTACCTCTTTGGTTAGGTATATTCCCAATTTTTTTTTTTTTTTTTTTGGCGCTATTGTAAAAGTGGTTAAAGTTCTTGATTTGATTATCAGCTTGGTCACTGTTGACATATGGCAGAGCTACTGATTTGTGTACATTAATTTTGTATCCTAAAACTTTGCTGAATTAATTTACCAGTTCTAGGAGATTTTCGGATGAGTCTTAGTGGTTTCAAGGTATATAATCATGTCCTCGGCAAACAGTGACATTTTGATTTTATCTTTATGGATTTGGATGTCTTTTGTTTCTTTCTTTCTCTTGTCTGATTGCTTTGACTAGGATTTCCAGTACTATGTTGAAAGGAGGTGGTAAAAGTGGGCATCCTTGTCTTATTCCAGTTCTCAAGGAGAATGCTTTAAACTTTTCCCCATTCAGTATAATGTTGGCAGTGGGTTTGTCATAGATGGTTTTTATTATCGTTAAGTTATGTTCGTTGGATGCCAATTGTATTGAGGGTTTTAATCTTAAAGAGACAGTGGATTTTTTCAAATGCTTTTTCTGCATCTATTGAGATGATCTTGTGATTTTGTTTTTAATTCTGTTTATGTGGTGTGTCACATTTATTGACTTGCCTATGTTAAACCATCCCTGCCATCCCTGCATCCCTGGTATAAAACCTGCTTGATCACGATGGATTATCTTTTCTCTCTCTCTCTCTCATTTTATTTTTTTGAGACAGAATTTCACTCTTGTCTCCCAGGCTGGAATGCAGTGGCATGATAACTCACTGCAACCTCTGCCTCCCAGTTTAAAGCTATTCCCCTGCTTCAGCTGCCTGAGTAGCTGCAATTACAGGTGCCCACCACCACATCCAGCTAATTTTTGTATTTTTGGTAGAGACGGGGGTTTCGCCACGTTGGCCAGGCTGGTCTTATACTCCTGACCTCAGGTGATCCACCCACCTCAGCCTCCCAAAGTGCTGGAATTACAGGCATAAGCCACCATTCCTAGCCTGCATTATCGTTTTGTTATGCTGTTGGATTCGGTTAGCTAATTTTTGTTGAGAATCTTGCATCTATATTCATCTGTAGTTTTCTTTTTTGTTTTGTCCTTTCCTGGTTATGGTATTAGGGTGATACTGGCTTCACAGAATGATTTAGGGAGGATTCCCTCTTTATCTATCTTCTGGAATAGTGTTAATAGGATTAGTAGATATTCTTCTTTGAATGTCCGATAGAATTCAGCTGTGAATCTGTCTGGTCTTGGACTTGTTTTTCTTGGCATTTTAAAATTATCATTTCAATCTTGCTACTTGTTATTGGTATACTTAGAGTTTCTGTTTGTTCCTGGCTTAATCTAGAAGGATTGTATAGTTCCAGGAATTTATCCATCTCCTCTAGGTTTTCTAGTTTAGGCACGTAAAGTTTATGTTCATAGCAGCCTCAAATGGTCTTCTATTTCTGTGATATCAGTTGTAATATCTCCCATTCTGTTTCTAATCGAGCTTATTTAGATCTTCTCCTTTTCTTGGTGAATGTTGCTAATGGTCTACTAATTTTATGTATGTTTTTATAGAACCAGCTTTTTGCTTTATTTATGTTTTGTATTTTTGTTGTTGTTGTCTGAATTTCATTGAGTTCTCCTCTGATCTTGGTTATTTCTTTTCTGCTGCTGCGTTTGGGCTTGGTTTGTTCTGATTTCTCTGGTTCCTTGAGATGTGACCTTATGTAATGCCAAAGATTCTTGCCTCAGCCACACCAAAGATTTGGTGTGACAGCAGCCTGCAGTGAGAGAGAGACACGGATCGGACCTGGAGAACAAAAGCTGTAGGCTTTATTGAGCAGAATGACAGTACAAAGCTTCCACAGTGTGCAAAGGGTCCCAAACGGGTAGCCAGTGTTAGATTTTTTTATCACCTTTTAAACTCTTTAAGGTGGGAAATACGTGCAGCGGGAAGATGTTACCAGAGCAAGAAACAAAGACAATTAACATGTCTTAGATCTTGAGGAAAACCGGAATTGTAACTTAAGTTTTATCTACTTTATAACCTTGCAGCAGCATGGCAAAGGAGACAGGATCTCACAGGATTTTACAAATTGTGTTTACAAGGAATTGGAACTGGGAGCATAGATAAGGTCTACTGATCACAGAAAAACTGGCTTTTAACTTTCCTTTTAGTTTCAGGGGAGGGGGAGAGGGAGGGGAGAAAGGGAGAGAGGACACAGGGAAGTTTACACAGCAAAAGTTTCACTGTTTATAGCTTTCTTGGGGAAGAAAACACATGCACACATTGTGATGTTAGGAATATTTTAAGCATATATCTTCAATATTATTCATCTAGGACCAAAGTAAGTCCTGTTGCAGGAAATGAGTGAGTTTCACAGCTTTCTGAGCCCCTGTTCGACCCAGGAAGCCCAGCTGGAACCTCCTCTTACTAAGATTATCTATTTGTGCTCTTTCAGACTTTTTGATGTAAGCATTTAATGCTATGCACCGCTATTTCTGTATCCCAGAGGTTTTGATATGTTGTGTCACTATTATCATTCAATTCAAAGAATTTTTTAATTTCTACCTTGCTTTCATTGTTTACCCAATGATCATTCAGGAGCAGATCATTTAATTTCCAGGTATTCGCATTGTTTTGAGGGTTCCTTTTGGAATTGATTTCCAATTTTATTCCACTGTGGTCTGAAGAGAGTACTTAATACGATTTTGTTTTTCTTAAATTTGTTGAGACTTGTTTTATGGCCTATCATATGGTTTATATTGGAGAATGTTCCATGTGCTGAATAATAGAATTTATATTCTGCAGTTGTTTGGTAGAATGTTCTGTCAGTATCTGTTAAATCCATTTGTTCTAGGGTGTAGTTTAAGTCTATTGTTCCTTTGTTGACTTTCTGTCTTGATGACCTGTCTAGTGCTGTCAGTGTCATTATATAATGTCCCTCTTTGTCTTTTTTAACTGCTCATGCTTTAATGTTTGTTTTGTCTGATATAAGAATAGCTACTTCTTCTAGCTTTTGGTGTCCAATTTCATGAAATACCTTTTTCCACCTCTTTCCTTTATGTTTATATGAATCCTTATGTGTCTTGTGAGTTTCTTGAGGACAGTAGATATTTTGTTGGTAAACTCTCTTCCATTCTGTCATTCTTTATGTTTTAAGTGGAGCATTTAGGCCATTTACATCAATGTTAGTATTGAGATGTGAGGTACTATTCTATTCATTGTGTTATTTGTTGCCTGAGTACCTTGTTTTATCTTAATTGTGTTATTTTGTTATAGGTCTGGTGAGATTTGCTTTAAGATATTATATTTTGGTGTATTTAGAGAATTTATTTCAAGGTTTAGAGCTCCTTTTAGCAGTTCCTATAGTGATGGCTTGGTAGTGGTGAATTATCTCAGCATTTGTTTGTCTGAAAAAGACTGTATCCTTCCTTCATTTATGAAGCTTAGCTTTATTGGATACAAAATTCTTGGCTGATATTTGTTTTGTTTGAGGAGGCTAAAGATAGGACCTCAATCCCTTCTAACTTGCAGAGTGTCTGCTGAGAAATCTGCTATTATTCTGATAGGTTTTCCTTTATAGGTTACCTGATGCTTTTGCCTCACCGCTCTCAAGATTTTTTACTTTGTCTTGACTTTAGATAACCTGATGATTATGTGTGAGGCAATTATCTTTTTGTGATGCATTTTCCAGATGTTCTTTAAGCTTCTTGTGCTTCTTGTATTTGGATGTCTAGATCCTTAGCAATGCCAGGGAAGTTTTCCTTGATTGTTCTCTCAAATATATTTTCCAAACTTAGATTTCTCTTCTTCCTCGGGAACACCAATTATTTTTAGGTTTGGTCGTTTAACATAATCCCAGACTTTTTGGAGGCTTTATTCATTTTTAAATTTTTTTTGTCTTTGTTGGATTGGATTAATTTGAAAGTCTTGTCTATGAGCTCTGAAGTTCTTTCTTCTACTTGTTGGGTTCTGTTGCTGAGACATTCCAGTGGCATTTTGCATTTCTCTAAGTGTATCCTTCATTTCTAGAAGTTGTGTTTGTTTTCTATTTATGCTATCTATTTCACTGGAGATTTCTTTATTCATATCCTGTATCTTTTTTTATTTCTTTAAGTTAGACTTTACCTTCTCTGGTGACTGCTTGATTAGCTTAATAATTTACCTTCAGAATTTGTCTTCTGGCAATTCAGAGCCTTTGACTTGGTTTGGATCCATTGCTGGTGAGTTAATGTGATCTTTTGGGGGTGTTAAAGAACCTTGTTTTGTGATATTACCAGAATTGATTTTCTGGTTCCTTCTCATTTTGGTAGACTATGACAAAGGGTAGATCTGAGACTGAAGGGCTTCTGTTCAAATTCTTTTATCCCATGGGGTTCTCCCATGATTTAGTGCTCTCCCCCTTCCCCTAGTGATGTGACTTTCTGAGAGCCAAATTGCAGTGCTTACTATTTCTCTTATGGATCTAGCCACCTAGCGAAGCTACGGGGCTCTAGGCTGATACTGTGGTGTGTTTGCAAAGAGTCATGTTGTAACGCCTAAGGTTCTTGCCTAGCCATGCCAAAGAATTGGTGTGGTGGCTGACCACAGCAAGCGATAGAGACACGGACCAACAGCGAGAAAAAGCTGTAGGCTTTATTGAGCAGAGTGAAAGTACAAAGCTTCCACAGCATAGAAGGGGTCCTGAACAGGTAGCTGGAGTTAGATTATATGATTGCTTTTTAAACTCTTTAAGGCAGGAAAGACGTGTTGCAGGAAGATGTTACCAGAGCAAGAAACAAAGGCAATTAACCATTTGTAATATGTCTTAGATCTTGAGGAAAACCGGAATTGCAACCTAGGTTTTATCTACTTTATGACCTTGCAGAGGCATGGCAAAGGAGACAGGTTCTTTTTTTTTTTGAGACGGAGTCTCACTCTATCGCCCAGGCTGGAGTGCAGTGACAGGATCTCAGCTCACTGCAAGCTCCGCCTCCCGGGTTTACACCATTCTCCTGCCTCAGCCTCCCGAGTAGCTGGGACTACAGGCGCCCGCCACCTCGCCCGGCTAGTTTTTTTGTATTTTTTACTAGAGATGGGGTTTCATGGTGTTAGCCAGGATGGTCTCGATCTCCTGACCTCGTGATCCACCCGTCTCGGCCTCCCAAAGTTCTGGGATTACAGGCATGAGCCACCATGCCCGGCCAGGAGACAGGTTCTTACAGGACTGTACAAAGTATGTTTACAAGGAATTGGAATTGGGAGTATAGATAAGGTCTGCTGATCACAGAAAAATGGGCAGTTAACATTCCTTTTACTTTAGTTTTGGGGAAGGGGGAAGGGAGAGAGGGAGAGAGGACACAGGGAAACAGCAAACTTTTCCTGTTTATAGCTTTCTTGGGGAAGAAAACACATGCACAAATCCTGGTGTTAGGAATATTTTAAGCATATATCTTCAGTATTATTCATCCAGGACTGAAGTAAGTCATAATGCAGGAAATGACTGAGTTTCATAGCTTTCTGAGTCCCTGCTCGACACAGGAAGCCCAGCTGGAACCTCCTCTCAATGTGATGTGATCTGTCTTCAGGTCTCTCAGCCATGGATACCAGCACCTGCTCCAGTGGAGGTAGCAAGGAAATGAAGTGGACTCTGTGAGGAACCTTACTTGTGTTTTTGGTAAGTGTACTGGTTTTGTGTTTGTTGGCCTCCAGACAGGAGGTGGCGCTTTCAAGAGTCCATCAGCTGCAGTATTATAGGAGGATACATGTTTTCTCTAGGGTCATGTAGTGGGCGGGGCCACAGAGCTCCCAAGAAACTACATTCTTCATCTTCAGAGTTTCTCTGTTGTTGCACGGAACCTGCGGCATCAATTCACCCTGTTCAAATGTCTGTGGATTGTCTCAGCTTTCCTGATGCTGCAGGAACACTGCAGTAGTTCTTGGAGAAAAAGTTTACAACGTGAGTCTCCACATGGTGCTCTGTCTATCTGTGGGGAGCTTCAAGTTATTCCTGCCTTCTATCTGCCATTTTTTTCCCAGACCCTGATTTGTCATTTTTTTCCTTGTAATGTTTTGTCTGATTTTGATATCAGATTAGTACTAGACTCATGAAATGAGTTGGAAAATATTCCATAATCTCTATTTATTTGACAGTGTTTTTGAAAAAGTAGAATTCATTATCTTGATTATGTGCTAAAATTTATCAGTGAAGACATAGGACTGGTCGTTTCTTTTTCTGTATTTTTATTTTTACATTAGTAATTTAATCCCTATAATTGTTATAGGTTGATTTAGATTTTCTATTTCATCCTTAGTCCACAACGGTCATTTTTATCTTTCTAGAATTTCTTCATTCAACCAATTTACCTATCTTGCTGAAATATGGCTGATCATAATATTCTTTTATAATGATTCTAATTTCTTTAAGGTCAACTGTGTCCTCTTTCATTTGGATTTTAGTACTTTGAGTCATCTCTCTCTTTCTTTCTCAGCTACTCTAACTAAAAGACTGTAAATTTTATTCATCTTCTTAAAGAACCAAGTTTTAGTTGCATTGATTTTTCTTCAATGTTTTTCTTTTCTCTAGTTTATTAATTTCTACTCTAATCCCTTTTATTACCTTCCACTTCCTTTGCATTTAGTTTGCTTTTGTTTCTCCAATGTCATGAGATTAGGCTAATACATTGAGAATTTTTTCTTTTGAATGTAGATAATTACAATTTTTTTTCCTCTAAGGACTATTTTGCTTCATCCTGTCAGTTTTGATATGTTCTGTCTTCATTTTCATTCAACTCCAATTTTTTTGTAATTTCCCTTATGATATCTTCTTCCACACATTAATATTTAGGAGTGTGTTAATTACCAAACAATTTTTAATTTTCCAAATTTCTTTATGATATATTCTAATTTCACTCAGTCTTCATAGAAAAACATACCTTATGTGATTTTAATAATTTCAAATTTGTTGAGAACCATTGTTATGGCTTGGCATATGGCAGATCCTAGGGAATGTTTAATTTTATTTTTTATTTTTATTAACTAGAAAAAGTACTTTTTATTTTAAAAGTTTAATATATTTTACTTTATTGTTTTCTATTACTTTTTTTTTTTTAAATGTCTTTTTTTTTTATTATTATACTTTAAGTTCTAGGGTACATGTGCATGACGTTTATATCATGTATAACTCCCCAATGCAATCCCTCCCTCCCCCCCCTCCCCATGATAGGCCCAGTGTGTGATGTTCCCCTTCCCGAGTCCAAGTGATCTCATTGTTCAGTTCCCACCTATGAGTGAGAACATGCGGTGTTTGGTTTTCTTCTCTTGTGATAGTTTGCTAAGAATGATGGTTTCCAGCTGCATCCATGTCCCTACAAAGGACGCAAACTCATCCTTTTTTATGGCTGCATAGTATTCCATGGTGTATATGTGTGACATTTTCTTAATCCAGTCTGTCACAGATGGACATTTGGGTTGATTCCAAGTCTTTGCTATTGTGAATAGTGCCGCAATAAACATACGTGTGCATGTGTCTTTGTAGTAGAGTAATTTATAATCCTTTGGGTATATACCCAGTAGTGGGATGGCTGGGTCATATGGTACATCTAGTTCTAGATCCTTGAGGAATCGCCATACTGTTTTCCATAATGGTTGAACTAGTTTACAATCCCACCAACAGTGTAAAAGTGTTCCTATTTCTCCACATCCTCTCCAACACCTGTTGTTTCCTGACTTCTTAATGATTGCCATTCTAACTGGTGTGACATGGTATCTCATTGTGGTTTTGATTTGCATTTCTCTGATGGCGAGTGATGATGAGCATTTTTTCATGTGTCTGTTGGCTGTATGGATGTCTTCTTTTGAGAAATGTCTGTTCATATCCTTTCCCCACTTTTTGATGGGTTGTTTGTTTTTTTCTTGTATATTTGTTTGAGTTCTTTGTAGATTCTGGATATTAGCCCTTTGTCAGATGAGTAGGTTGCAAACATTTTTTCCCATTCTGTAGGTTGCTTGTTCACTCTGATGGTAGTTTCTTTAGCTGTGCAAAAGCTCTTTAGTTTAATTAGATCCCATTTGTCATTTTTTGCTTTTGCTGCCGTTGCTTTTGGTGTTTTAGACATGAAGTCCTTGCCCATGCCTATGTCCTGAATGGTACTACCTAGATTTTCTTCTAGGGTTTTTATGGTATTAGGTCTAACATTTAAGTCTCTAATCCATCTTGAATTAATTTTCGTATAAGGGTAAGGAAAGGATCCAGTTTCAGCTTTCTACTTATGGCTAGCCAATTTTCCCAGCACCATTTATTAAATAGGGAATCCTTTCCCCATTTCTTGTTTCTCTCAGGTTTGTCAAAGATCAGATGGCTGTAGATGTGTGGTATTATTTCTGAGGACTCTGTTCTGTTCCATTGGTCTATATCTCTGTTGTGGTACCAGTACCATGCTGTTTTGGTTACTGTAGCCTTGTAGTATAGTTTGAAGTCAGGTAGCGTGACGCCTCCAGCTTTGTCCTTTTGACTTAGGATTGTCTTGGCAATGCGGGCTCTTTTTTGGTTCCATATGAACTTTAAAGCCGTTTTTTCCAATTCTGTGAAGAAACTCATTGGTAGCTTGATGGGGATGGCATTGAATCTCTAAATCACCTTGGGCAGTATGGCCATTTTCACGATATTGATTCTTCCTATCCATGAGCATGGTATGTTCTTCCATTTGTTTGTGTCCTCTTTGATTTCACTGAGCAGTGGTTTGTAGTTCTCCTTGAAGAGGTCCTTTACATCCCTTGTAAGCTGGATTCCTAGGTATTTTATTCTCTTTGAAGCAATTGTGAATGGAAGTTGATTCCTGATTTGGCTCTCTGCTTGTCTGTTACTGGTGTATAAGAATGCTTGTGATTTTTGCACATTAATTTTGTATCCTGAGACTTTGCTGAAGTTGCTTATCAGCTTAAGGAGATTTTGGGCTGAGACGATGGGGTTTTCTAAATATACAATCATGTCATCTGCAAACAGGGACAATTTGACTTCTTCTTTTCCTAACTGGATACCCTTGATTTCTTTCTCTTGCCTGATTGCCCTAGCCAGAACTTCCAACACTATGTTGAATAGGAGTGGTGAGAGAGGGCATCCCTGTCTTGTGCCAGTTTTCAAAGGGAATTTTTCCAGTTTTTGCCCATTCAGTATGATATTAGCTGTGGGTTTGTCATAGATAGCTCTTATTATTTTGAGGTACGTTCCATCAATACCAATTTATTGAGCGTTTTTAGCATAAAGGGCTGTTGAATTTTGTCAAAAGCCTTTTCTGCATCTATTGAGATAGTTATGTGGTTCTTGTCTTTGGTTCTGTTTATATGCTGGATTACGTTTATTGATTTGCGAATGTTGAACCAGCCTTGCATCCCAGGGATGAAGCCCACTTGATCATGGTGGATAAGCTTTTTGATGTGCTGCTGGATCCGGTTTGCCAGTATTTTATTGAGGATTTTTGCATCGATGTTCATCAGGGATTGGTCTAAAATTCTCTTTTTTTGTTGTGTCTCTGCCAGGCTTTGGTATCAGGATGATGTTGGCCTCATAAAAAGAGTTAGGGAGGATTCCCTCTTTTTCTATTGATTGAAATAGTTTCAGAAGGAATGGTACCAGCTCCTCCTTGTACCTCTGGTAGAATTCAGCTGTGAATCCATCTGGTCCTGGACTTTTTTTGGTGGGTAGGCTATTAATTGTTACCTCAATTTCAGAGCCTGCTATTGGTCTATTCAGGGATTCAACTTCTTCCTGGTTTAGTCTTGGGAGAGTGTAAGTGTCCAGGAAATTATCCATTTCTTCTAGATTTTCTAGTTGATTTGCGTAGAGGCATTTATAGTATTCTCTGATGGTTGTTTGTATTTCTGTGGGGTCGGTGGTGATATCCCCTTTATCATTTTTTATTGCTTCTATTTGATTCTCTCTCTTTTCTTCTTTATTAGTCTAGCTAGCGGTCTGTCAATTTTGTTGATCTTTTCAAAAAACCAACTCCTGGATTCATTGATTTTTTGGAGGTTTTTTTGTGTCTCTATCTCCTTCAGTTCTGCTCTGATCTTAGTTATTTCTTGCCTTCTGCTAGCTTTTGAATGTGTTTGCTCTTGCCTCTCTAGTTCTTTTAATTGTGATGTTAGAGTGTCAATTTTAGATCTTTCCTGCTTTCTCTTGTGGGCATTTAGTGCTATAAATTTCCCTCTACACAATGCTTTAAATGTGTCCCAGAGATTCTGGTATGTTGTATCTTTGTTCTCATTGGTTTCAAAGAACATCTTTATTCTGCTTTCATTTCGTTATGTACCCAGTAGTCATTCAGGAGCAGGTTGTTCAGTTTCCATGTAGTTGAGCAGTTTTGATGGAGTTTCTTAGTCCTGAGTTCTAGTTTAATTGCACTGTGGTCTGAGAGACAGTTTGTTATAATTTCTGTTCTTGTACATTTGCTGAGGAGTGCTTTACTTCCAATTATGTGGTCAATTTTGGAATAAGTGCGATGTGGTGCTGAGAAGAATGTATATTCTGTTGATTTGGGGTGGAGAGTTCTATAATGTCTATTAGGTCCGCTTGGTGCAGAGATGAGTTCAATTCCTGGATATCCTTGTTAACTTTCTGTCTCGTTGATCTGTCTAATGTTGACAGTGGAGTGTTGAAGTCTCCCATTATATTGTATGGGAGTCTAAGTCTCTTTGTAGGTCTCTAAGGACTTGCTTGATGAATCTGGGTGCTCCTGTATTGGGTGCATATATATTTAGGAGAGTTAGCTCTTCCTGTTGAATTGATCCCTTTACCATGATGTAATGGCCTTCTTTGTCTCTTTTGATCTTTGATGGTTTAAAGTCTGTTTTATCAGAGACTAGGATTGCAACCCCTGCTTTTTTTTGTTCTCCATTTGCTTGGTAGATCTTCCTCCATCCCTTTATTTTGAGCCTATGTATGTCTCTGCATGTGAGATGGTCTCCTGAATACAGCAGACTGATGGGTCTTGACTCTTGATCCAGTTTGCCAGTCTGTGTCTTTTAATTGGAGCATTTAGTCCATTGACATTTAAGGTTAATATTGTTATGTGTGAACTTGATCCTGTCATTATGATATTAACTGGTTATTTTGCTCGTTAGTTGATGCAGTTTCTTCCTAGCCTCGATGGTCTTTACATTTTGGCATGTTTTTGCAATGGCTGGTACCGCTTGTTCCTTTCCATGTTTAGGGCTTCCTTCAGGGTCTCTTGTAAGGCAGGCCTGGTGGTGACAAAATCTCTAAGCATTTGCTTATCTGTAAAGGATTTTATTTCTCCTTCACTGATGAAGCTTAGTTTGGCTGGATATGAAATTCTGGGTTGAAAATTCTTTTCTTTAAGAACATTGAATATTGGCCCCCACTCTCTTCTGGCTTGTAGAGTTTCTGCCGAGAGGTCTGCTGTTAGTCTGATGGGCTTCCCTTTGTGGGTAACCCGACCTTTCTCTCTGGCTGCCCTTAAGATTTTTTCCTTCATTTCAACTTTGGTGAATCTGGCAATTGTGTCTTGGAGTTGCTCTTCTGGAGGAGTATCTTTGTGGCGTTCTCTGTATTTCCTGAATTTGAATGTTGGCCTGCCCTACTAGGTTGGGGAAGTTCTCCTGGATGATATCCTGAAGAGTGTTTTCCAACTTGGTTCCATTTTCCCCCTCACTTTCAGGCACCCCAATCAGACGTAGATTTGGTCTTTTTACATAATCCCATACTTCTTGCAGGCTTTGTTCATTTCTTTTTCTTCTTTTTTCTTTTGGTTTCTCTTCTCGCTTCATTTCATTCATTTGATCCTCAATCGCTGATACTCTTTCTTCCAGTTGATCGAGTCGGTTACTGAAGCTTGTGATTTGTCACGTATTTCTCGTGTCATGGTTTTCATCTCTGTCATTTCGTTTATGATCTTCTCTGCATTAATTAGTCTAGCTGTCAATTCTTCCACTTTTTTTTCAAGATTTTTAGTTTCTTTGCGCTGAGTACGTAATTCCTCCTTTAGCTCTGAGAGGTTTGATGGACTGAAGCCTTCTTCTCTCATCTCGTCAAAGTCATTCTCTGACCAGCTTTGATCCATTGCTGGCGATGGGCTGCGCTCCTTTGCAGGGGGAGATGCGCTCTTATTTTTTGAATTTCCAGCTTTTCTGCCCTGCTTCTTCCCCATCTTTGTGGTTTTATCTGTCTCTGGACTTTGATGAGTGACGTACGGATGGGGTTTTGGTATACGTGTCCTTCCTGTTTGATAGTTTTCCGTCTGACAGTCAGAAGGACTGTCTGTTGGTCTGTTGGAGATTGCTTGAGGTCCACTCCAGACCCTGTTTGCCTGGGTATCAGCAGCAGAGGTTGCCGAAGATAGAATATTGCTGAACAGCGAGTGTACCTGTCTGATTCTTTCTTTGGAAGTTTCCTCTCAGGGGTGACGCCACCCTGTGAGGTGTGGGGTGTCAGACTGCCCCTAGTGGGGGATGTCTCCCAGCTAGGCTACTCAGGGGTCAGGGACCCACCTGAGCAGACAGTCTGTCCGTTCTCAGATCTCAACCTCCGCGTTAGGAGATCCACAGCTCTCCCCAAAGCTGTCAGACAGAGTCGTTCGCGTCTGCACCGCCCCGCTCTTTCCCCTAATGGACTGCAGCTGTGCGCTGTCCGCAGAGGTAGAGTCTACAGAGACAGGCAGGCTTCCTTGAGCTGCTGTGAGCTCCACCCAGTTCGAGCTTCCCAGCGGCTTTGTTTACCTACTTAAGCCTCAGCAATGGCGGGCGCCCCTCCCCCAGCCTCGCTGCTGCCTTGCGGATAGATCGCCCGCAGACGGCTGTGTTAGCAGTGAGGGAGGCTCCGTGGGCGTGGGACCCTCCCGGCCAGGTGTGGGATATATTCTCCTGGTGTGCCTGTTTCCTTAAAGCGCAGTATTGGGGTGGGAGTTACCCGATTTTCCAGGTGTTATGTGTCTCAGTTCCCCTGGCTAGGAAAGGGATTCCTTCCCCCTTGCGCTTCCAGGTGAGGATGCCTCGCCCTGCTTCAGCTCACGCTGGTCAGGCTGCAGCAGCTGACCAGCACCGATTGTCCGGCACTCCCTAGCGAGATGACCCCAGTACCTCAGTTGAAAATGCAGAAATCACCGGTCTTCTGTGTTGCTCGCGCTGGGAGTTGGAGACTGGAGCTGTTCCTATTCGGCCATCTTGCTCCGCCCCCCTCAGTTATTATCTGTTTTCTATTTACTTTTTTTGAGAAAACTTTTATTTTGGGTTCAGGGTCATATGTACAGGTTTTTTTATACGAGTAAATTGTATGTCAGGAGGGTTTGGTTTACAGATTATTTTATCACCAGGTATAATATGGTACCCAATAGGTAGTTTTTCATCCTCAGCCCACTTTCACCCTCCACCTTCACGTAGGTCCCTGTATTTGCTGTTCCCTTCTTTGTTTTCATGTGTACTCAATGATTACCTCCCACTTGTAAGTGATAACATTCAGTATTTGTTTTTCTGTTCCTGCATTAATTTGCTTAGAATAATGGCCTCCCCCCATCCATGTTGCTACAAAGAACCTCTCATTCTTTTTGTGGTTGCATGATATTCCATGTGCACATGGACTCCATTTTCTTTTCTTTTTATTTTTTAGTTTTTATTTTTTTTTATTTTTTTATATTTTTTATTTACTTTAAGTTCTAGGGACATGTGCATAACGTTTATATCATGTATAACTCCCCAATGCAATCCCCCCTCCTCCCCCCTCCCCATGATAGGCCCCGTGTGTGATGTTCCCCTTCCGAGTCCAAGTGATCTCATTGTTCAGTTCCCACCTATGAGTGAGAACATGCGGTGTTGGTTTTCTCTCTTGTGATAGTTTGCTAAGAATGATGGTTTCCAGCTGCATCCATGTCCCTACAAAGGACGAAACTCATCCTTTTTTATGGCTGCATAGTATTCCATGGTGTATATGTGCGACATTTTCTTAATCCAGTCTGTCACAGATGGACATTGGGTTGATTCCAAGTCTTTGCTATTGTGAATAGTGCCGCAATAAACATACGTGTGCATGTGTCTTTGTAGTAGAGTAATTTATAATCCTTTGGGTATATACCCAGTAGTGGGATGGCTGGGTCATATGGTACATCTAGTTCTAGATCCTTGAGGAATCGCCATACTGTTTTCCATAATGGTTGAACTAGTTTACAATCCCACCAACAGTCTACGGCCATACCACCCTGAACGCGCCCGATCTCGTCTGATCTCGGAAGCTAAGCAGGGTCGGGCCTGGTTAGTACTTGGATGGGACTCCATTTTCTTTATCCAATTTACCATTGATGGGCATTTACATTGATTCCATGTATTTTCTATTGTGAATAGTGCTGCAATGAACATACCAGTGCATGTGTCTTTATGGTAGAACAATTTATATTCCTTTGGATGTATACCCAATTATGGAGTTTATTGGGGAACCCAGCCCCCAGTATTTCAACATAGGTTCTTTCCTATTTTCCCTAAGTATCGACCAGTCTGAGAAATAAAGGGAAAGAGTACAAAAGAGAGAAATTTTAAAGCTGGGTGTCTGGGGGAGACATCACATGTCGGCAGGTTCTGTGATACCCCCTGAGCCGCAAAACCAGCAAGTTTTTATTATGGATTTCAAAAGGGGAAGAGTGTACAAATAAGGTGTGGGTCACAGAGATCACATGCTTCAAGGGCAATAAAATATCACAAGGCAAATGGAGGCAGAGTGAGATCACAGGACCAGGGTGAAATTAGAATTGCTGAAGTTTCATGTCCCACTGGGCATGCATTATCATTGATAACATCTTATCAGGAAACAGGGTTTGAGAGCAGACAACTGGTCTGACTAAAATTTACTAGGCAGGAATTTCCTAATCCTAATAAGCCTGGGGCACTACAGGACCAGGGCTTATTTCATCCCTTATCTGCAACCGTGTAAGACTGTGTAAGACATTCCCAGAGCGGCCATTTTAGAGACCTCCCCCTAGGAATTCATTCTCTTTCTCAGGGCTGTTCCTTGCTGAGAAAAAGAATTCAGCGATATTTCTCCTATTGGCTTTTGTAAGAAGAGGAATATGACTCTGTTCTGTTGGGACCCACAGGCAGTCAGGCCCAGTGGTTATCTCCCTTGTTACCTTAAAATCACAGCCATCCTGTGCCTTTCAGATGCCCAGATTTCATATTGTTCAAACACATGCTCTACAAACAATTTGTGCAAATAATGCAATCATCACAGGATCCTGAGGTGACATACATCCTCAGCTTATGAAGATGACGGGATTAAGAGATTAAAGTAAAGACAGACATAGTAAATTATAAGGTTATTGATTGGGGAAGTGATAAATGTCCATGAAATCTTCACAATTTATGTTCAGAGATTGCAGTAAAGATAGTATAAGAAATTATAAAAGTATTAATTTGGGGAACTAATAAATGTCCGTGAAATCTTCACCATTTATGTTCTTCTTCTGCTATGGCTTCAGCCGATCACTCCATTCGGGGTCCCTGACTTGCCGTAACAGGAGTTGCTGGGTCAAATGGTAGTTCTGTTTTAAGTCCTGCAAGAAATCACCACACTGCTTCCCACAAAGGATAAACTAGTTTACATTTCCATCAGCAGTGCATAATAATTCTATTTTCCTGCAACCTCGCCAGCATCTGTGATTTTATGACTTTCCAGTAGTACACATTCTGACTGGAGTGAGATGGAATCTCATTGGAATTTTTTTTTGCATTTCTCTAATTAGTGATATTGAACATTTTTTTTCATATGCTTGTTGGCTATGTCAGTGGGTTTTCTTGAAAAGTTTTCCTCTGCCCACTTTTTAAAGGTTTTTTTTTTTTTTGCCCTTGTTAGTTTAAGTTCCTTACAAATT
Organism: Trachypithecus francoisi; assembly: GCF_009764315.1. NCBI lineage: Eukaryota > Metazoa > Chordata > Mammalia > Primates > Cercopithecidae > Trachypithecus > Trachypithecus francoisi. The sequence continues at coordinate 17,061,318 of NW_022681471.1, read as the reverse complement.
TGAGATTTAGATCCTTGTCAGATGCATAGTTTGCAAATATTTTCTCTCATTCTGTAGGTTATCTATTCATTCTGTTGACAGTTTCTTTTGCTATGCAGCTCTTTAAGTAAGTCTCATTTGTCAATTTTGCTTTTGTTACAATTACTTATGGTGTCTTCATCGTGAAACTTTGCCAGGCCTATGTCCAGAATGGTATTTCCTAGGTAATCTTTCAGGAATTTTATAATTTTAGTTTTTACATTTGAGGTTTTAATTCATCTTAAATTAATTTATGTGTATAATATAAAGATTGGGTCCAGTTTCAATCTTCTGCATATGGCTAGCCAGTTATCCGAGCACCATTTATTGAATAGGGAGTCCTTTCCCCATTGACTGTTTTTGCTTACTTTGTTGGAGATCAGATTGTTTTCAGTGTGCAACTTTATTTCTGAGTTATTTATTCTGTTTTATTTTTCTCTGTGTCTGTTTTTGTGCCAGTACCACGCTCTTTTGGTTACAGTAGGCTTGTGGTAGAGTTTGAAGTTAGGTAACATGATGCCTCTTCTTTTTCCTTTCTGCTTAAGATTACTTTGGCTATTTGGGCTTGTTTTTGGTTCCATAAGAATTTTAGAATAGTTTTGTCCAAATCTGTAAAGAATAGCATTGGTAGACTCATAAGAATAGCATTGAGTCAGTAAATTGCTTGGGATATTGTGGCCATTTTGACAATATTAATTCTTCCTATGCATTATCATGGATGGCTTTTCCATTTGTTTCATATCTGATTTTTTTCAGAAAAGATATGTCTTTCTCATTGTAGAGATCTGTCACTTCCCTGGTTAACTGTATTCCTACATCTTTTTTCTTTTTTGGCTATTGTAAATGGAATTGCATTCTTGGTTTGGCCCTCAGCTTGGACATTGTGGGTGTATAGAAATGATACCAATTTTTTACATTGATTGTGTATCCTGAAACTTTGTTGAAGTGATTTATCAAATTGGGGAGCTTTGGGGCACAAATTATAGGGTTTCTAGGCATAAAATGATATCATCAGCAAACAGACAATTTTGCTTCCCTGTTCCTGTTTGCATGCCTTTTATTTCTTTCTCTTGCCTGATTACTCTGGCTAGGACTTCCAATACAATGTTTAATAGGAGTGGTGAGGGTGGACCTCCTTGTCTTGTTTTGATTCTAAAGGGGAATGTTTCCAGTTTTTGCTCATTCAATATGGTGTTAGCTCTGGATTTGTCATAGATGATTTTAATATTGTGAGGTGTTTCTTCAATGCCTAGTCTGTTGAGGGTTTTAAACATGATGGGATGTTACATTTTACAGAATGCCTTTTCTGCATCTATTGAGATAATCATGTGATTTTGTTGTTAGCTCTGTTTGTGCAATGAATCACATATATTGATTTGCCTATGTGGAACCAATTTACTTCCCAGGAATAAAGTCTACTTGATCATGGTGGATTAGCTTTTTGAGATGCTGCTGGATTTAATTTGCTGGTATTATGTTGAAGATATTTACACTGTGATCATCAAATATATTGGCCTAAAGAACAAGATATTTATCTTTTATTGTGTGTCTTGCCAGGTTTTGGTATCAGGATGATGCTGGCCTCATAGAATAATTAGGGAGGAGATCTTCTGCATCAATTATTGCAGTAGTTCAGTAGGATTGTATCAGCTCTTCTTTGTACATCTGGTAGAATTCGCTGTGAATCTGTTGGTCTGGCCTTTTCAGGTTAGTAGGCTTTTTATTACTGATTCAAATTGGAAACATTATAGGTCTGTTTAGGGATTCAATTTCTTTCTTGTTCAATACTGGGAGATTGTATATTTCCAGGAAGTTATCAGTTTATTCTTGGTTTTGTAGCTTGTGTGCATAGAGCTGGCCATAGTAGTCTCTGAGTGATTTTTGTATTTTTGTGGGTTTGGTGGTAATGTCCTTTTGTCATTTCTGATCATGTTTATTTGGATCCCTCTCTCATTTTTTTTCTTAGTCTAGCTAGCAGTCTATAATATTTTTTATTCTTTCAGAGAACCAACTCTTGAATTTATTGATCTTTGGTATGGTTTCATAAATTTTGACTTCCTTCAGTTCAGATCTAATTTTGGTTCTTTCTAGTCTTCTGCTAGGTTTGAGGTTAGTTTCCTCTCGTTTTCTATTTCCTCTAATGTGATATCTAGTTGTTAATTTGAGATCTGGGTGTTTAGCAGTATAAACTTTCCTTTTAAAACTACTTTAGCTGTGTCCTAGATATTCTAGTATGTTGTGTCTTTGTTGTCATAAGTTTCAAAGAATTTCTTGATTTCTACTTTAATGTTATTGTTTGAACAAAAGTCATTCAGAGACAAGTCTTATTAGTTAGCATGTAATTTCGGTAATGGTATGGTTTGGGGGTAAATTTAGCATCAATTTCTATTATATTGCACAGTGTCCCTAGAGTGTAGCTTGTATGACTTAAGTTTTGTGAATTTACTGGGAATTGTTTAATGGCCGATTGTATGGCCAATTTTAGAGTATTTGTCATGTGCAATATGAGGAGGAGGAGCATGTACATTCTATTGTTTTATGTGGAGAGTTCTGTAGATGTCTGTTAGGTTTGTATTAGTCTGTTTTCACACTGCTATAGAGATACTACCAAAGACTGGATAATTCATAAACAAAGGAGGTTTAATTAACTCACAGCTCTGCATGGCTGAGGAGGCCTCAGGAAACTTACAGTCATGGCAGAAGGGGAAGCAGGCACATATTACATAGTGTTGAGAGAAAGAGTGAGCGAGCAAGGAGGAACTTGCCAAACACTTATAAAACCATCAGATCTCGTGAGAACTCACTATCATGAGAACAGCATAGGGGAAACAGTTACCATGATCCAATCACCTCCTACCATATTCCTCTCTCAACACCTGGGGATTATAATATGAGATGTGATTTCGGTGGGAACACAGAGCCAAACCATATCATATCCATTTGGTCAAGCATTGAGGCCAGGTCCCATATATCTTTGTAGTTTTTTGCCTTGATGGTATTTCTAATACTGCCAATGGGGTGTTGCAGTCCCATTATTATTTTGTGGTTATCTAAGTCTCTTTGGAGATCTCTAAGAACCTGTTTTATGAATGAGTGCTCCAGTGCTGGGTGTATATATATATATATCTAGAATAGTTAGATGTTCTTGTTGAATTGGACCTTTTATTATTATGTAATGACCCTCTTTGTCTTTGATTGTTGTTAAAGTCTGTTTAGTCTAAAATGAGAATAGCAACCTCTGCTTTCATTTGTTTTCAGTTGCTTGTTAGATTTTTCTTCATCTCTGTAGATTGATACTATGGGTATAATTCCATGTGAAATGGGCTCCTGAAGACAGCATATAGTTGGGTCATGCTTCTCTTTCCAACTTGCCACTCTATGCCTTTTAATTGGGGCATTTAGCCTATTTACATTCAAGGTTAGTATTGATATATGTGGATTGATCCCATCATTGTGTTGTTAGTGGTATAAGTAGACATAACTGTGTAGTTGCTTAATAGTTTCAATGGTCTATGCACTTAAGTGTGTTTTTTTTGTTGGCTGGTAATGGTCTTTCCTTTTCATGTTTACTAGTCCTTTCAGAACCTGTGTAAGGCAAGTCTGGCAGTAATTTCTCAGCATTTTCTTGTCTGGAAAGAGTCTTATTTTTACCTCACTTATGAAGCTTAGCTTGGCTGGATATTAAATTCTTGGTTGGAATTTCTTTAAGAATGCTGAATATAGGTGACCAATCTCTCTGGCTTGTGAGGTTTCTGCTGAAAGATTCATTCAGGCTTGTTGGGTTCCCTTGTAGGTGACCTGCCTCTTCTCCCTCTCTCTGCTCTTATCTTTTATTTCATTTTGACTTTGGAGAATCTGATAACTATGTATGTTGGGGATGCTTGTCTTGTATAGTATCTTGCAAGGGCTCTCTGCATTTCCTGCATTAAAATGTTGGTCTTTCTAGCAAGGGTTGGGACATTTTCATTGATGGGCATTTTTGCTGGATCCATGTCTTTGCTATTGTAAATAGTGCTGCAATAAACATATGTGTGCATGTGTCTTTATAGGAGCATGATTTATATTCCTTTGGGTATATACCCAGTAATGAGATTGCTGGGTCAAATGGTATTTCTGGTTCTACATTCTTGAGAAATTTCCATACTGTCTTCCATAATGGTTGAACTAATTTACATTCCCATCAACAGTATAAAAGCATTCCTATTTCTCCATGGCCTCACCAGCATCTATTGTTTCCTGACTTTTTAATAGTTGTCATTCTAACTGGCATGAAATGGTATCTCATTGTAGTTTTGATTTGCGTTTCTCTGATAATCAGTGATGTTGAGCTGTTTTTCATGTTTTCTGGCTGCATAAATGTCTTATTTTGAGAGGTGTCTGTTCATATCCTTTGCCCACTTTTTGATAAGGCATGAACACAAGATTAGAGAAATAAGAATAAAAAGAATAAACAAAACCTCCAATAAATATAAGATGTTACAAAGAGGCTGAACCTACAGTTGACTGGGGTACCAGAAGGAGATGGGGAGAATGGAAACAAGCTGGAAAACACACTTCAGGATATTATCCAGGAGAACTTCCCCAATGTAGCAAGACAGTCCAACATGAAAATTCAGGAAATACAGAGAACACCATTAAGATACTCCATGAGAAGACCAACCCAAGACATAAAATCATCAGATTCTCCAAGGTCAAAATGAAGGAAAAACTGTTAAGGGAAGCCAAAGAGAAAGGCCAGGTCACTTACAAATGGAAGCTCATCAGACTAACAGCAAACATCACAGCAGAAACTCTTCAAGTCAGGAGATATTGGGGGCAAAAATTTAACATTCTTAAAGGAAGAATGTTCAACCCAGAATTTCATATCCAGCCAAACTAAACTTCTTAAGCAAAGGATAAATAAAATATTTTCCAGACAAGCAAATGCTGAGGGATTTTGTTACCACCAGGCCTGCCCTGCAAGAGCTCCTGAAAAAAGCACTAAATATGGAAAGGAAAACCTGGTACCAGTCACTGCAAAAACACAGCAAAATTTAAAGCCCAATGACACTATGAAGAAACTGATTCAACTAGTGAGCAAAATAACTAAACAGCAGCATGATGACAGGATCAAATTCACACATAATAATACTAACTTTAAGTTTAAGTGGGCTAAACACCCCAATTAAAAGAAACAGACTGGCAAATTGGATAAAGAGTCAAGAACCACTGGTGTGCTGTATTCAGCAGACATATCTCACGTGCAAAGACACACATAGGCTCAAAATAAAGGGATGGAGGAAAGTTTACCAAGCAAACATGCTTGTCATTTTCATTTCTGTTTTCTATATGTCTCAATTCAATTTTGTCTTCTTCTCTTTTTTACTGCTTCTTCTGGATTAAGGCAATATTTTATTCTGTAACTTTTTATTTCTTTAATGGCTATTTTACTATGTTTCTTGAGGTAATGTCTTATTGTTCACTCTTTGGATTACCACATATACATCTCCAAAGGTTTGAATATGTCCCCCAAAGTTCATGTTTTGGAAAGGTAACTGTCATTTAACAGTATTAATGTATTAAGAGTTGGGACCTTTAAGAGTTAATTAGTTCATGAGGGCTGCACCCCCATAAATGGTTTAATCCTGTTATTGGGAAGTGGGTTAGTTATCATGAAAGTTGGCTCCTAATGAAACAGTAAGTTTAGCCCCATTTATCTCTCTGTCTTGCATACTTACTTGACTTTTTTCCCCATTCTGCTATAGAATGATGACTCTCAGCAGATGCTGGCACCAAACTTTTAGACTTACTAGCCCCCATATCTGTGAGCCAAATCAAGTTTTTAAAATAATTACCTAATCTTTGTTATTCCATTATAGCAACCATAAATGGAGTAAGACAACATCTTAATGTATCAGAATGTACATTAGATTTATATTAACTTAATTTCAGAAAGATATAACCATCATTCTTAGCAAACTATCACAAGAACAGAAACCAAACACCGCATGTTCTCACTCATAGGTGGGAACTGAACAATGAGATCACTTGGACTCGGGAAGGGGAACATCACACACTGGGGCCTATCAGGGGGAGGGGGGAGGAGGGAGGGATTGCATTGGGGAGTTATACATGATATAAACGTTATGCACATGTACCCTAGAACTTAAAGTATAATAAAAAAAAAAAAAAATGTTAATCTCATAATGCTTACCATCTATTTTGTGTTGTTAGTATTGTGCATATTACATCCATAAATTTTTAAACCTTATATTGTAGTGTTACAATGATTACTTGATAAAATGTTATGTTCATTAAAGAAGCTAAAAGAAGAAATGAAAGCAAAATTGTATTTAGAGAGCTTATTATATTTACAATTTCTAGTTCTGTTTGTGGATTCCTTCTCATTGATTTCAAACCAAGAAAATTCCTTTAGTATTTGTATTAAGGCATTTTTACTACCAAATAATTCTTTTTGATTGACTTAGAATGCCATCTAATCTCACCTTGATTTTTAAAAGATGGGATTTCCTCATAAAAGATTATTGGTTAACAGTGTTTTGATTTGTTTTGTTTTGTTTTTCACTTTTTGAACATGTCATCCAATTGTCTTCTTGTCTTAATTATTTCTGATGAGAAATCAGCTCTTAGTCTTATTGTTGTTCCCCTGTATGTAGTGAGTCATTTTATTTTTCCACTTTCAATATTTTCTCTTTTTCTTCAGCATTTTTTTCTATATGTCTGAGTGTGGATCACTATCCATTCCTTCTCTCCTCTCAACTGGTATTCTTACTGTGTTTGTGTTAGCGCACATAAAGATGTGTCATGTTTGTCTGAGACTTGGTACATTTGTCTTTATTCTGTTTTCTTGTATTTATATTGAATAATCTATGTTGTTTTATCACGATGTTCTCTGCCTCTTTCTTCTGCTAGTTCTAATAAACTAACCCCTCTGGTGAATGTCTTAGTTTGGTCATTGTACATTTCAATTACAGAAATTTGAGTTTGGTTCTTTTTAATTTTTATTTCTGTATTGATATTCTCCATTTGATGAGATATTGGCATTATATCTACCTTTACTTTTTAAATCGTGGTTTCTGTTGTTTCTTGAACATATTTGGTGTCACTCCTTAGGAAGCTCAGCCTTAAGCATGTGCACAGTCTCCCTTTAATTGCAGTCATTGATTAGGGCTCTTTTTTACTTCATATTTCCTCTATATGTCTGTTAATATATCTGTCTCATTTTGTATGAAACCCAGTTGTGAGTCTTCATGAATTGCTCACTGGTTTCCTGATTTTTTCAACAATTCACTAGAATATAAATTGCTTTATAGCCTAGACCAATTAACTTCATGTAAGGGTATAGTTTTTTATTTTTTTTTTTCTTTAAATAAGTTCAATGTCTAATGTTTGTATTGGCTTAACTAGGTTTTTTTAAAATTTTGAATATTAAATGCACAAGTAATTGTACATATTTATGAGGTAGAATGTAATATTTTGATATATGTTTATAAAATGTCAGAGGTACTTTTTGAAGCCAGTCTGTGAGATTTGCTGCAACCCAAGAAAAGCTCCTCCTAGTTGGCTTTTCCACTTTTTCAACTGGTAAACTATCTGACTCTTCATTAGAGAAGCTATCTTTGAGTGATCTTAGCCTTGAATTTCTTTGCACTCTTTAAATAAAGTTAATTCCTTTTGGGAGAGATTTTGAGCACTCTTTTCTATGGACTTTCTTTGTATCTGGGAAAAATTTTGAGCCACTACACAGGTCCTGAGTGTTGTTTTAGCTTCTAGTTTTCTTGACTTTTCTCTTCTAGTATGTAATCTCTGTCCTACATGTACCCATATGTACAGCACAGCACTATTCACAATTACAAAGATATGAAATTAACCCATGTGCCCATCAGTGGTGGATTGTATAAAGCAATTGTGGTACATATATACCATGAAATACTATGCAGCCATAAACAATGAAATCATGTCTTTTGCAGCAACATGTATACAGTTGTAAATTATTATTCTGAACACATTAATGCAGAAATAGAAAACCAAACACTGCATGTTCTCACTTATAAGTGGTACCTAAATATTGGGTAAACATGGTTATAAAAATGGGAACAATAGACACTGCAGAATACAAGTGGGGGAGGGAACATGGGGAAAGGTTGAAAAAAATCTGTCTGTTGGATACTGTGCTCACTACCTGGATGACGGATTTATTTGTAGTCTAAACCTCAGCATCGTTCAATATACCTTTGTAATAACTTTGCATATGTATACCCTGATTCTAAAACAAAATTGAGAAAAAAGAGAAAAGAAGCAAATACACATTCTTCATCATTTGTAGGATAAGGATATTAATAGTAGGCATCTCATGGAGTTGTTATGAGGTTTTTTGTGGTAACTCATTAAAAGTTCTCATCACAGTGTGTGACTCTTAATAAATGTTCTACATCTGCAATTTAAAATATGGACTTTCTTGATGAATTTCACTAGATGTATGATATTCTATCAGAACCTAATCAGAGGAGTAAAAATCATTTAAATGAATTGTTATTTAGAACAGGTTTGACAATTGAGGCAAAATATATTGATGTATGAATTTCTATTGTACAACAGCTGGCTAACATTTTATTAAGGTCATATTAAAATGTGATGGATGTTGAAATTATAGTTAAAGATCAACTGGATTAATTTTTACAAAGATTGTATGGGCTAATTTGAAATACTATTGTAAATAATAAAAATGTTCTAGCTTAAGCACTTGAATCATTATGATAAAATGTGTGAATTTAGGTCCTTGTTGCAAAGGCAAAATCTCTATTCCAATATGCTTAAAAATTAATTTTTATGAAATAAAAACTCTTTTGAAATTAATTAACTGAAAAAAATAGGTTATTTGGTTTGAAGAGATAATTTTGCTTGATAAGAGAAGTGAGAAGTGTAGTAATGACCAGAATTAATGATATGATGGAATTTCAATATTCAGTGATATCATATTATTTTCCCTTTTACCCAAAAGCAAAGTATTTTATTGTTTCAGTAAAATCTAAAAGTAATGATCTAAGATCACAGCTGCATAGTGCACATTAAAATATAGAATTATAAATTTTTGTGCTAGTTAATATTTCACAGAACCAAAGAAGACAATTTTGATTTAAAAATCATACCTAATGTTGGCCTCTGAAATATCCAGCTAATAGATCTACATGGATCATGTTAGTATAATTATTACCACTTTTTTCTTTATTTCATACTGAGTAAACAGGGTTTTTTTTGCCCAATAATTAAAGAACAGTGGAAATTGGTCTCACAATTCAGACTTTGTAGTACTACTGCTTTTCCCACCATGCGGTAAAGCACATTTATTCGAAGCTACCACATTTATGGGTTTGATTACACTATCCACTATATACTATACTTCACAGATTAAGTAGTTATTTACAATCAATCTCTATGGAGAAAAAAATAAGGATGTTACAGTGAGAGTGAACCTATGATCTATAATTAATCATAGTTAGAAATATTTACACTAAAGATGTGAGAGGTAAAATTGCTTTGGTGAAGGCTTGCAGTGCCCCAAACGACCAATTCTTTAAAATTTTTGAGTTATGGCTGATTATTAATATATGTTCTACAGTTTGACTTTATCAGCTAAGCAGCCAGAGGACTCAGCTTTACCTTAATGCTTATAATACATAAGGCCTTGCTATTATAGCCAAGACAATCCATTGAATAACTTAGTACATTTATAATTTCAAGATTTATGACTTATCTCACTCTAGTGCACATGGTAACAATTCCACGTCTTCAAAATCACTATTGGAAACTTTCAGTATTGCTACTTCTAAGAAAGTTGATAATCCTCATCTTACTTCATCTGTTATCTTAGTCTCCTTTTCACCACTTGACCACATCATTTATACTAAAGGTACGTTACTGGATAATCATTCCGTATTTGTTCACATGGTTCCTTTTCAATTGTATTGTAATCTTTTTCTAGTTATAGGTTTCCCTCACACACACGTAATCACATAAGGACATATGCTATTAATTTCATAAATATCTGTGAAGGATTAATTGTAGGGTTGAACTAATTACTGCAATATACAACTCTAACATTCTTTGACTTACTGAAACAAGCTCATAGATGTCACAAAATATTCTATCTTCTCAAATCACCTAATAAAAATGAATAAATGGCTGACATTCTAGTGGACTATTAAATATTTCAAAATGGACAAAAGATGACTTTATTCCATATTCTAAAAATTCTGAGTGATAGTTTGGCCTACTCTCTTCAAAAAATGATAAAAGAAAGAATTTTGTATTTCTTTTTTTAATGCCATGAAAGTGAAATATTGCCTTCAAAGTGTAGTCAAAATTTTAACATATTCATTTTGTGGAAAGAAAGGATTACCATTGTAGAATGACCTACATGCTTAGAAATACTCACAAGTAAAAAAATTCTCAGTGAGACGTTGAATTTTTGTTTTATATCCACATTATTCTAGCCAATTCTTCTGAACAATTATACAAAAACTTTGCAGAAATCAAATATAATACAGAACTATTTATCACTTAGGCTGTTAAGTCAGATATGCGTTAGATATTTTCAAGAGTTTACTTTATGGTTGAGCTTGTATGGCTAATGAGGGAGTGTTTTTACTGTAGTACTCTTCTATTAATGAATCATATTAGCTTAAACACACTTATATCATTAAAGGTTTTTAAAAGTAATTAGCAATTAGTAGCTCAATAACCCCAGAGCGTATTCTCTTCATATATTTAAATGATAGAATTGGTTGCATTTTTAAACATTCAGTCATTCCTATATTTTGAATGAAAAAAAATCATGTCTTATATTCTCAATTAAAATTGTCTTAGATTGGAAATTAAGACAAATAGAAAATTGAAAATTTCAAGTAATAGCAAGTCCTTTTATTACAGAAACAAGAACAATATGCATAAATACATGTATTTGGTTAAATACTTTTCTCTATAAATGACTCAAATATATTTTATTGTGTAATCTTTAAATTTTTGGATCAATCAGTAATACCAATTAAATATTGTTGACTGCCTTGTGTCACCCACATTTATATGTTAAAGTCCCAACTCCCAAAACGTCAGAATGTGACTAGATTTGAATGTAGGACCTTTTAAGAGGTAATTAAGGTTAAATGATACGGGGGCTTTAATTTAATCTGATTGGTGTATTTACAAGTATAGGAATTTCTACACATAAAGAGACGTGAATGATGCATGTAAAAGGAGGAAAGACCATGTGATGTGATGAATGAGTGAGAAGGCAGACATCTGAAAAGCCAAAGAGAGGCCACAGAAAAAACAAATCTGCTGAGACCTGGATCTTGGACTTCTATACTCCAGAACTGTAAAAAAATAAATTTCTGTTTACCTAAGCCACTTTATCTATTTTGTTTTATTATGGTAGCCCTAGAAAACTAATACAGCAATCTATGAGAAAACCAGTACAGTACTTAGTAAAAGAGCTATTGTTGAGTGGGATATGACTTATATAAATAGTTGATAAATTAATAAATAGTAAAAAGAAACAAGGTGATAACAGGAGATTGATCAAGAGTCTAAAGGAGGGTTAAATCACCAAGAGGCAGACTACACTAGGAAGATTTAAGTGCACATTCTCCTACAGAGTTTGCAACAATATACAGACCAGCATACTTTTGTGAAAACTCGAGATCATTTGGGAAGTTACAGCACCTTGACCAAAGTGAAATTTTAAAAAAATATCCAGCAAAAGTGGTAGGAATACTCATGGCATTTTGTGTGCTTACTCATGCCCCTTTCTTTATTTCTCTTACATTTAATAATCAGGAGTAAACCTCTCACACTAGAGATTCTCCTCAGGAAAAATCAAAAGAATGGACTATGTATCTAACATTGTCGTTAATAGAAGGTCTACCTGAAGGACTAATATCTGTCTTATCCAACTTGAGATGTCCTAGGATTTCTAACTAGGGTGATCAGTAAAGGTCTTTCCCTGCACAAATCATGTCTCAAAAACAAAACAAACAAGCAAGCATACAAAAACAAGTCAAAATGCATACAAAGAAACAGGAAAACATGGTCCACTGTAAGAATTAGTATAAAACATCAGTAACTGGCCCTATAGAAGCATAGATCTATGAGCTCTCTGAGGAAAAATTTAAAATAAGTGTTAAGATGCTTAATGAGCTAACAAAAGACACAGATACACAAATAAAATTTGAAAAAAAAAAAAACTGGACTGAAAAATTTACTAGAGTGGTTCCACAGCATACTTGATTAGTTCAAATTGAGCAAACTTTTCACTTGACGTATGCCAAAACTGTTGAACCAAGATCAGTTGCAGACAAGAGCAGAGCTTTGAATAAATATTTTAACCAAGTGGAATCAAGATCCTGAAACATTTCTTGGAAGAATTATTACAGAAGATGAAACATGGCATAACCCATATGATCCTGAAGACAAAGCACAATGAAAGCAATGGCTACCAAGTTTTGGAAGTGATCCAGTCAAAGCCAAAAATGGAGTAGTCAAGAGCAATAATCATGATAAGTGTTTTTTGGGATGGTCAAGGCATTTTGCTTGCGAACTTTCAGGAGAGCCAAACAACAATAATGTCTGCTTATTATGAAAGTGTTTTAAGAAAGTTAGCCAAAACATTGGCAGAAAAACACTCAGGAGAGCTTCAAAGAGAGTACTTCTCCACCATGACAATGCTCTTTTTCATTTCTCTCAGCAAACGAGTAATTTTGTAAAAGTTTCAATGGGAAATCATTGGATATCCACTTTACAGTTCTGATTTGGCTCCTTCTGACTTCTTTTTGTTTCCTAACCTTAAAAAACCTATAAAGGGTACCTATTTTTCATCTGTTAATATTGTAAAAAAGACTGCACTGATATGGTTAAATTCTCAAGACCTTTAGTTCTTTAGAGATGGACTAAATGGCTGATATCATTGCTTACAAAAGTGTCTTGAACTTGGAGCTTATGTTTGTAAATAAATGTTATATTTTTTGTTTTTGTCTTTTAATTCCACTTTCATAATCTTGTCAAAGTCCCCACATAGAGCAATTATAAATATATATTAACCAACATCAGAACACAATAATATATAAAACCTTGATATAACTGAAGGAAGAAATATACAACAACGCAGTAATAATAGAAAAATTCAATATCCCACTTTTAATAATGGATAGAACAACCAGAGACAAGATAAATAAGGAAATAGATGAGCAAAAACAATGGACCATTAGAATCTAATAAACATCCAGACTCCATCCAACAGCAGAATATATATTATCTTGAAGAACACATGGAATATTCTCCAGAATAGATCACACATTAGGCCACAAAATAAGTCTCAATACATTTTTAAAATATTGAAGTTATACAAGTTATATTTTCCAATAACAATGGAATGAAACTAGAAATCAACAGCAAAAGGCAGACTGGAAAATCCACATACATATTTGGAAAGTAAACAATGCACTCTTCAACCACTAATACATCAAAGAAAAGAATACAAAATAATTAGAAAACGTATTAAGACTAATGAAAACTTAAACACAACATACCAAAGTTTATGGAAAAATGTAAAAGCAGTCACAAAAGTGAAGTTTATATTGTTTATATCCATATAAAGATGCATAATTTTAAAAAGAAGAAAGATCTGAAATTAAAAACCTAACTTCGCACCTCAAGGAGCTAAACAGAGGACAAATGAAACCTAAAGTTAGCAGAAGGAAAGGCATAATAAAGATTAGAACAGAGATAAATAAAATAGAGAAAAGAAAAAACTGGAAAAAAATCAATGAAACAGAGTTGGTTTTTTGAAAATATAAACAAAAATGACAAACTCTTAGCTAGATTAAGAAAAGACAGAAGATTCAAATAACTAATATCAGAAATGAAATCAATGACATTATAAATGATTATAAACAATTGTATGCCAACAAATTGTGTAACTTAGAAAAAATGGATAAATTATTTGAAACCCACAACTCACTAAGAGGCAATCATGAAGAATACAAAATGAACAGATGGGTAACTAGTAAGGAGATTATCTCAGTAATCAAAAGCTACTTTACAAAACAAAGCTCTGGGACACCAGATGGCTTCACTGAAAAATTCTACCATAGATTTAAAGAAGAATTGATACCTATTCTCCTAAAATGCATTCAAAAATTTGAAGAGTACAGAGCATTTCTAAGGTTGTTCCATTAGGTCTGAATTACCCTAATACCAATCCAGACAAAAACATTGTAAGAAAAGAAAACTACAGGCCAATACCCCAATGAATATTTATGCAAAATTCCTCAACAAGATGCTACCAAACCTTAGCACATTAAGAGGATTATACATCATAACTAAGTGGTATTTATTCTCAAAGTTTTTAATGGTGCACCATACAAAAATAAATCAATGGAATACACCATCTAGCCAAATGTAGAACAGAATCCACATTGTCATCTCAGTTGATGCAGAAACAGCATTGGAGAAGGGTTAACACCCTTCATGATAAAAACACTCATCAAATTGGGAATAGAAAGACACAATCTCTATGAAATTAAGGGTATAATGAAAATCCCACAAGTAACATTATATTTAATGATTAATGACTGAAAGCTTTTCTACAGGATTAGAAACAAGACAAGAATGCATGCTCTTGCCACTTTTATTCAGCATAGTATTAATAGTTTTAGCCAGAGAAATTAGGCATACATAGAAATAAAAGAAAACAGAATTGAAAAGAAGAAGAAGTAAAATTATCTCTGTCCACTGGTCCCATGTTCTTATATGTAGAAACCCCTAGAAATTTCACACACACACACACACACACACACACACACACACACACAGCTTTTAGAACTACTAAACAAATTCTGCAAAGTTGCAAGATCTAAAGTCAACATGAAAACATTCTGGGTTTGAAGGTTCTTTTAGGCATTATTTCCAATTTTATTCCTCTGTGATCTGAAAGACTGTTTGATATAAATTCAACTTTCTTAAGAGTATTGAGTGTTAAGTGCATATATATTTAGGATGGTGATATTTTCTTGTTAGACAAGACCTTTTATCATTATATTATGCCCCCTTTGTCTTTTTTAACTGCTGTTGCTTTAAAGTTTGTTTTGTGTGCTATAAGAGTAGCTACTCTTGCTCTCTTTTTGTTCCTTTGCATAGAATGTCTTTTTCCACCCCTTTACCTTAAGTTTATGTGAGTGCTTATATGTTTGGTGTGTTTCTTGAAGACCATAGAGAATTGGCTGGTGAATTCTTATCCATTCTCCATTCTGTATCTTTTGAGGGGAGTATTTAGGCCATTTACATTCAATATTAGTATTGAGATGAAAGGTACCATTACGTTCATCATGCTATTTGTTGACTGTATACCTTTTTTTTTTGTTTGTATTTTTGTTTTATAGGTCATGTAAGATTTATGCTTTAAAGAGGTTCTGTTTTGATATGTTTCCAGGATTTGTTTCAAGATTTAGAGTTCCTTTTAGCAGTTATTGTAGTGCTGACTTGGTAGTGGCAAATTATCTCAGCATTTGTTTGTCTGAAAAAGACTGTATCTTTCCTTCAATTATGAAGCTTGGTTTACTGGATACAGAATTCTTGGCTGATAATTGTTTTGTGTGAGAAGGCCGAAGATAGGGCCCTGATCCCTTCTAGCTTGTAGGGTTTCTGCTGAGAAATTTGCTGTTAATCTGATAGGTTTTCATTTATAGGTTACCTGTTGTTTTTGCCTCACAGTTCTTAATATTCTTAGCTTCATCCTAACTTTAGATAACCTAATGACAATGTGCCTAGGCGATGCTCTTTTTGTGATGAATTCCCAGGCGTTCTTTGAACTTCTTGTGTTTGGATGTCTAGGTCTCTAGCAAGGCTGGAGAGGTTTTCCTCGATTATTCCCCAAAATATATTTTCCAAACTTTTAGATTTCTCTTCTTCCTCAGGAATACCGATTATTCTTAGGTTTGGTAGTTTAACATAATCCCAGACTTCTTGGAGGCTTTGTTCATATTTTCTTATTCTCTTTTTCTTTGTTGGATTGGGTTAATTTAAAAACCTGGTCTTTGAGCTCTGAATTTCTTTCTTCTGCTTGTTTGATTCCATTGCTGAGACTTTCCAGAGTATTTTGCATTTCTGTAAGTGTGTCCATTGTTTCCTGAAGCTTTGATTTTTTTTTATTTATGCTATCTATTTCATTGAATATTTGTCCCTTCTTTTCTTGTATAATTTTTTGGATTTCCTTACATTGGGCTTCACTTTCCTCTGGTGCCTCCCTGATTAGCTTAATAATTAACCTTTTGAATTCTTTTTCAGTTAAGTCAGGGATTTCTTCTTGGTTTGGATCCATTGCTGGTGAACTACTGTGATCTTTTTGGGTGTGTTAAATAACTTTGTTTTGTCTTTTCTACATAAACAATAAATCATCAGAAAAAGAAATTAAGAAAACAATTGCATTTAAAATAGCATGTGAAATAAATGATAAAATAGTAGGAGGTGAATGACACACTCTCAAAACTAGAAATCATTTTTGAAAATAATAAAGACACAAATAAATGGAACTACTCCCATCAGTTTGTTATAAGGGAGTCACTATCAATGTGGCCATAGCTATGAGTTAAAGAAAGGTGCTGGTATACCAGTGGTCTAATATTTGTGGTACAATATTATGCAGTTTATTTGTGCCCTCTGGCCTTTCTCATGTATAATTCTGGATGTACCAATTTAATCTTACAATTGATTGCTAATGAATCCTCTTGACCTTAGGACTTGAAGGATTCAAAAGAAGTGAGATCCTGTTGGGCAGTTCTGGCAGCATGGTCAATTAATGCTTCATGATCAGGTATTCTGTTTCTAATAAAGCCTGACTCCATTCCAGAAGCAGTTTTTTGAGTGGTGCATAATCTCCACTAGTGCTGGCATGGGTCTTGCTACAGAACTGTAAATGTTTTCCATTATTATTTTACAATTAGAGTTTTCCACAAACTCTACGTGTCATGCTTTCCTACCACAGATATCTCAGTGGCATCTATTGTGTCATATGAAACGTGGCAGAACATCTTGTACTGTAGCCATGGACTTAATGTAGAAATTTTTCCAATCTTGTTTTACTTAAAGTTTTCAGTTTTGTGTGTTACTTGGTAAATGGGTTAGTTCAGTATCCAGATGTGTGAAGTATCCTGCCTCCAGAACCAATAGAGGACTGCCGTGTATCGTCTTTCTTATGGTTGCCAGATGCAATAATTTGTTTTGTACTTTGGAGAAGATCTGCTGGCATGCCCAGATCAGTGACTATCTAAAAACTTTACTGATGCTTTAGGCCCCTCAATCTGTTGATGGTTTATTTCCTAGGAGCTTATGTGTCTTATGGTCTACAACACAGATGCCACTTCTTATACATTTGTTTTGATTAACGTGACATCAATATAATAAATATAGTAAATAAATGTGATTTACTGAAAACTGTGCAGACAGTGTAGACCCCTTATTACAATAGTATGACAAAGGTGAGAGACATTAGTCCTGTGACACACCCATAAATAAATGCTGTTTTCTGTTCCATGTGAATGAAAATTGCTTCTAATACCCATTAATAATAGAGATGGAAAAGACCACATTATCCAAATGAGTGTCTGCATACCACATATGTGAGAACGTATTAATCTGTTAAAAATATATATGCCAGAAGCATTCATTGCATTTGAGATTACTACTTGGTTTGGTTTGTGGTGGTCCACTGCCATCCTCTGAAACCAATTTATTTTTATATAGTCTAGACTGTCAAATTAAATAGGTATGTGTTGGGCATCACTATTTTCATATTTTTCTATCTTGAGCCATGGCATTAATCATCGCCATTCTACTCCACTAAGACATATATAGATATATAGATATATGAGATATATATATATATCCAGCAAATACAGTGTGTGTGTGTATATATATATATATCCAGCAAAAACAGTGTGTGTATGTGTGTGTATATATATATATATCCAGCAAATACAGTGTGTGTGTGTGTGTATATATATATATATATTTTATTTGCTGAAATGAGGGGTCAATTTCAGAGGCTATGTCTTGACTTTCCCCACAGAGTTAATTTTACCCCATTGACCAAGTAACTCATGTAAGGCTTCTTTTAATTTCCACGAATATCCATTCCAGTATACATTTGGGGTCTGATTATTGATGAATTAATGGTTCTGTGGAATAAATGGGCTCTTATGAGCTAGACCTGGCACCATATTTTATGTATATCCTCTCTAAAAGAGAAGCCATGCTGACTCTTTAGGTCCCTAGGTACCAATTTTTATTCAGCTATTACGTCTGTGTCTCAGAAACGTCTGGTATTTCCTGTGCCCCAGGGTTAAGTTATCCAAGAAAATAACTATAAGTTCATTTGTGAAAGTACTAGGGAAATATTACTCTATACACTTGTGGGGGAGACTTTATAAGAAGACTTCTTGTTTTTGAATTCATTAATCTGGGTCTAAAAACAGGAAATTGAGCAATGAATTGAAACTTTGAGGGGGGAGCTAAAATCAGCCTCCTGATCACTATTCCTTGATATATCTAGACTGTATAAATTTAGCAATACGTTGTTGGCTGTCTACTAACTTGTCTCTGGGGGCTCTATTTTTTATTAACTAACTTTATGGCTCTTTTTGGGTCAGGCTGTTCTGGCTGTGACTATTAACTTGCTACTCATTATACTAATTGCAGCTATTTTGCTTATTACATGTAAATACCATTACCTAGACTTTAGTATTTCAGGAACCTATCATTGTCATTGACATCAGAGAGCTCCATACTATAAAGTGAACCTCATACTATCACCCATGGCCTACAGAGGACAACCGAGACATTATCAACAATGCTGGTAAATCTCACCATTCTATTAATTATTATGATAAATAGAGCCTTCCCAGAGAACGTAATTGGTTGGTAAATTTTCCATCCTTACATAGTATATACACACGCAGGTCCACTTTTCTAAAACTGTTGATTCCTTCTTCTACTGTCTGACATGGAAATTCATTCATTTCTGCATTACACAGTGTGGACCATCACTCTCTCCAAGTTTCCAAAAGTCATCCTAGAAGTCCATTAACCACTACCTCCCAGGGTTATTGTCAAGCTGCTAAAACCTGTATTAGCAGGTTCGTCCCTTTCCTGGACAAATGATATTAAAATGATATTGTGACTGGACTATGGTTATTGGTCTGGTGACCTGCAACAGTGATATAGATAAATCCTGAAAGGACTTTTGTAGTCTTCCAATGCAGAGATCTTGGCATTGTCTTAATGGAAGAGGAGTGCTAGACTTTAACATGGAGCAATGGACCACCTTTGCAAAATCAGAGGTTTCAGTGCACTCTGGGGATTCCAAAGTTTTAAGTGTATTTCCTTGGATATCTCCATCCTATATCTCAGGATTTCGCTTCTTTGTAAACATGGCCTTGACCTTGGCATAGCTGCCTTGCAAGGACTAATAATTCAAACATATCTGGAGCTCCACTACTTATAATTAAATTCTAAACCTTCTCATCACTTATTTCTGCCTTCTAGCTGTAAGAGATAAGAGTCGTCTTCTGCCTGTAATCCCAGCACTTTGGGAGGCCGAGGCGGGCAGATCACGAGGTCAGGAGATTGAAACCATCCTGGCTAGCACAGTGAAACCCCGTCTCTACTAAAAAATACAAAAAACTAGCCGGGCAAGGTGGTGGGCACCTGTAGTCCCAGCTACTCGGGAGGCTGAGGCAGGAGAATGACATAAACCTGGGAGGCAGAGCTTGCAGTGAGCTGAGATCCGGCCACTGCACCCCAGCCTGGGCGACAGATCGAGACTCCATCTCAAAAAAAAAAAAAAAAAAAGTCTTCCTCTGTGCTACCAAAAAGGCCATGACTTTTGCCCTCTGCCTTATACTGTTTATTAATCATGTTTCATTGTCTTTTTCCAATGCAATAATATCACTCAGCAGGAGTCATCAAATTCCATTGTCCTTGTAATCACAACTCTTTCAAGCCTCTGAAATATAGCCCTTACCAATGTATTCTTTCTCACTGGTGTATCTGTTTCCAGCTCAATATTGGTAAATTTTTTAACAATTACACCTCTAGATAAGTCTAGGTGCTATGTATTGGGTCTTCATTGGCATTGCCACCTGGCTAGTGAATGATTTTGATCAGAATCCCATTTTGCATTCTGCTTCCTCAGACCACTTCTGGGACCAAACATTTTATGTTATGTTCCCTGGGAGACTGAAAGACAGACATTAAGACAGATATTTGCATGCAGAGAATATGTTAATGAGTGCTATTTGCAGCAATAGCTGGGAGGAAGTGAGAAAAGTAAAATTAGGCAGAGCCATAAGTGTAACTGTGGTACATTTGCATAACAGGCCTCAGCTACATGGCGATCCCTGGACCTGGAATGGGTCTTCAGAATTGTTGCAAATTGAATCAATGAGGCCAGGACAATGGAATACCTCTTTAGGTGTCATTAGGTTCCTGATATTGGGTGTGGACTGTCCCTGGGGAAGCAGAACAACTTTTGACAAGTTGGTTCCCTTTAGCTGAAAAAATTCCTGGGGAAAGCCTTAGCTGGGAGTCATCAGCAAGCAACACTCCTGCAAAGTGTAGGTGAATACATTGGTGTTGAAGGATTAGATATGGACAACACAACATAGTATCTACTACAATATTTCAAATAGTCAAAACACTTATCTGCCATGGTGCCTCTGTTTGTACTCTTTTCTGTTTCAGTTGAAATTCTTCCTATGTTACAGCTTGCAAGCTCATTTCATTACCAAGACAGTGGTGAGTTTCAGTAAAATATATATATTCATGTTTATCTTTCCCATTTCTCAAGTTCCAGTCTTGAAATCAGTACTCCCCATACTAAGAAGACTATCAGGATTTTATTGGGAACTTATTAAATTACAGGTTCATAGTTCTAATCTTTCCCAGGTTCAGATTCAATAGGTCGCCTAGCTTTTGTTGTTGCTGTTAGTGTTGTTTTTGTTTATAATTACTTTTTCTTCTAAAATGCACCCTGGGAGTTTCTGATATAGCTATCAGAATCTGGCATTTACGAATTATTTACGAATGACTGATCTAAGATAATCCCCTGGGAAGCTTTTAAAATATGGGGATCCATTTTATCTTGTAACAGAAGAGCATTCAATAGTTCCACAACTATTCTAGAAGTTGTAGGCATAGGCTGGTAATGATTGTTCCACATTTATTTTGTCATGTTTGAAACCAATGCATGCGTTTGGGATTAGGTATATAGTGTATGGCCATTTAATAGAACAAACAAAATCCATTCAGGTTTAGAATACATGATTTAATCATCTGCATGGAATAGTTCAGTAAAATGTCTATCCCAAAGTCCCACAGTTAGCAGCCTAATTTTCTGTCCCATCCTTCATTAGGGATACAACACATTCTAATTAGCATAGTAATTTACTATGGCACACTGATTCTAAAGCAAGAGAAAACAAAAGGGGAGGAAAAGGAAGTGGTATAAAAGTTTGCAAAAGAGCCAAAGAAGAATATCATTTATATAGTTAAAGGGTTCAGAGGAAAACAAAAAGGAACAAAAAAAGAAACAGCTCTAACAATTTACATACGGCACCAACATTTTCTTAGCAGTTAAAAAAAGTAAGGGTAGTCTGAAAGTCATCCTACATTTAACTTATAATACTGATAGATAGATAGATGGATAGATAGATAAGCAATTTATTCCATTATTAACCTTTTCTGACTTGTTATTTGATTGCTGACTTAATTTTTTCTGTCTGTGCTGATGAAAACAGTAGGCCTGGAGCAAATAGAGATGCTCCTTTGGGATCAGGTATTTGTATATTTAATAATATTTTATAGTGATCAACACACCTGAAAGCTAAGACATTTAATTTTAACATTCAGACACGAATGAGAGATTTTAAAAGCCAGTAATAGAGTCTTAATTGCATTATGCTTCTTTGAAATTACATTGTACCAAATAGAATGAGAAAGAGGCTTTCCTAGACACTTGGATATTTATTGGAAATAACATTTTATATTTTTTACTGGACCTTACCTTATAACTGGAGATTCTGGTAAGCTGAGAAAATGGGAATTCAGATGATCTAGATAGATATTATATAATTTAAAAGGGAAAGAATGTGTTTACACTATGATGTACAATTAGAGGGGTGTTACAAATTTGAATAATAAAGCCTATATGCATCCTAGAGGCTACATACCTTTGAGGTTTTTCTCTAAATGTATCAGTCTTTACTTGTAAAGATTATGTCTATAATTTTTATATTCATCCCCTGGCGTATGGGACAGTCAGGAAGGTTGCTTTGAAAAACAAGAGTTGGTGTGAGATGGTATCTCATTGTGGTTTTGATTTGCATTTCTCTGATGGCGAGTGATGATGAGCATTTTTTCATGTGTCTGTTGGCTGTATGAATGTCTTCTTTTGAGAAATGTCTGTTCATATCCTTTCCCCACTTTTTGATGGGGTTTTTGTTTTTTTCTTGTATATTTGTTTGAGTTCTTTGTAGATTCTGGATATTAGCCCTTTGTCAGATGAGTAGATTGCAAAAATGTTCTCCCATTCTGTAGGTTGCCTGTTCACTCTGATGGTAGTTTCTTTTGCTGTGCAGAAGCTCTTTAGTTTAATGAGATCCCATTTGTCAATTTTGGCTTTTGCTGCCATTGCTTTTGGTGTTTTAGACATGAAGTCCTTGCCCATGCCTATGTCCTGAATGGTACTACCTAGGTTTTCTTCTAGGGTTTTTATGGTATTAGGTCTAACATTTAAGTCTCTAGTCCATCTTGAATTAATCTTCGTATAAGGAGTAAGGAAAGGATCCAGTTTCAGCTTTCTACTTATGGCTAGCCAATTTTCCCAGCACCATTTATTCAATAGGGAATCCTTTCCCCATTTCTTGTTTCTCTCAGGTTTGTCTAAGATCAGATGGCTGTAGATGTGTGGTATTATTTCTGAGGTCTCTGTTCTGTTCCATTGGTCTATATCTCTGTTTTGGTACCAGTACCATGCTGTTTTGGTTACTGTAGCCTTGTAGTATAGTTTGAAGTCAGGTAGCGTGATGCCTCCAGCTTTGTCCTTTTGACTTAGGATTGTCTTGGCAATGCGGGATCTTTTTTGGTTCCATATGAACTTTAAAGCAGTTTTTTCCAATTCTGTGAAGAAAGTCATTGGTAGCTTGATGGGGATGGCATTGAATCTATAAATAACCTTGGGCAGTATGGCCATTTTCACAATATTAATTCTTCCTATTCAAGAGGATGGAATGTTTTTCCATTTGGTTGTGTCCTCTTTTATTGCACTGAGCAGTGGTTTGTAGTTCTCCTTGAAGAGATCTTTCACATCCCTTGTTTACTGTATTCCTGGGTATTTTATTATCTTTGTAGCAATTGTGAATGGGAGTTGATTTATAATTTGGCTCTCTGCTTGTCTCTTGGTGTATAGGAATGATTGTGATTTTTCACGTTGATTTTGTATCCTGAGACTTTACTAAAGTTGCTTATCAGTTTACGGAATTTTGGGGCTCAGATGATGGGAATGGGGTTTTCTAAACATAGAATCATGACATCTGCAAAGAGAGACAATTTGACTTTGTCTCTTTCTATTTGAATACCCTTTATTTCTTTCTCTTGCCTGATTGCCCTGGCCAGAACTTCCAATACTATGTTGAATAGGAGTGGTGAGAGAGGGGATACTTGTGACAGTTTTCGAAGGAAATGCTTCCAGCTTTTGCACATTCAGTATGATATTGGCTGTGGGTTTGCATAAATAGCTCTTATTATTTTGAGATTTTTCATCAATGCCTAGTTTATTGAGAGTTGTTAACATGAAGGGATGTTGAATTTTATTGAAAGCCTTTTTTGCATCTATTGAGATAATCGTGGTTTTTATCTTTGGTTCTGTTTATGTGATAGATTATGTTTAATGACTTGTGTATGTTGAACCAGCCTTGCATCCCAAGAATGAACCTGACTTGATCATGATGGTAAGCTTTTATGTACTGCTGAGTATGGTTTGCCAGTATTTTATTGAGGATTTTTGCATCAGTGTTCATCAGGAATATTGGCTTGAAGTTTTTTTGTGTGTGTCTCTGTCAGGTTTTCGTATCAGGATAATACTGGCGTCATAAAATGAGTTAAGGAGGAGTCGCTCCTTTTCAGCTGCTTGGAATAGTTTCAGAAAGAATGGTACCAACTCCTCTTTGTACCTCTGGTAGAATTTGGTTGTGAATCCGTCTAGTCCTGGGTTTTGTTTTTTTTTTTTATTGGTAGGTAGAAATTGATTAATTTTTTCCCCAATTTCAGAACTTGTTATTGGTCTATTCAGGGATTTGACTTCTTCCTGGTTTAGTCTTGGGAGGCTGTATGTGTCCAGGAATTTATCTATTTTTTCTTGATTTTCTTGTTTATTTGTGTAAAGGTGTTTTTGGTACTCTCTGATGGTAGTTTGTATTTCTGTGGGGTCAATGGTGATATCCCCTTTATCATTTTTTGTTGTGTCTGTTTGATTCTTCTCTCTTTTCTTCTTTTTCATTCCAGTTAGCGGTCTATTTTGTTAATTTTTTTTTTAATTGTTTCTGAATTCCTTGAATTTTGAAGGACTTTTTTGGTCTCTATCTCCTTTAGTCCTGCTCTGATCTTAGTTATTTCTTGTCTTCTTCAAGATTTTGGATATATTTGCTCTTGCTTCTGTTTTTTTTCTTTTCTTTTCTTTTCTTTTTTCTTTTTTTTTTTTCTTCTGTGACACTAGGGTGTTGATTTGAGATCTTTCTAGCTTTCTGATGTGGTCATTTGGTGCTGTAAATTTCCCTCTTAACACTGTCTTAGCTGTGTTCCAGGGATTCTGGTACGTGATCTCTTTGTTCTCATTGGTTCCAAAGAACTACTTGATTTCTGCTTTAATTTCATTATTTACCCAGGAGTCATTCAGGAACAGGTTGTTCAATTTCCATGTAGTTGTGTGGTTTTGAGTGCGTTTCTTAATTCTGAGTTCTAATTTGATCATGCTGTGGTCTGAGAGACTATTGGTTATGATCTCAGTTCTTTTGCATTTGCTGAGCGGTGTTTTACTTCCAATTATGCGGTTGATTTTAGAATAAATGCCATATGGCACTGAGAATAATGTATATTCTGTTCTTTTGTGGTGGAGAGTTCTGTGGACATCTATTAGGTCCACTTGATCCAGAGTGGAGTTCAAGTCCGGAATATCCTTGTTAATTTTCTGTCTCATTGATCTGTCTAATATTGACAGTGGGGTGTTAAAGTCTCTCATTATTATTTTGTGGGAGTCTAAGTCTCTCTGTAGGTCTCTAAGAACTTGTTTTATGAATCTGGGTGCTCCTATATTGGGAGCATATATATTTAGGATAGTTAGCTTTTCTTGTTGAATTGATCCTTTTACCGTTATGTAATGCCCTTCTTTGTCTTTTTCGATTTGTGTTGATTTAAAGTCTGTTTTGTCAGAGACTAGGATTGCAACCCCTGCTTTTTTTTTTTTCTTTCCATTTGCTTAGTAAATTTTTTTCATCCTTTTATTTTGAACCTATGTGTGTCTTTGCCTGTGAGATGAGTCTACTGAATACAGTACACTGATGAGTCTTGATTCTTTATCTAATTTTCCAGTCTGTGTCTTTTAATTGGATCATTTAGCCCTTTTACATTTAAGGTTAATATTGTTATGTGTGAATTTGATCCTATCGTCATGATCCTAGTTGTTATTTTGCATTTTAGTTGACACAGTTTCTTCATAGTGTCATTGGCCTTTATATTTTGGTGTGTTTTTGCTATGACTGATACCAGTTTTTCCTTTTCATATTTAGTGCTTCCTTCAGAAGCTCTTGCAAAGCAGGCCTGGTGGTGATGAAATCCCTCATCATTTGCTTGTCTGAAAAGGATTTTACTTCTCCTTTGCTTATGAAGCTTAGTTTGGCTGGATATGAAATTCTAGGTTAAAAATTATTTTGTTTAATAATGCGAAATATTGACCCCCACTCTTTTCTGGCTTATAGGGTTTCTGCTGGGAGATCTGCTGTTAGTCTGATGGGCTTCCCTTTCCCAGAAAGACCTGGTCTTTCTCTCTGGTTGCCCTTAACATTTTTTCCTTCATTTCAACCTTGAAGAATCTGATGATTATGTGTCTTGGGGTTGATCTTCTTGTGGACTATTTTAGTGGGATTCTCTGGATTTCCTGAATTTGAATCTTGGCCTGTCTTGCCCAGCTGGGGAAGTTCTCCTGGATAATATCCTGAAGTGTGTTTTGCAACTTGGTTCCATTCTCCCCATCTCTTTCAGGTACTCCAATCAGTCATAGGTTCAGACTTTTTACATAGCTCCATATTTCTCAGAGGTTTTATTCATTCCTTTTTTCCCTTTTTCTCTAATCTTGTCTGTCTGCCTTATTTCAGGAAGATGGTCTTCAAACTCTGATATTCTTTCCTTCACTTCATTGATTCAGCTATTGATACTTGTGTATGTTTCACAAAGTTCTCATGCTGTGTTTTTCAACTTCATCAGGTCATTTATGTTTCTCTCTAGACAGGTTATTCTAGTTAGCAGCTCCCGTAACCTTTCATCAAGGTTCTTAGCTTTTTGAATTGGGTTAGAACATACTCCTTTAGCTCAGCAGAGTTTGTTATTACCCACCTTCTGAATCCTACTTCTGTCAATTTATCCATCTCATCTTCCATCCAGTTACGTCCCCTTGCTGGAGAGGTATTGTGATCATTTGGAGGAGAAGAGGCACTCTGGTCTTTTGCGTTTTCAGAATTTTTTCATAGATTCTTTCTCATCTTCTTGAATTTGTCTAGTTTTGATTTTTGAGCTTGCTGACTCTTGGATGAGGTTTTGTTGGGGACAAAGTGCCTGGAGATGTCACTTGAGGAGTCTGGAGAGCAACGAAGATGGGTGTCTTCTTCCTCTGGGATCTCTGACTTCGAGGGGCACTAACCTGATGCCAGTAGGTATGCTCTTGTATAGGATGTCTCACAACCCCCTTGTTTGATGGTCTCATCGACTTTGGTGGCACAGGGAGCAGGACTCATTTAATGAAGCACTTTGGCTGTCCCTTGGTGGAGCGGGTGTGCTGCACTGGGAGGAAACCCACTCATCAGGTCTGCCTGGATTCCTCAGAACTATCAGGAGGAAAGACTAAGTCAGCTGCTCTATGGAGACTACGGCCACCTCTCCCACTAGGGGCTCAGGCCCAGGGAGATCAGAGTTTTCTGCTCCTGAGCCCCTGACTAGAGTTGTTCGAGTTCCTGCATTGAGGCCTCACCCAGTGAGGAGGGATGGGTCAGAGTCAGGCCTGAAGCGGCACTCTGGCCACAGTCTGCCACAGCCAGTATGTTAGGCTGTCGGGGATACTTCTTGGGACCAAGCTGTCCAGCCTTTCTGGCTCCAGCAGGGGAAAAGCACAGCCTGGAGCTATAGAGATGGCTGCTGCCTTCCCCTGCCTTTCCCCTCCCATTCCTCCCCCTACCCCCAGTTTAGTCCCTAAGGCGGCTAACAGTCCTATTGTTGGCTGCCACCCCTCCCCCCAGGAGCTCAGATGGCTTAGACAGCAGGTAGCCACAGCTGTGGTGATGGTTGCCCCTCCCCCCAGGAACATGGCAGGCTTAAGCAGATTCTAGCTAAGTGGCTGTTGAGAATCTGGGTGACTCTCTGATTGGGACCCTAGACCTTGATGGCGTGGGCTGATGAGTGGGATCTTCTCACCTATTGGTTGCACAGTTCCATAGAAAAAGCATGGTTTTTCAGGCTGGGTAGCAGGGTCACTGAGTGCCTCCCTTGGCCGGGGGATAGGGACTCTCCTGCACCATTTGACTCCCAGGTAGGCCACATCACACTGCTCTTCCTTCATTTCCATGGGTCACGCCAGGCACCTAGTCAGTCCTGACAACAAAACCTGATACCTTGGTTGCCAGTGTTGGATTCACATGCTGTTTTAGTTCTTTTCGATGTGAGCCTCCGATCGCCACTATTATAGTCAGCCATCTCTGCCCTGTCCCCCTCCCACACACTTTTATAAGTTTTACTTTTAGGAGCCCTAAAAGATTCTCACAGTTGAAGACCAAAGAAAAAAGAAAAAAAGAAAAATGCAAAAAGAAAAATCCTCATACTTCTCTCAAGGGAGGAGTAAAGTAGCATTTATGAGATACATTCAGAACATTCTGCCCTTCTTAACAAGGCCTGACCTCAAAAGAACGTATTTCACCAGAACCTAACTAACTGGGTTGTTGCCAGAGCTTAAATTGCCTCAGGGAGGGGATAAAACCAACTCTTGCCCACTCTAGCCTCTCATATAGGAGAAGGAAAATACTCTAGGTTAGCTGCTTCAGTGAAGAAAGAGGGGCTGAAAAGCACTTGTGAAGATGGCAGCCCACTAAAAGACTGAGACCTAATGATATAACTTTAGAATGTGTCCCCTCCGGCCGGGTGCGGTGGCTCACGCCTGTAATCCCAGCACTTTGGGAGGCCGAGGCGGGCGGATCACGAGGTCAGGAAATCGAGACCATCCTGGCTAACACAGTGAAACCCCGTCTCTACTAAAAATACAAAAACATTAGCTGGGCGTGGTGGCCAGCACCTGTAGTCCCAGCTACTCGGGAGGCTGAGGCAGGAGAATGGCGTAAACCCGGGAGGCGGAGCTTGCAGTGAGCCGAGATCGCTCCACTGCACTCCAACCTGGGTGACAGAGCGAGACTACGTCTCAAAAAAAATAAAATAAAATAAAGAAAGAAAGAAAAGAAAAGAATGTATCCCCTCCTCCTACACCTTACCAACCTTACCACAGTATCAGAATGGCTCCTAAATCATCATCCAGGGGCACAACTAAATAGAATGGTAGATATAGAACCTTACTTGGAAGAAAAGTCTCTAGGGAGTCCCAAAGACAGCAGGAGAGACAAAGCAAGGACACCAGAGGAAATTTTTGCCTCTGACACCAACAGATATAACAAACAGTAACATAGTTATAACCCTTATCCAGATAAACATAATATCTCTCACTAAAGTTCTATTTACCTGAACTTCTTTTCACCGAATATCATATATGACTCTTAACAAAAAATAAGGTAAAATTTTTTTTAAAGTCTGAAAAGAGAGAAAGCAAGAGAACCAGACTCAAATATGGCAAAGAAGTTGGAAATATCAGACAGAAATTTAAAACAAGCATGATTCATATTCTAATGATCCTAATGGAAAAAGTGGACAATATACAAAAGCAGATGGGTAATGGAAGCAGAAATATGAAATCTCAAAGAATCAGAAAGAAATGCTACAAATAAAAAAAAACCCAGAATATTATGAGAAATGAAGAATGGTCTCATCAGAAGGCTAAACATGACCAAGAAAATAATCAAGGAGCTTAAAGAAACTTCTGAAACTGAAATGCAAAGAGAAAAAAAGAGTGAAGAGGCAGAATGGTTTATTCAAGAACAGACGGACTATTACACAATAAGTAAATACACATAGGGAGAATACCAGAAGAAGAAGAGGGAAAGACAAAGAACAAATGTTTGAAACAACAGTGACTGAGGACTTTCCCAAATGAACAACAGACATCAAACAACAGATCAGAACACTAGGCAGGAAAAATATCAAAAACAAACAAAACTATACCTAGGCATATCATATTCAAACTGTAAAAAATCAAAGACAGAAACAAAATCTTAAGTCAGGGTGGGGGAAGCATTTTTCCTATAGAGGAATACCTAGATCAGACTTCTTTTCAGAAATCACGCAAGCAAGAAGAGAGTAGAGTTAAATATTTAGTGTTGAAAGAAAAAACAATACATCATTAGAATTTCATATCCAGTAAAATTATCATTCAAAAGTGAAGAAAAATCATTTTCTCTGAAAACCAAAAATGTAGGGGATTTGTTGCTGGTAGACCTGTTTTACAAGAAATATTAAAAGAAATTCTTCAGAAAAAGGGAAAATGATATAGGCCACAAACATGGATCTACATAAAGAAAGGAATAGCAATAGAGAAGATATAAATTGAGGTAAAATAAAATCTTTTGCATTTTCTATTCTTAACTTATCCAACAGAAAACAGTTTGTTCCAAATAATAACAGTAACACTATAGCCTATATTTGTGACTTATGTATAGGTATAATGAATGGCAACAATGTATAAGGGTTAAGAGAGGGAAATTTGGAATACTATGATAAGATTGTTTTTTGCCTATATAAATTTATAAGGTATAAGTGCAATTTTGTTATATGCATAGATTGCGTAGTGGTCAACTCACAGCTTTAAGGGTGTACATCACACAAATAACATACATTTTACCCATTAAGCAATTTCTCATCTTGCACTCGCCCTCCCACTCCTTCATCCTTCAGAGTCCCCATTGTCTGTTATTGGATACTCTCTGTATCTATTTGTGTGAATATTTTAGCTCCCACTTATAAGTGAGAACATACGATATTTTTCTATCTGTGTGTGACTTGTTTCACTTATAATAATGGCCTCCAGTCCCATGCATGTTACTGCAAAAGACATCATTTCATTATTTTTTATGGTTGGATAGTATTCCACTTTGTATATAAACCACATTTTCTTTATCCAATCATCTATTGCCGGACACTCAAGCTGATCCCATATATTTGCTATTGTGAACACTGCTGTAATAAACATATGAGGACAGATATCTGTTTAATATATTGATTTATTTTCCTTGGGGTAGGTATCAAATAATGAGATTGCTGAATTGAATGACATTTCTAATTTTAGTTCATTGACAAATCTCTATACTGTTTCCCATCAAGGTTGTACTAATTTACATTCCCTCCAACAGTGCAAAATAGTTCCCTCTCGACATTACATAGGTAAACTTGTGTCATGGGAGTTTGTTGTACAGATTATTTCATCACCCAGATATTAAGCCTAGTACCCATTAGTTATTTTTTTTGATACTCTCCCACCTCCCACCCCCACACTCTGATAGGCCCCAGTGTGTTTTCTGCCCCTCTTTGTATCCATGCATCGTCATCATTTAGCTCCCACTTACGTGTTAGAACATGCAGTATTTGGTTTTCTGTTCCTCTGTTAGTTTGCTAAGGATAATGGATTCTTTGCTATTATAAATAGTGCTTCAATAGACATATACATGCATGCATATTTATAATAAAATGATTTTTATTCCTTTGGGTATATCCCCAGTAATTGGATTTCTGAGTCAAATGATAGTTCTGTTTGTAGCTCTTTGATGAATAACCACACTGCTTTCTACAATAATCGAGCTAATTTACACTCCCACCAACAGTGTATAGGCATTTTCTTTTCTCCAGAACCTTGTCAGCCACTGTTATTTTTTAGTTTTTGATAATAAGTCATTCTGACTGGTGTGAGATGGTATCTCATTGTGGATTTGATTTGGCTTTGCATTTCTTTAATGATCAGTGATATTGAGGTCTTGTTTTTTTTTTTTTTTCCATAGGCTTCTTGATCACATGTATGTCTTCTTTTGAAAAGTGCCTGTTTATGTTTTTTGCCCAGTTTTTAATGGGGTTGTTTGCTTATTGCTAGTAAATTTGCTTAAGTTTCTTATAGATACTGGAT
Organism: Trachypithecus francoisi; assembly: GCF_009764315.1. Classification (NCBI taxonomy): domain Eukaryota; kingdom Metazoa; phylum Chordata; class Mammalia; order Primates; family Cercopithecidae; genus Trachypithecus; species Trachypithecus francoisi. The sequence goes on along the minus strand of NW_022681471.1, from coordinate 17,029,664 downwards.
ATCAGACCTTTGTCAGATGCATAGTTTGCAAATATTTTCTCCCATTTTGCAGGTTGTCTGTTACTCTGTTGATAGTTTCTTTTGTCATGAAGAAGCTCTTTAGTTTAATTAGATACCATTTATCAATTTTTGCTTTTGTTGCCACTGCTTTTGGTGTCTTTGTCATGAAATCTTTGCCTGGTGCTATATTGAGAATGGAACTGCCTAGATTGTCTTCCAGGGTTTTATAGTTTTGGGTTTTATATTTAAGTCTTTAATCCATGTTGAGTTGATTTTTGTATATTGAGTAAGAAAGGGGTCCAGTTTCAATCTTCTGCATATGGCTAGCCAGTTATCTCAGCACAATTTATTGAATTGAGAATTCTTTCCTATTGCTTGTTTTTGTCAACTTGGTTGAAAGTCAGATGGTTGTAGGTGCAAGGCCTTATTTCTAGGCTCTCTATTATTCTAGTTCAGTCTATGTGTCTGTTTTTGTACCAGTACCATGCTGTTTTGGTTATTGTAGCCCTGCAGCATACTTTGAAGTTGGGTAATGTAATGCCTCCTGCTTTATTCATTTTGCTTAGAATTGCCTTGACTATTCGAGCTCATTTTTTGTTTCATATGAATTTTAAAATAGTTTTTTTTCTAGTTCTATGGAGAATTTCATTGGTAGTTTGATAGGAATAGCATTGAATCTATAAATTGCTTTTGCCAATATGGCCAATTTAATGCTACTTATTCTTCCTATGCATGAGCATAGAATGATTTTAATTTGTTGTAGCATCTCTGATTTCCTTGAGAAGTGTTTTGTAATTCTCATTGTAGACATCTTTCATCTTCCTGGTTAGCTGAATTCCTAGATATTTCATTCTTTTTATAGAGATGGTAAATGGGATTGGGTTTCTGATCTGACTCTTAGTTGACATTGTTGATGTATAAAAGTGCTAGTGATTTTTACACGTTGATTTTGTATTCTGAAACTTTGTTGATGTTGCTTATCAGTTTTAGGAGCGTTTGGGCCAAGACTGTGGGGTTTTCTAGATATAGAATCATGTCATCTGCAAACAGGGATAGTTTGACTTCCTCTCTTCCTGTTTGGATGCCTTTCATTTCTTTCTCTTGCCTAATTGCCCTTTACAGGAATTCTCATACTATGTTGGATAGGAGTGGTGAGAGAGAGCATCTTTGTCTTGTGCCAGTTTTCAAGAGGAATGCGTCCTGATTTTGCCCATTTTATATGATGTTGGCTGTGGATTTGTCATAGATGGCTCTTATTATTTGGAGATATTTTCCTTCAATACCTAGTTCATTGAGAGTTTTTAACATAAAAGGATACTAAAGTTTTTATTGAAAGCCTTTTCTGCATCTTATTGAAATAATCATGTGTTTTTTGCCTTTAGTTTGTATATCTGATGAATCACATTTATTGATTTGCATATGTTGAACCAACCTTGCATCCAGGGATAAAGCCTCCTTGATCGTGGTGGATTAGCTTTTTGATGTGCTGCTGAACTTGGTTTGCTAGTATTTTGTTGAGAATTTTTACATCAATGTTCCTCAAGGATATTGGCCTAAAGTTTTCTTTTGTTGTGTCTCTGCCAGGATTTGGTAGCAGGATGATTCTGGCCTCATAGAATAAGTTGGGAAGAAGTCCCTTCTCCTGAATTTTTTGGAATAGTTTCAGTCGGAATGGTACCAGCTCTTCTTTGTATGCTGGTAGAATCTGGCTGTAAATCCATCTGGTCCTCAGCTTTCTTTGGGTGGTAGGCCATTTATTTCTAATTCAGTTTCAGAGCTTATTATTGGTGTGTTCAGGGATTGAATTTCTTCCTGGTTCAGTCTTCGGAGGGTGTGTGAGTCCAGGAATGTGTTCTTTTTTTCTAGAGTTTCTAGTTTATGTACATAGAGGTATACATCCTAGTCTTTGATGGTTATTTGCATTTCTGTGGGATAGTGGTAATATCCCTTTTGTCATTTGTAAATGCCTTCGCTTGAATCTTTTTTCTCATTAGTCTAACTAGTGGTCTATTGATTTAATTAATTTTTTTCAAATAATCACCTCCTGAATTTGTCGATCTTTTGTATGGGTTTTCATGTCTCTATCCTCTTCAGTTCAGCTCAGATTTTGGTTATTTATTGTCTTCTGCTAGTTTTAGTATTGGTTTTATCTTGCTTCTCTAGCTCTTTTATTTGTGATGCTCCACTGTTAATTTTCTAACTGTTTAATGTGGACATTTAGTGCTATGCATTTCCCCGTTAACACTGCCATAGCTGTGTCCCAAAAATTCTGGCATGTTGTATCATTGTTCTCACTAGTTTCAAAGAACTTCTTCATTTCTGTCTTAATTTTATCATTTACTCAAATGTCATTCAGTAGCAGATTGTTTAATTTCCATGTGATTGCATGATTTTGAGCAATTTTCTTAGTCTTGATTTCTATTTTTATTGTGCTATAGTCCAACTGTGTGTTTGGTATGACATCGGTTCTTTTGCATTTGCTGATGATTGTTTTATGTCTGATAGTGTGGTCAATTTTAGAGTATTTTCAATATGCCAATGAAGAGAATGTATATTTTGTTGTTTTCATAAGGAGAGTTCTGTAGATGTTTGTCAGGTCCATTTGGTCCAATATTGAGTTCAGATCCTGAATATCTTTTTTAATTTTCTGCCTCAATAATCTGTTGAATACTGACAGTGAGATGTTGAAGTCTCTCACTATCTTGTGTGGGAGTTGAAGTTTCTTTGAAGGTCTCTGAGAATTTGCTTCGTGATTCTGGATTCTCCTGTGTTGGAGGTATATATATTTAGGATGGTTAGGTCTTGTTGAATCAAAGCCTTTACCATTATGTAATGCTCTTCATTGTCTTTTTTGATTTTTGTTTGAGGTCTCTTTTGTCTGAAATTAGAATTGCATCCTCTGCTTTTCACTGTTTTCCATTTGTTTGGTAGATTTTTCTCTATCCCTTTATTTTGAGACTATGTGTGTCATTGCACATAAGATGGGTCTCATTGCACGTAAGATGGGTCTCTTGAAGACAGCATGCCATTAAGTCTTGCTTGTTTATCCAGTTTTCCACTCTGTACCTTTTAGTTGGGGCATTTCATCCATTTACATTCAAGTTAAGTATTGATATATGTGGATTTGATCCTGTCATTTTGTTAAGTGGTTATTTTGCAGAATTATATTTGTGGTTGCTTTATAGTGTCACTGGTCTGTGTAGTCAAGCGTGTTTCTGTAGTGGCCAGTAGTGGTCTTCCCTTTACATATTGAGTGCTTCTTCTAGGAGCTTTTATAGTGCAGGTCTGGTGGTGAAAAATTCCCTCAGCATTTCCTTGTCTGAAAAGATCTTATTTCTTTTTTGCTTCAAAAGTTTCGTTTTGCAAGATATGAATTTCTTGGTTGAAAATTCATTTCTTTAAGAATGTGAAATATAGGTACTCAAACTCTTCTGGCTTTTAGAGTTTTTGCTGAGAGGACTGCTGTTAGCTGATTGGGCTTTCCTTTGTAGGTGATCTGTCCTTTCCCTCTAGCTGCCTTTAATATATGTTTTTTTCATTTTCACCTTGGAGAACCTGATGATCACGTGCCTTGGGAATGATTGTTTTGTGAAGTATCTTATGGCAGTTCTCTGCATTTCTTTGAATTTGAATGTTGGTCTCTCTACCTAAGTTGGGGAAGTTCTCATGGATGATATCCTGAAATACATTTTCCAAGTTTCTTCCATTCTCCCCATCTTTTTCAGGGATGCCACCAAGTCATAGATTTGGTCTCCTTACATAATCCTATATTTATTGGGTGTTTTGTTTGTTCCTTTTCATTTATTTTTCTTTATTCTTGTCTGTCCTATTTCAGAAAGCCAGTCTTAAAGCTCTGAGATTCTTTCCTAGGCTTGGTCTGTTCTGCTCTTAATATTTTCAGTTGCACTATAAAATTCTTGTAGCGTGTTTTTGAGCTCTATCATGTTGTTCACATTCTTTTCTGTACTATTTTGTCTGTCAGCTCCTGTATCATTTTATTGTGATTCTTAGCTTCCTTAGATTGAGTTTTAACATTCTCCTGAATGTTGACAATTTTCATTTCTATTTATATTCTGAATTATATTTCTGTCATTTCAGCCATCTCAACCTGATTAAGAATCCTTGATGTAGAACTGGTGTGATCATTTGAAGGAAGGAAGACATCTGGCTTTTTGAGTTGTTAGAGTTTTTGTGCTGGCTTTTTTCTAATCTTTGTGGGGTGGTGTTTTTTCAGTCTTTGAAGTTGCTGACCTTTAGATTTTTTTTTCTTTTATCCCGTTTGATGACCTTGGGGGTTTGACTGTGGTATAGGGTAAGTTCGGTTGACTAGCTTCATTTCTGCAAGATTATAGGGGGCCAAGGCTCAGCTCTGGACACCTGCAGTACATGCTCTAACTATGGAGAACAGATATCAGTCCCTGATTGTTCTCTGGCTCCTTGAGGTTAGAAATCTGCTGCACTGAAAGATCTAAGGTACCCCCTGACCACTGGTCACAATACTGTAATGGGTGGTGCCAGGGGATCTCTCCTCATTTGCATGTGTCAGCTGCAGGGGCAGCATCAGTATGATGTGGTGCACACTCATCCGCTGCAGCAGGATGCAAGTGGGTGCCAAGGTGCTGGCCTCCATGAGGGCAATCACAGCAGCAACAGTGGCAGCCTGGCTTAGGGCAGTGGGGTATCCCCACCCCCACTGGCAACTGTGCATGCATTTGCGTTGTAGATAGTCTTAGCATGGGGGTGGGGCATCCATGGGCACAGGACTGTGTTCACCCTCTGAGCATTCATGTGGCCAGCAGTTACCTCTCAGATCAGGGGAGGTCTTTCTTTTCTTTGTGCCTAGTTTTGTTCCAGCAGCAGTGTAGGCATAGGGCAGGACACTGGCAGGGATTTGGGGGATGGTACTGGTAGGAGTGGGGCTGCTGGGTTTCTGCCCACCAATGTGTGAAGGACAATGGTAGTGCAATGGGGAGGGGAGCAGGTTGCACTCATGCTGGCAGCAATGACACAGTAGGGTGCATGTGCACACATACCCTAGTGGGGAAGAGAAGTCAAGGTCCATACTTGCACACACATGCAGGCAACGTGATGTGGGAGATTGCTATGGGCTAATGTGTGCAGGCAAAGCGGCACGGGGGAGACCTCAGTAGAGGGAGGGTGTAGTCAGGCTGCTGTGTGTCTGTGGAGACCACTCAGCTAGAGCACTCTGCCAGTCAGGTGCAATCTGCCAGCACAAGTGCTGTGATGTGGACACCCAGGAGGTACCTGGGGGTTGTACTACAAGCAGGTGCAGCCTGACTGGGCCTCCAGGGAAGGCCAGCAGACCAAGGCCTGCTCAGGTCAAATTGGCCCTGTCTCATGGGCAAGACCACCCTGCAGAGTTCAGGTCTGACAGTTCCCCTACAGATAAAGTCTCCTATGAGAGCAAGTGGAGCCTAGCAGGATGGGTGTCCCTGACTGTGCTCCATGACCAACGCTCCCACATCAAACCATCTGGGCTTTGCACTGGCTGAAGTTCTGCCCCTACCACTTCTCTAAGCAGCTCTTCCTGCCAGCTTAAGTGTCTGTGGTGATCGAGGGGGTCTCCTTCTGCTGGGATTCCAGAGGCTGGTGGCATAAGTGGGTTGCTTTTTGCCTATTCAACTCAGCCCTTCCCTAGGAGTTGGTAGGGGCCAGGAACAAGTACTGGTGCATGGTAGCCCTGTGCAGTGTTCTCAGATTCTTTGCCTTTCAGCCCAACATCTGTGTCTTCTTTCCATTCACTCTCAATGCTTTACCTCTGAAGATCTGCTAGAAGTATGCTAGTCTTTCCAATGTCTTGATCCCTCAGTGGGAGATGTTCCTCCCGGCTGCATGTAGTCAGCCATCTTTGCCTCCTTCCAGTTCCGTATGGTTTTAGTATGCCAAATATGTCTTTTGGATGTCAGGGGGACCTAATATCTAAGAAGGTTCATCAGGTCATAAAAGGCTTAATTTAAAATTTGACTTTAGAAAGTTTATCAAGTATTTAAAACACTTTACATTGCAAAATAGAATCTCAATCGCTATGTCATTTATTTAGACAAAATAACTAAAAAAATTCAAAAATGTAAAAATCTTTACTCAATAATAAAGGAGAGATTCAGTTTCTCAAACAACAAGACCCAATAAAGACAGTATGAGAACAACTGAATCTGTCTCTTTTCTCTCCCTTCTTTTTCCTGTAGTTTAAACAAATATTATTTATCATCTCTCAATATTATAGGTAAATCTTGTTCAAAAGGAGAAAACCAAATTTTATCTTTGCTCTAGTGTATTATTAAAGTTAAACCTAATTTTAAATAAAATCTCATATATGAAACTATCTAATTTTATTTGACCATAAGGTAAGATTTTAATAAACATTTTATAACTCTTTACCATTTTTTTTTGCAGAGCAGATCAATTCCTAATAAAACCCTGTTATTCTGACACATGAGCCCAGATTCTGGCCATGTATCAGCATACATTTATTTTAATGTTTAATTTATGCAGAAAGTAAATAACACCTTTTTTAATTTTAGCCGAATTGCTCACACACAGAAGTGCTATAAGCTTAATCTTTCATAAACCTTCCACAATTTGGTTAAACCTTCAGGTTTCTTCTCTGTTTAAAGAAAAACAATCCTTAAATTCTCTCAATTAAGCAAAATAACTTTTTCTTTTTTTAAAAAACACATTCTTATGCCTTTTAATCAAAAACACATAGTTTATATTTTTAATGTAAGCAATTTGGATTATATATCAGGTGCCCAGTCTCGGCTACAGGACAGAACAACACATAATGCCAGACTCTTTCTAGCATATTTAAAGTGTATGGCTAACTACAAATATTTCCAGGCCTTACCTAAAATCTAACGGCTTTGAGGCAGGCAAGTCAAACAATTATCAAAAGTCATAGAAACAGTTTGTGATTCTAAACTGTCTAGTAAAGACAGTATCTGACCTGACTACCTTAGACCAAATGCCTAAAGTTTGAAGACATTTTTATTTTAGTTTATCAATAATCGTTAAAACTGTCCTTATTTACCAAAGATTACATACTAAAGTGATGTGAACTAAAAGGCAATAAAGCTTTTATTTTTGACACAATATTTTATTTAAGCACTTATTTTTCTTTAAGCCAATTAATTAGAGCTCATTTATGTAATCATTAAACACAAAACACAAACACAAAATACATATAAGTACACAGTCAGACGGGAGATATAGTAGTATTATACATTTTTTTATTTGCCAGTTTTTAAGTTTTTCTTTACTATTTTAAAATAAGATTATCAGTCCTTTGATTACCTGTTTCCTGCCATAAAAAATTGTCAGCTAGGGAACTCTGAATTTATATATTTTAAAATTTCCAACCTTTGGGACTGCAAGTGGTTTTTGGCTACATGGATACATTGTATAGTGGTGAAGTCTGAAATTTTTGGTGTACTCATCACCTGAGTAATGTACATTATACTCAATTTGTAGCTTTTTATCCCTTAACCTATTTCTACTCTCCCTGCATCTGAGTCTCCAATGTCCATTATACCACCATATATGCCTTCGCATACCTATCGTTTAGCTCCCACTTATAAGTGAGAACATGCAGTATTTTGTTCTTCATTCCCAAGCTGTTACCCTAGAAGAATAGTCTCCAGTTCTATATGACTTGCTGCAAAAGACATGATATTTTCTTATTTATGACTGAGTTGTATTCCATTTCATATATATACCACATTTTCTTTTTCCATTTATTCATTTCTTGGCACTTATGTTGGTTATATATCTTTGCAATTGTGAATTGTGTTGTGATAACCATATATGTGTAGATATCCTTTTGATATCATGAGTTCTTTACATTTGGTTACTCAGTAGTGGGATTGCTGGATTGAATCATAGGTCTATTTTTAGTTCTTTGAGAAATCTCCATAGGGTTTTCCATAGAGGTTGTACTAATTTTCACTCCCACTAGCAGTGCATATGCATTCCCTTTTCACCATATCCACACAAACGTCTATTACTGTTTTTGTTTTTGTTTTGCTTTTTAATGCCATTTTGGCTGTGGTAAGGCAGTCTCTCATTGAGGTTTTAATTTACATTTATCTGATAATTAGTGATGTTGAGTTTTTTTCAAATATTTGATGACTTGTATATCTTCTTTTGAGAAATGTCTACTGTTATTTTTCCACTTTTTGATGGAATTATTTGTTTTTTCCTTCCTGATTTTTTAAGTTCCTTGTAGAGTCTGGATGTTAGTCCTTTGTTAGATGCATAGTGTGCAAATATTGTCTACAATTTAGTGGCCTGTCTGTTTATGCTGATGAATATTTATTTTGCAGTGCATAAGATTTTTAGTTTAATTAGGTCCTATTTATTTATTTTCATTTTTGTTGCATTTGCTTTTGGGGTCTTTAGTCATAAATCTATTGCCTAGGATAATGGCCCAAAGAGTTTTACCTAAGTTTTCTTCTGAATTGTTATGGTTTCAGGTCTTAGATTTAAGTCTAATCCATCTTGAGTTGATTTTTGTATATGGTGAGAGAGAGGGATCCTGTTTTAATTTTTTACATATGGCTATCCAGTTTACCCAGCACCATTTATTGAATAGTATGCCATTTCCTCAATTTATGTTTTTGTATGCTTTGCCAAAGATAAGTTGATTGTAAGTGTTTGGCTTTATTTCTGAATTCTATATTCTGTTATATTGGTCTATGTATATACTTTTATACCAGTACCATGCTGTTTTGATTCCTATAGCCTTGTAGTATAATGTGAATTTGAGTAATGTGATGCCTCCAGATTTTTTTCCTTAGGATTGCTTTGACTATTTGACCTCTTTTTTTCCCCCACATGAATCTTAGGAGTGTTTCTTCAAGTTCTGTGAAGAATAATATTGGTATTTTGATAGAAATTGCATTGACTCTATAGATTGTTTGGGGCAGTGTTGCCATTTAAATAATATTGATTCTTCCAATCCATGAGCATAGGATGTATTTCCTTTTGTTTGCATCATCTATGATTTCTTTCATCAGCGTTTTGTAGCTTTCCTTGTAGAGATCTTTCTCTCCCTTGGTTAATATATTTCTAGATGCTTTATTTATTTTTGTGTAGCTGTTGCAAAAGGGATTAAGTTTTTTGTTCAATTCTCAACTTGGTCATTGCTGGTGTTTAGCAGTGCTACTGATTTGTGTGCATAAATTTTGTAACCTGAAACTTAGCTGAATTCATTTATCAAATCTAAAAGTCTTTTAGAGGAGTCTTTAGAGTGTTCTAGGTATACAATCATATCATTGGCAAACAGATAGAATCACTTCCTCTTTTCTAATTTGGATGCTCTTTATTGCTATCTCATGCCTGGTTTTTCTAGCTGGGATATCTGCTTGGTACCCCAGCTCAAGATATTTTTATGACTCAAACCAATAGGACAATTTGCTGAGGTCTGTGAGCTGCTCCCCTTCAAGAGAATTGCCAATTCCCAAAATTTGTGTGAATTTAAAGTTTATTTTGCTGTTTATTTTATTGATGTTTATGTTATTCCTGTTTATTTTACTTGCTTCCAACGAGTAAGGTAAAATTTTCTGCTTCCATAATGATGGAGGACAGGCAACTGCTTTCTGAAGTTTCAGCTGATTTCCAACAGTGATGGCTAGTTCAAGTTTTTGTTTTTGTTTTTGTTTTCCTGATTCTAAGATGATAGAAAATAGTCTTGGCCTGGGGTTCCATTCCTAGGTAAGTAGCTAAATTGGGCTTTTTGTTTTTTTCTGATATTGGAAACTCTCCATAATGACTAAAAGTTAGCAGTGACAACCAGCAGGTCTTAATTTCTTCTTACCATTAGAGCTCTCAGCAATTATATTTTTTATTGTTGTTGTTATTTTGGTCTTTCTCCTATCAGATTTGATCAACTCTAAATGACGTGTTCAAATCTGAATGAGAATTTCAACTTATGGGGAACGAGGCCTATGAATTGGCTACAATGCCTTGAGCTGCAAAAAGAAAAAAAGAAAAAGAAACAAACAAAAAAACAAAGAATGATGTGTTTAGTTTCTATGTTCACTTAATTCCTTAGAAAAACGATTTTCTTCCTTTTACTTTTCTTCTACCCTATTCATCCTTCCTCCTTTGTCACCTTTGACATCAAGAAAAATCTAGAGAAGGCTTCTAATGACTCATACCCTTTAAAGAACTCAAAACAAAAGTGCTACTCACACTTTTGAGGCTGTTGTGTTTTTTGTTGAGATCATGGTCAAGAGTCATGGGCAGATTCTCCTTCAGCCTAAAGCTCTGCTTTCTTGTATTGCATTACCTGACAAGATCTTTGGCTTTTGGGGGTACCAGAGATTACCTTGTACTGTGAGAGGATTTGAGTTTGACATGTGTAATGGTGGATGAGAACAACAAATTTGGGTATACCTGAGGACAGTTTACAGAAGTGGTCTTAGTTGTTTTATTTTTACTCTAGAAAGTTGTTGTTTGGAACCCTAATTCCAGTGTAGACGTTCATTCTACAGAGTCTTCCCCATTGCTTTTTCTCCAAAAATTAAGCTCAATTGGCTTGTCTGCACATTTGCATGAGAAACTGAACTGTCATGTTCATAGATAAATGAGAGACTGTGTTTCCTCAATTCTGAAGAGAAAGGGCGTTTTAATCCTCCCAGTCAAAAGTTTCCCCTGGGTGACCGATTGCCGAGTGGGAGTGTCTGCTTTGTGGAACATCTGCAATGTGCAATGATCCTACAGGAACCCCCAACAAAATTAGTTTAAAAGGGCTTCTCCAGAAAATGCTAGTAGCTTGTCACTCTGCATTTTAAGCCCTCTCATGGGTGATAGACCTCCAGAGAGAGAAACTGAGTCATATTAAGGAGCAGAAACAATTCAGTGGTGACACACTGTGGAGTCCTGCCCACAATTAGCACATTTTGATCCACTACACTAAACCCTAGGCCACAGCACAATTACTCATTTTAAGAGAAAAAAGATGGGAAAAATTATCTAAGAATGAGGAAAGACAAGTAGAATGACCCCCTTTTGGCACCCCATTGTGTTTATGGCACCTCTACTAGCAAGTGTTTGTGTAAGATTAAAATTTTGAGGACATGTCAGCTTTCCTAGTACTGCAGCAGGTTTACATATTACAGTATTTTATGCACATTTTAAACTGATGAGCAAATTACATCAAAATTCAGAGCCCAAATGTCAACTTGCAGCTATAGAAGTCCTAAGATTTCTATCTCTCTCTCTTTTTTTTGTTTGCTTGATTTACATCTGCTGTTATGTTTCTACTGAGCTAAAAACCACTGTTTTTAGACACAGTTATTTCATTTTGCTTTTATTTTTGCAAACAAATCCATTTGTATTAATATTTCATGACTAAAGTTCTAAAGTAAAAGCTATAGCATCTTTGTGTTTATGAGTGTGCATATGAGTATGTACATATATTTGTAATGTGTTACTGACCCCAAGGTACTCAATTGGCTTAAAATTTAAGAGTACTTATTAATTAAATAATATACTCAGATGCTTTGCAAGTTCACATGACTTAACTAAAATATTTAATAAATGAATAACCTTTCTTTAAGTTACTGGTAAAACAATATTAGACATTTCTTGAGATATGTCAGCATACATTTCGTTTGCATTTATTGATCAAGTAATTTCATATTTATCCCTACCAAATATTTTAAGGTGTCAAAATTTGGCATAAGGATTTAAAATTATAAACTCAGCTCAAAATGGAATTATTTTTGCTTCTGTAATTTTTGATAAAGAGACATTTAATATTGTTAGTTTAATTTAAAAAGCTTAATCCTGAGTTATTGGTAAAATACCCATATATTTACCCTTAAGTTTCTTACTTAGATAAACACTTGAAATTCATAGGCTATATAAATGGCTAACAGGAAAATAACTTTCAATAATGACTATCAGAGTTTCCATAAATAATATAGGTAAACAATTGTATTAGTCCATTCTCATGCTGGCTAATTTATAAAGGAAAGAAGTTTAATTAATTCATTGTCCTGTGCTGCTGGGAAGGTCTCAGGAAACTTACAATCATGATGGAAGGCAAAGAAGAAACACGCACCTTCACAGGTTGGCAGAATGGAGTGAGTGCGAACAGGGGAAATGCCAGACACTCATAATACCATCAGATCTCATGAGACTCACTCAAATCTCATAAATATGTGAAGGCCACCTAATTTGGGTGACTCTGAAATACTACTGGTGTTGTCCACACTGAGCCTCCAGTATTTTATCAGTTATAGCTTAGGTTATCACATCCTGGCACTAGTTCCCATAGAATTTTATACTTGTGGGTTTTGTTCTTGTAAATTGTAATTTTCTGAATTTGCTTTTCTGTCAAATTTTGAAGTGGCAGTTTACCCTATGACCTCACTTTTCTGATGAATTTCAGAAGTGTTAATTTCAATTTGTTTAGGTTTTTACTTGTTAGGATAGAGTGCTTATTGGGATTTTGAAATCTGGTGGTTTGAAGCTTGTCTTTCAACATGGTGATTTATTTTGGATCAGGTTAAGATCAAGACAGAATAGTTTAGGATTAGTTGATACAGCAAAGCAAGGATTTGAAGCATATGTTTCAACTAGTCTTGGGGTATAAACTGTTTGATGTTCTCTATTGAAGAGTTGATTAATCTTTTCAAAAGTATCTGGAATTAACAACATAGATATTTTCAACTTTTTTCTTCCCTAGGAAGAGTTTCACAGAATAATGTAGATATTTTGGCGATGACTAAAAAATAGTGAAGTCAAATCAATATTGAAATACTGTTTTGATTTTCATTATACAACTACAGTATCAAGACAATTTGACTTATCCATAATGGCATGAAAGTAGTGCAGTGGAACTGAATAGAATTTATCAATAATCCCAGACATAAATGGTCAATTGGTTTGTATAAAAGTGACTGAGGAGATTTAATAGGGAAAGAATAGCCTTTTCAACAAACAGTGCTGAAACACTTATATATCTGTATCCTTATACAAGAAAGAAATATTGATCTATACTTCTTTACACCCTAAACAAAAATTGCTCACAGACTGAAACTTGAAACCTAAACTATAAAACTTAAAAAAGAAAACACAAGAAATCTTTATGATCTTGAGTTAAGCAAAGATCTGTTATATGTGACACCAAAAGCATGATCCATTACACAAATTGATAAGTTGAACTTCATTAAAACTGTAAACCTTTGCTCTGTGAAGAGCATCATAAAAAATTGAAAAGATAAGCTATAGACTGAAAGAAGATATTTTCAACTCAAATATATGATAAAATACTTGTTTCTGTATTGTATAAAGAAATATCAAAATTCACTAAGAAGAAAACAACTCAGTAAATAAACAGGTTTAAGAGCATTTAATAAAAAATACACTGGCAAATAAACACATGAAAAGATGGTCAACATCGTTGTTAATTATGGATATGCAATTAAAAAATTGATGGGATAAAATTTCATATGTATTAGAACCGCTAAAATTAAAAGAACTAGCCATCAATTATTGTGAGTATGTGGAGCACTAGAATTCTCATACTCTCCTGGTTGGAGTGTAAAATGCCACAACCACTATAGAAACTAATTTGACAGTTATTTTTTTATATGCCTAACTATGCTCTTAAATGTTTGCACAAAATAAAGTGTATATCCACATAAAATGTTTACAAGAATATCAATAGAAAGCTTATTTTTAATAGCCAAACTTGAAAACAATGTAAATGTCCATCATCAGGTGAACAGATAAACACTGGTATGACCATAATAGAACACTACTCAGTAATAAAAATACATTCAACTTTTGATACATGTAACAACCTGGTTAAACCTCAATATAATTGTGAGCAAAATAAATTTCATAAAAATTAGTACATATTGTATAATTACATATATGTAAAACTTCACAAAATACAAGGTAATATGTATTGACAGAAAGCATATCAGAGGTTGCCTGAGTAAGGGGAGAAGTGCAGAAGGGAAGGATTATAATGAGTCATGAACAAACTTTTGGGATTGATAGATATGTTCATTATGTTTGTATATGGTCTTGAGGGTATATACATAGGTAAAACTTTTCAAACTTTGTATTTAACTATGTTCACTTATTGTGTGTCAATTATACTCAAATCAGTTTAATAAAATGGAATTTTTTCTCCAAAAGTCCCTAGGCCCAGCCATTATAACAGAAAGGTTTAACAAAAAAGAAATAATTAAGTCTTTTATAAATCTATTCCAGAATGTATAACGAGAAAACACTCCACAACTTACATTATAAAGTCTGCGTGTATAAAGCTGATATCAAATCCTGATAAGTGGAGTTCAACAAAAAAAATTACAAGCATCTCTCTTTTATGAATATACATGAGAAAATCATTAACAAAATATTTTAAAACTCAAAACAAAAATATTCGAACCCTATAACACATTATGTCCTCATCAGGTTTATATCAGAAATGTAGATTGTTTTAAAATTTGCCCTTCAATCAATGTTTATTAACAAGTTAATAAATAATAGAAAAAAACATATCACATTAAATCTGATGGTATAAACACTGTCGAATAGTATGTGATAAAGTTCAGCATTCATTCATTATAAAAAACTTGTAGCAAAATAAAAAAGTGGAAGATGATTTTTAATCCTAATAATGGGTAACATTAAACAATTCTGTATAGAAACCATCATACTTAAATGGAATGAAACTGAAGGCATTCATTTTAATTTCAGGAAAGAAACAAAGGTGTCTTGTGTTATCACCCCTCTTTATCATTGTGCTGCAAGCTAACAAATAGAAAGCTATAACAAACAAAAACTAAGCATAGAATTTCAATTAGCCACAGATGACAGTGATATGCTTAGAAATAAAATAATCTATAGGCAAATGACTATAGGTGACATGAGAATTTAGCAAAATTGTGGATGCAGAGTCAGTATACGGAAAGAAACTGTATTTCTATGCAACAGTAAGAATCTCTTCTTGCAATTTTTAAAGTCTGATCTGCAGTAACATGAAAATAAGTCATAAGAGAAAATAAGAAAATATAACAAAAGACTTAAAGACAACTTTGCCAAACAGATTGAAGCATAAAAATAATATTAGTAAAGGCTATTTTATCATTCTTACCAGCATCATTCCTTGGTCCAAAGCCTATGACAGTTGTTGGTTATGAAACATCTTTTGCAGATGCAAAGGTACATTTTACTAACATTTTATTAAATGGTTCTGAAGATTTGGATCTTAGAAAGTAGGAAAGGTAGACTTGCTATGTCTCTGTACAATATTTAAGCTTTATTTCAGTATCGTTTTATACTAATTTATTATTTTATATCCTATTGTGTGGTTGTTGCTAAATCTACTGCTTTTAGGACAGGATTTGCCATGTAGTCTGAGATATCATTTATACAACACATAAGAATCAAAAACTGAAACTGAAATACTGGTTAGCTCAAAAAGAGATTTCTTTTATGAATGCAATTCAATGTCTTCTCATCACGTGTTGGATGCTAAATGCTGTGAATGGCTTGATTTTGCATTTTATAATCAGAATTAAATATTGACTCTTTAAGATAAAAGAAAAACAATATTAAATTCTAGGTAAATAATCACATTGGTTGAACTGTAAATCCCTTGTGATTATACTTTCATAGTACACAGTCAATATTCTTTTAGAAAATAGGTATCTTACTTGAATAATAAATAAGTGATATATCTTCAAATAAAATTATTTTTCTTTCCCTTTTTTGCTTATTATAGTTTATCTGATGTTAATGGTTTTGTCCTTTTTATATTCTAAGGACATACACATTAGGAGAGTAAGACACTACATTAATACATGAAATTTTGTTGCCACACAGTACATATTTCTGGTGAATTGTGTTTTACGTGTAGTATTCAGTTAGGGGGTACACAATTACATTAGATTAGTTCACTATTAATGTTTGAATTCAACAAAAGGGAGTAACACAGAAGTGTGGACAAACTGCAAATGTTATATCATCCTATGCATTCACTTTACTAAGTCTCTATTTAAATGGCATTTATGAAAAACTGCATGAAGAAAGTTAAATACAAAGATAATTCCTAGGGAAATGGTAATTTTCACATGAAGTGCAGTTACTTGTACCTACAAATTCAAAGGAAAGAATGATGCTCAACCAAAGTATAATTTAATTATCTCACCATTTTAGGAGGTATTGATAATTGTAGGAAAGAAAAAACAATACTAGATTCTTAGTAAATCACTGTCTCAGAAATAAACATAAAGACTGAAAAAGTTAAGTGGAGTTAGAAGTTGTTTTACTCCGTGTTCTACCTTCTTTACTACATGAAAAGTTTCTAGATCAAGGGAAAATGACAGTTATTCTGGATGCATTTGAATGAATATATTTATAATATTTGGTTATCTATTTAGCTTTCATAATGATTTTTGAGAGTTTCTATTCTAAAGAAAAAGAATTACTTGCCAAAATAACTTGCCTTCATATAACTTTTTCTCAGGACAGCTAAGCTCATCTTCAATGTGATCACATTTGTCTGTTCTCAGACTGTTGAGGAGGCTGAGGTAGAGATACAATTGACATTTTCAAGCCTTTTCAATACAGAACTTGGCTACCCAGGGGACTCATTCCTTTAAGCGTAATTATTTTATACACTGTGGTTTATCTTTTGTTGTTATTTCTGCAGCAAAGCTCTGTGAATACAAACCACCAAAATCTTTAGCTGTACTGCATTTTTACCCTTCTATGAGATCAAATGAATCTTTAGATGTTCCCTTCAACTTCTTAAAAATCATCATCAGTGCATATTTAATAAGAGGCTTATGGTATGATGAAATATAAAACACATTCTTGGTACAATTATTAAAACTATATAAGATAGCATCCTAAGTCTACAATGAGTGGACTAGTTAAATTCCACCTTTTTATTGTAATTATTATTTGGCTTATCTATTTATTCACCAAATGTCAAGTACCTACAATATGTGGATGACATTGCACTATATGTATTTTTAATTTACTAAGTTGAATATGAGTGTTATTTTCCCAGAAACTGCCAGTGATGTTTTTTAATCTCCTACATTCATCATACATACATGTCTAGATCAGTACTCATCCAGACCCTTGTGCAGGTCTTCTGAGCTTTCTCATCATGCGGCTCTGATCAATCCAGTGTTTTTCTCCATGAATTGTAGACATCCTGTGCCCTCTCAACTCCAAATTCTCTCTGCTCAAGTCATCAAGACTATTGGGGGTCTAACTGAACTTTCCCTCTCTTCTCTGCGGCCAGGAAATTCACTACAAGTAGGAAACTGGACAGTCATAGGACTACCTTTATTTGTTTATGTTTTCACAGGGATTCCTGGCATCACTACCAATTAATTAAAGTTTGAAAACTTTTATTTAAAATGCATTGTCATTTTTCCAGTTGTTTGCAGTGGGATAATGATACATATTATTCCTATAGCTTTATCATGCCAAAAAGAAGTAAAAAACTGTGGTTACATACCACTCTGTCTAACCCGTCCATTATAGATGTCTGTTATCATATCGAGGACTTTATGCCTCTATGTTATGATAGACAATAGGTTGTAATTTTCATTTTTCATAATTTCTTTCTCAGCTTATGGTGTCAGAGTTGTTTCCTTCCTAAAATATATTGAGAAGGTTTCCTGTCTATATACATTCACAGAGTATGTGTAAAATAAATATTATTTCTTTTTGTACATTGCTTAATACAATTCAGAGTGAAACTACCTGGATCTGGAGTTGTCTTTGTGGGAAGGGATGTGAATATAAACTTAATTTATGTTAATAAATATAAAGTATTTAGGTTATTTATTTTTGAGATAATTGTACTATAGTTTTTGTAAGAATTTTTTTTACTTCAACCTAGTTGTTAGATTAATTGGCAAAAACCGTGTATACCATTTTCCAAAATTTCATTTAGACAGGAAGAATAAGTTCTAGTGATCTATTGCACAGCATGGGGACTATAGTTAATAATAATGTATTGTGTATTTCAAAATTGCTAAAATAGTACATTTTAAATGTTCTCACAACAAAGAAATGATAGCTATATGAGGTGATAGGTATGTTAATTAGCCCAATTTAATTCTTGCACAAAGTACACACATATGTATATAACATCACATTGTACCTCATAAATATATGCTATTATTGTCAATTAAAATCAAAATTGAACTAAAAATATACTATTCCTTTATTATTACTTTTTATAAATATTTTATTTTTAAAACAAAAATGACCTTATTATATACAATTAATTTTATAACAAATTGTTTTGTTAAACACATCAAGTAACAAACTTCAAGTACTATTGATCTGTCACATGATTTTTCCTACCTGTCCAATGCTCCTTGGATGGCTAGACCTCCATTCAAGTCACTTCTGATGTTGGACACTGTAGTTGTTTTGTGTGTGTGTGTGTGTGTGTGTGTGTGTGTGCACGCGCATAAATTAACAATCTATATCTTAAAAATAGTCTAGGTTCCAAGCAAACTTGTGAAGAAAGTGCAGAGAATACCCATATACTCCTTTCCCAGCAATACATTACGTGTCCCTTTGAAGTTCCATATAACTGTGATACATTTCTCACACTCAATGAACCAGTAACACCATATCATTATCAACCAAAGTTTTTAGTACATATTAGAGTTCAATCTTGTTCTTGTATATTCTATGCATTTTGACAAATTTATGATAATATGTAACCACCATTACAGTATCATACAGAATACTTGTACTGTATTAAAAAAAAAAACCCTGTGCTCCACCTATTTATCCCTTCTTCTCCACCAAAACCCTTGTCAACAGATGACTTGTTAATATCTCCATAGTTTTGCCTTTTCTAGAATGCCATATAGTTGGAATCATACGGTATGTACATTTTTAGATTGGCTTCTTTCACTTATTGTTATGCATTTGTTTGTTTTATGTCTTTTCATAGTTTGACAGCCCATTTTCTTCCTCTGAATAACATCTCATTGTCTGATGTACCACAATTTATTTATTTATCCATTCAACTATTGAAGGACATCTTGGTTGCTTCCAAGTTTTAGCAATTATAAATCTGTATGAAAGTTTTGGATGGGCATAAGTTTCAATCATATGGAAAAAATAACAAGCAGAGGGACTGCTGGATCCTATGGTAAGAATACATTTAGTTTTGTAAGAAATTGCCAGTGTCTTCTAAAGTGGCTGTACCATCTGCATTCCCATCTGCAGTGAATGAATATTTCTGTTGCTCTATTTTCTCACTAGAATTTTGTGTTCTCTGTGCTTTAGATCTTTGCCATTCTTACAGGTATATAGTGCTACTTCATCACTGTTTGTTTATATGCCTTTTTATTACATTTAATGTTCATAGGAATTGCAATGAAGTAACCGTTTTCATTCCTGACGTTGGTGGTTTGTATCTTCTCTCTCATGTCATTATCAGTTTTGCTAGATGTTTATAATTTTATTAACATTTTCAGAGAGCAACTGTTTGTCTTTATATTTGTCCCAATTATTTATTCCTGTTTTATTTGTTTTAGTTCATTCCTTCACTATTTCGTTCCAACTACGAACATTAAATTTCTTCTTTCTCAAGCATCATTAAATAGAAGTTTATATTTACTTATAATCTTTATGTTTTATAAAATAATAATTTAGCATTTATATATTCCTTTTAAGCTCTATTGTCACTGCATCTCAAAAAATTGTATATGTTATGTTTTCACTATACATGTGAAAATATTTTCTAATTGTTCTTTTGGGTTTTTTAACCCCTATTTTGTCTCTATATTTTGATACTGAATATATATTTTGATATTGAATTCCAAATTAAATGTCAGAGAACATTCTCTATATGATTTCAGATTTTGGTAATTACTTTCCACCTGTTTTATATCTTAATATATGGTTCATTTTAGTAAACAGCTTCATGCTAATTTTTAATGAAGGTGCAAAATGTTGTGCAACCTCCTCCTATATCTAGTTACAAAATATTTTTCTCCCTTAAAGAAAATTGTACTAACATTAAGCCCTCACTTGCTGTATTAGCCCTTTTTCACAGTGATATAAAGATACTACGTGAGACTGGATAATTTATAAACAGAAGAGGTTTAATTAACTCACATTTCTGCATGGCTGGGGAAGCCTCAGGAAACTTACTATTATAGCAGAAGGCAAAGTGGAAGCAGGCACCTTCTTCACAAGGCAGCAGGAGAGAGAGAGAGTGCAGGGAAAACTGTCACTTTTTCACCATCAGATCTCATGAAAACAGCATGAGGGAAACCACCCCCCAATCCAATAACCTTCAACCAGGTCCCTTCCTCGACATATGGGGTTATAATTTGAGATGAGATTTGGGTGGAGACACAGAGCCAAACCATATCATTCTACCCCTGGTCCCTCCCAATCTCATGTCCTTTCCACATTTTAAAACCAATCATGCCTTCTCAATAGTCCCCCAAAGTCTTAACTCTTTCCAGGATTAACCCAGATGTCTAAATCCAAAGTTTTATTTGAAAGAACAAGTCCTTTTTGCTTGACAGCCTGTAAAAACAAACAAACAAACAACCATGTTAGTTACTTCAAAGGTAGAATAGGGGTACAAGCATTAAGTAAATGTTTCCATTCCAAATGTGAGAAATTGACCAAAACTAAGAGGTCGCAGTCCCCATGCAAGTTCAAAACCCAGCAGGGCACTCATTAAACCTTAAAGCTCCAAAATCTCCTTTGACTCCATGTCTAACATCTAGGTCATTCTGATGCAAGGTGTGGAGTCCCATTGCCTTGGGCAGGTTCACCCCTGTGGCTCTGCAGGAACAGCCTCTTTAACTGCTTTAATGGACCGGCATTAAATGCCTGTGTCTTTCCCATGCTCATTGTGCAAGCTGTCAGTGGATGTACCTTTCTGGGGTCCAGAGGATGGTGGCCCTCTTCTCACAGCTCAACTAGGCAGTGTCACAGTGGGGAATCTGTTTGGGGGCCCTAACCTCACATTACCCTTCCATACTGCCCTTGCAGAAGTTCTCCATGAGGGCTCCACCCCTGCAGCAGACTTCTGCCTGGATATTCAGGAGTTTCCACATATCCTCTGAAATCTAGGTTAAGGTTCCCAAAGCTCAGCTTTGTCTTCTGTGCACCTATAGGCCACCAACACCATGTTGAAGCTGCCAAGGCTTGAGGCTTGCACACTATGAAGCAATGAACCAAGTTGTACCTTTGCCCCTTTTAGCCATGACTGAAGCTGGAGCAGCTAGGATGCAGGGCACCATGTCCCTGGGCTACACAGAGCAACAAGGCCCTGGGCCTGGCACACAAAACCATTTTTCCCTCCTAGGCCTCTGGGCCTGTGATGGGAGGGGCTACCACGAAGATCTCTGACATTCCCTGGAGACATTTTCCTCATTGTCTTGGTGATTAAAATTCGGCTCCTTGTTAGTTATGCAAATTCTGCAGCCAGCTTGAATTCCTCCCCCCAAAATGGATTTTCCTTTTCTGCCACATGGTCAGTCTGCAAATTTTTCAAACCTTTATGCTCTGCTTCCCTTTTAAACATAAGTTCCCATTCCAAACCATCTCTTTGTGAGTGCATATGAGTGAATGCTCTTAGAATAAGCTGGGTCACTTCTTGAATGCTTTGCTGCTCAGAAATTTCTTCTGCCAGATACCTAAATTATCTCTCTCAAGTTCAAAGTTCCACAGATCTCTAGAGCAGGGGTAAAATGCCATCAGTCTCTTTGCTAAAGCACAGCAAGAGTGACCTTTGCTCCAGTTCCCAATATATTTATCATCTTCATCTGAGACCACCTCAACCTGGACTTCATTGTCTATATCTCTATCAGCATTTTGGTCAAAGCCATTCAGCAAGTCTCTAGGAAGTTCCAAACTTTCCAAAACCATCTTATCTTTTACTGACCACTCCAAACTGTTCCAACTGCTTTTCATTACCCAGCTGAAAGTCACTTCCACATTTTCAGGTTATCTTTATATCAGTATCCCACTATCCCAGTACCAGTTTTCTGTATTAGTCTGTTTTCACACTGATATAAAGATACTACCTGTGTCTGGGTAATTTATAAGGAAAAGAAGTTTAATTGGCTCACAGTTCCACATGGCTGGAGAGGTCTCAGGAAACTTAAAATTATGGTGGAAGGAGAAATGGAAGCAGGCACCTCTTCACAAGCCAGCAGAAAACAGAATGCAGTAGAAATTGTCACTTTTTTTTCCATCACATATCCTGATGCCCTCCTCAATATCATGAAAACAGCATGAGGGAAAATGCCCCCATGATCCAATCATCTCCAATCAGATCCCTTCCTCAACACATGAGGATTACAATTTGAGATAAGATTTGGGTTGGGACACAGAGCCAAACCGTATCACATGCTAATCCCCTCTGCTGACAGAACCTGGCAAACACCAATTAGCTTTATATTTCTGTGAGTACAGACTCTTATTCTGAATATTTCCTGGAATCATACAATATGTAACCTTTTGTGTGTGGTTTCTGTTAGCATTTTCAAGGTTTATCCATTGTTCAGAAGTTCTGTGTAAACTATATTTATGGCTTATTATTCATATATATATATATATATGTCACAATTTGTTCATCCATTCACTATTAATGGACATTTGTGTTTCCATCTGTTGGCTATTGTCAATAGGGCTGTTAATATTTATAAAATATTATTAGTTTGAGTAATTTCTTTTCATTTTGTGGGTATATACCTAGGAGTGGAATTATTAGGTCAAATACCAATTCTATGTTTAACTTTTTAAGGGCCTGCCAAAATACTTTTTTGACAGCACTATGTTTTGAATGTCCTCTCCAAAACTCATGTTGAAATTTAATTGCCATTTTGATGGTATTAAGATGGGGACCTTTAAGAGAGGATTTGGTTATGAGGGTAAAGCCCTCATGAGTAGATTAATGCTATTATCATGGAAATCGGTTTGTTATTACCAGACTGGGCTCTTGGCAAAAGGATTAATACTGTCCCCATTTTTTCTCTCCCTATGCCTTCCACTATGTGGTGACCCTCACTAGGTGCTGGCACTATGCTCTTAGCGTGCCCAGCCTCTAGAATTGTGAGCCAAATAAACATTTTTTAAAAATTACCTGGTCTGTGATATTGTTATATCAGCAGAAAATGAATAAGATATGCAGTGACTGAACCATTTTATATTATCACCAGCAATAAATGAGGCCTCCAATTTCTCCACATCCTCAATAACACTCGATATTTCCTGTTGTTCTATAACAGCCATCTTAGTGATTGTGAAGTAATATCATTGTGGTTTTGATTTGCATTTCCTTTTTCGCTAGTCACCAATGAAATGTAAGTCTAAACCATAATGAGATGCCACTTCACACCTACTATGATGCCTAGAATCAAAAATGTATTAATTAGCATTGGCAAACATGTGGAGAACCTCACCGTAGAATAAAAAATGTATTAATTAGCATTGGCAAACATGTGGCAAACCTCACAAACTCTGCTGTTAGGAACTTAAATGTCTCAGACACTTTGAGAAAAAGACTAAAAATTCCAGAAATAATTATACTTAGAGTTACCATATATGACTCAGCTTTTTCACTTTTAGATATATAACGGAAGAAATGAAGATATAAATTCACACATAAATATATATAAGATTGTTTCAAGCAGCATATTTTATAGTAGTCAAATAGTGAAAGAAATCCAATGTCTATCAACTGATAGATGGATAAACAAAATGTGTTATATGCGAACATTGAACGAACCTTGAAAACGTTATGTAAAGTGAATGAAGCCAGTCACAAAATATGATATATTGTATCATTGCACTGTAAGAAATACGAAGAACTGGTAAATATGTAGAGATGGAAAATACATTAGTGGTCATTTAAGGAGCTGGAGGATGGTTTGAAGAGAGGATGATAGCTAAAGAATATGGGGTTTCTTTTTAGTGATAAAAATATTTTGATTTACTTTTGCAATGTGCAGATATTAGCAAATATGATAGAAAACATTGAGTTATATAATGCAAAGGGGTAAATTGGTTGTTATATAAAATTATCTCAATAAAATTGTTTTTGAAAATGTAAGAGAAAAAAATGTACATTCTAAGTGCCTGCTGGAACTGAGTTGCAGGTATCTCAAATCAGAAATTCACCTGTATCTAGTGCTTAGTTTTTCTCCTTCAAAATGAAATGTATTTTTGTCATTCCACAATAAGCAGTTCAGCAGAGCAGAAAGAGAAGGACTCTGGGACACACCTATAGACTGGCAGCTTCACTTTGTTATATAACTAGAGGCATCTTCTTTGGAGTCACAGATTTATCAAAGCTCTCTATAGGTATGGTTTGCCTTCCTTGGTTTCATATATGACAAATTGGGAAGTACTAGTTGCTCAAAGACCCCTGCCCTCTGATGCTCACCAAGGACAATTGTGGCCTTGTCTGGATTGTTACACAGAGGGCAATCATTCCTGAAATTGTTTCAGCAAATCCTGGGTCTATAGAAAGGAGACAAGACTCAGGGATTGAGGATGGGGTATTTTAGTGGATTGGAGGCTTCCAGCTAGCTCTGCCTGAGTGACAACCTGAGAATTTTGGAACCCTGTGGTCTTCAAACTTACAAAGATGTCTGTTTTCTCATAAAGTAACCTAAGTGTTCTTTCTTTATTTTGGGGAAGTCCAGAAGAACATGCTACAGACATGTTTAATCCACATGTATTAGATGTGCCAGCTGTAATTTTTAACAATGGTTCAAGACTGCAAAGCCAGCCTGTCTGGAGAGATTGGATGCCACCATGTCAACAACTGCATCTTGGGACATCCTAAATGCAACATGCCTTCAGCAAGACCCAACCAGAAGACGTACTTCAGGGGGCAAGAGCCCTTGTACAAGTAGGAGGACTTATATCTGCACTACCCCAAAGAGTGTGGGCTGGTACCAGGATGGGATGACATGGAGAAACTCTGGAAACATCTCTTTGAGTGGGAGCTCAGAAAAAAACCCAGTCAACAGCCTATACTCATGACTGAGCCCTCTTAGACCCCTAGAGAAATTTGAGAAAAGCTTGCAGAAATGATGTGTGAGAACTTCAGTGTTCCTGCTTTCTACTAGTCTAACCATGCAGTGGCAGCACTCTGCCTCTGCCTGTGTTACAGGCCTGATGGTGGATAGTGGAGATGGGGTCACTTGCACTGTCCACATCTGTGAGAGTTACTCCCTGCCTCGTGCAGTCACCAAGCTCTTTGTGGCAGGGAGGGACATCATGGAGCACCTCACCTGGCTCCTCTTTTGCTAGTGGGTATATTTTCCTTGCATACTCTACAAGGCCTTGGTAAATAACATCAAAGGGAAGCTGTGCAACATTACCTTAGAGTCACATAAAAAGCTATGCAAGAGGTCAGAGACATCCTGAGAGAATACAAACTGCCAGATGGGAACATCATCCACATTGGGGACCAACTGTACCAAGTGCCCAAAGTTCTTTTTGCCCCGACCAGCTGGGAATCCACAGCCCGGGACTCTCAAAAATGGCCTCCAGCAGCATCATGAACTGTGACACTGACATCCAGAGAATGTTTTTGCAGAGATTGTACTGTCTGGGGGCACCACTCTCTTTTCTGGGCCAGAGGAAAGGCTTATGAAAGAACTGAAACCACTAGCTTCCAAAGGTACTCACATCAAAATTACGACTTTTCCTGCTCGATGCTTCTTTGTGTGAATTGGTGTATCCATCATGACCTCTCTGAGCAGTTTCAAACAAATGTGGGTAACCTCTGCAGATTTTAGTGATTATGGGACATCTGTGGTTCGGAGAAGATGCTTTTAAAGATCCTTGAGTTCAGGGAACAACTTGATGGGTGAGATCACAGAAGCACCAGTGGGAGGTGCCACTGTCCTTCAGGCTTTTTCAGGATGTTGAATAAAAGTGTTTTCACATTTTATGTTTCCGTATATTTTTCTTTGCACATTATTGTAAATATTGTACAAGTATCTACCTGAGTCCCCGGTAAATTCTTTTGGCTATATACCTATAAGTGTATTTTATGGGTCATTTACTAATTCTTTTTTTAACTTTCTGAGGACTGCCAGAGTGCTTTTCCAGTACCCTCACTGCTTTACACTCCCATCATCAATGTAAGAGTCTGTTTTATCCTCCTTGCTGACAACACTGCTAGTTTTTTGCTTTTTGAATAATAGCCATTTGAAAGTGGTATCTCATTGTGATTTTTATTTGCATTACCATAATGGTTAGTGATGTCTAGCATTTTTATGTGCTTATTTACTATTTCTATATCTTCTTTGGAGAAATATTTAGTCAGTCCTTAGCCTATTTTTTAATTGGCTTGTGTGTAGTGTGGCCATCTAGTTTAGGAGTTCTTTATATAGTCCAGATATTACACTGCTATAATATATGCGAGTTTTGTTCTCCTATTTATTGGTTTGGCTTTCTACTCTCTTGACATTATCATTTGATGCACAAAAATTTATTTTGATAAAGTCCAATTTATTTTTTTCCATATTCATTTGGTATCATATTTAGGAAACCATTGCCAATTTCAAGGTCATGAAGATGTACTCCTAAGTTTTCTTCTGAGAATCTCATGGTGTCAGTTCTTACACTTAGGGTTTTTATTCATTTTGAGTTAATTGTTTTTTTATGCAGCATGAGATAATTTTCCAGCTTCATTCTTTTGTATATGACTATCCTGTTTTTCCAACACTGTTGAAGATACTGTTTTTTCCCATTGTATGGTCTTGACACCCTTGTTGAAAATCAATTCAACTTATATGTATAGGTTTATTTCTGAACTCTCAATTCTATTCTATCAATATATAAACTTATCTTTATGCTATGACCACACTGATTTTATTACAGTTGCTTTAGAGTAAATTTTATAATTAGGAAGTGTGAGTTCTCCAATTTTGTTCTGCATTTTCAAAATTAATTTGGTTATTTGGGGTCCCTTGAAATCCTTAAAATCCAATAGATTTGGATTTTAGCACAGGTTTCTCCATTTTTGTAACAAACACCATTAAAATTTTAATAAGGAATGTATTGAATTTTTATATCACGTTTTTAGTATTGTCATCTTAACAATGCCAACTATTCCAATGTATGCATAAAGGATATATTTTGATATATATGGGTATCTTTGACATTTTTCAGCAATGTTTTCCAGTTTTCAGTGTACAAGTTTTGTTCCTCTTAAGTTCATTCCTAATTATGATTTTATTCTGTTGTAAATTGAATTAATTCATTTTCTTTTCAGGCTGGTCTTTATTAATGTATAGAAATACAACTGATATTTGCTTGTTGATTTCATAGCCTACAACTTGACTAAATTTGTTTACTAGCTCTAATGTTTCTGTGTATATGTTTATTCCTTAGAATTTTCTACATGTAAGTACATATTGTCTGTAAACAGAGATAATTTTGCTTCTCCCTTTCCAGTTTAGATGCATTTTTAAATCTTGTTCTTGCCAAGTTGATCTGGGTACAACTTTCAGTACTATACTTGAATAGGAATTGTGAAAGCAGCCATCCTTTTCTTCTTCCTGATCTTAGGGTCAATCTTGTAGTCTCTCTCTATTGAGTATGATGTTAACTGTACGCTTTTCATATGTGGTCTTTGTCATGTTGAGGATATTTCCTTATATGTCTAGTTAATAGATTGTTTACATTATAAAAAGGTTGTGGACTTTGCCAAAAGCTTTCTGTGCATCATTTGAGATTATGTTGTTTATGTTTTTTTAATCTGTCAACTTTTTCTTCATTCAGTTGGTGTGGTGTATTACTTTGATTGATTTACATATGATAAACTGCTTTTGAATTCCTGGGATGAATCCCATTTTGTCGTAATGAATAGTCCTTTTAATATGCTGCTGAGAGAAGATCATAAACGAAATGACAGAGATGAAAACCATGACACGAGAAATACGTGACAAATGCACAAGCTTCAGTAACCGACTCGATCAACTGGAAGAAAGAGTATCAGCGATGAGGATCAAATGAATGAAATGAAGCGAGAAGAGAAACCAAAAGAAAAAAGAAAGAAAAAGAAATGAACAAGCCTGCAAGAAGTATGGGATTATGTAAAAAGACCAAATCTACGTCTGATTGGGGTGCCTGAAAGTGAGGGGGAAAATGGAACCAAGTTGGAAAACACTCTTCAGGATATCATCCAGGAGAACTTCCCAACCTAGTAGGGCAGGCCAACATTCAAATTCAGGAAATACAGAGAACGCCACAAAGATACTCCTCCAGAAGAGCAACTCCAAGACACATAATTGCCAGATTCACCAAAGTTGAAATGAAGGAAAAAATCTTAAGGGCAGCCAGAGAGAAAGGTCGGATTACCCACAAGGGAAGCCCATCAGACTAACAGCAGACCTCTCGGCAGAAACTCTACAAGCCAGAAGAGAGTGGGGGCCAATATTCAACGTTCTTAAAGAAAAGAATTTTCAACCCAGAATTTCATATCCAGCCAAACTAAGTTTCATCAGTGAAGGAGAAATAAAATCCTTTACAGATAAGCAAATGCTTAGAGATTTGTCACCACCAGGCCTGCCATACAAGAGACCCTGAAGGAAGCCCTAAACATGGAAAGGAACAACCGGTACCAGCCATTGCAAAAACATGCCAAAATGTAAAGACCATCGAGGCTAGGAAGAAACTGCATCAACTAACGAGCAAAATAACCAGTTAATATCATAATGGCAGGATCAAGTTCACACATAACAATATTAACCTAAATGTCAATGGGCTAAATGGTCCAATTAAAAGACACAGACTGGCAAACTGGATCAAGAGTCAAGACCCATCAGTCTGCTGTATTCAGGAGACCATCACATGCAGAGACATACATAGGCTCAAAATAAAGGGATGGAGGAAGATCTACCAAGCAAATGGAGAACAAAAAAAGCAGGGGTTGCAATCCTAGTCTCTGATAAAACAGACTTTAAACCATCAAAGATCAAAAGAGACAAAGAAGGCCATTACATAATGGTAAAGGGATCAATTCAACAGGAAGAGCTAACTCTCCTAAATATATATGCACCCAATACAGGAGCACCCAGATTCATCAAGCAAGTCCTTAGAGACCTACAAAGAGACTTAGACTCTCATACAATAATAATGGGAGACTTCAACACTCCACTGTCAACATTAGACAGATCAACGAGACAGAAAGTTAACAAGGATATCCAGGAATTGAACTCATCTCTGCACCAAGCGGACCTAATAGACATCTATAGAACTCTCCACCCCAATCAACAGAATATACATTCTTTTCAGCACCACATCACACTTATTCCAAAATTGACCACATAATTGGAAGTAAAGCACTCCTCAGCAAATGTACAAGAACAGAAATTATAACAAACTGTCTCTCAGACCACAGTGCAATCAAACTAGAACTCAGGACTAAGAAACTCAATCAAAACCGCTCAACTACATGGAAACTGAACAACCTGCTCCTGATGACTACTGGGTACATAACGAAATGAAAGCAGAAATAAAGATGTTCTTTGAAACCAATGAGAACAAAGATACAACATACCAGAATCTCTGGGACACATTTCAAGCAGTGTGTAGAGGGAAATTTATAGCACTAAATGCCCACAAGAGAAAGCTGGAAAGATCTAAAATTGACACTCTAACATCACAATTAAAAGAACTAGAGAGGCAAGAGCAAACACATTCAAAAGCTAGCAGAAGGCAAGAAAAACTAAGATCAGAGCAGAACTGAAGGAGACAGAGACACAAAAAACCCTCCAAAAAAATCAATGAATCCAGGAGTTGGTTTTTGAAAAGATCAACAAAATTGACAGACCGCTAGCAAGACTAATAAAGAAGAAAAGAGAGAGGAATCAAATAGACGCAATAAAAAATGATAAGGGGATATCACCACTAACCCCACAGAAATACAAACAACCATCAGAGAATACTATAAATGCCTCTATGCAAATCAACTAGAAAATCTAGAAGAAATGGATAATTTCCTGGACACTTACACTCTCCCAAGACTAAACCAGGAAGAAATTGAATCCCTGAATAGGCCAATAGCAGGCTCTGAAATCGAGGCAACAATTAATAGCCTACCCACCAAAAAAAGTCCAGGACCAGATGGATTCACAGCTGAATTCTACCAGAGGTACAAGGAGGAGCTGGTACCATTCCTTCTGAAACTATTCCAATCAATAGAAAAAGAGGGAATCCTCCCTAACTCATTTTATGAGGCCAACATCATCCGGATACCAAAGCCTGGCAGAGACACAACAAAAAAAGAAAATTTTAGACCAATATCCCTGATGAACATCGATGCAAAAATCCTCAATAAAATACTGGCAAACCGGATTCAGCAGCACATCAAAAAGCTTGTCCACCATGATCAAGTGGGCTTCATCCCTGGGATGCAAGGCTGGTTCAACATTCGCAAATCAATAAACATAATCCAGCATATAAACAGAACCAAAGTCAAGAACCACATGATTATCTCAATAGATGCAGAAAAGGCTTTTGACAAAATTCAACAGCCCTTCATGCTAAAAACGCTCAATAAATTCGGTATTGATGGAACGTACCTCAAAATAATAAGAGCTATTTATGACAAACCCACAGCTAATATCATACTGAATGGGCAAAAACTGGAAAAATTCCTTTGAAAACTGGCACAAGACAGGGATGCCCTCTCTCACCACTCCTATTCAACATAGTGTTGGAAGTTCTGGCTAGGGCAATCAGGCAAGAGAAAGAAATCAAGGGTATCCAGTTAGGAAAAGAAGAAGTCAAATTGTCCCTGTTTGCAGATGACATGATTGTATATTTAGAAAACCCCATTGTCTCAGCCCAAAATCTCCTTAAGCTGATAAGCAACTTCAGCAAAGTCTCAGGATACAAAATTAATGTGCAAAAATCCAAGCATTCTTATACACCAGTAACAGACAAGCAGAGAGCCAAATCAGGAATGAACTTCCATTCACAATTGCTTCAAAGAGAATAAAATACCCAGGAATCCAACTTACAAGGGATGTAAAGGACCTCTTCAAGGAGAACTACAAACCACTGCTCAGTGAAATAAAAGAGGACACAAACAAATGGAGGAACATACCATGCTCATGGAGAGGAAGAATCAATATCGTGAAAATGGCCATACTTCCCAAGGTTATTTATAGATTCAGTGCCATCCCCATCAAGCTACCAATGAGTTTCTTCACAGAATTGGAAAAAACTGCTTTAAGGTTCATATGGAACCAAAAAAGAGCCCGCATTGCCAAGACAATCCTAAGTCAAAAGGACAAAGCTGGAGGCGTCACGCTACCTGACTTCAAACTATACTACAAGGCTACAGTAACCAAAACAGCATGGTACTGGTACCACAACAGAGATATAGACCAATGGAACAGAACAGAGTCCTCAGAAATAATACACACATCTACAGCCATCTGATCTTTGACAAACCTGAGAGAAACAAGAAATGGGGAAAGGATTCCCTATTTAATAAATGGTGCTGGGAAAATTGGCTAGCCATAAGCAGAAAGCTGAAACTGGATCCTTTCCTTACTCTTATACGAAAATTAATTCAAGATGGATTAGAGACTTAAATGTTAGACCTAATACCATAAAAACCCTAGAAGAAAATCTAGGTAGTATCATTCAGGACATAGGCATGGGCAAGGACTTCATGTCTAAAACACCAAAAGCAACGGCACCAAAAGCCAAAATTGACAAATGGGATCTAATTAAACTAAAGAGCTTCTGCACAGCAAAAGAAACTACCATCAGAGTGAACAGGCAACCTACAGAATGGGAGAAAATTTTTGCAATCTACTCATCTGACAAAGGGCTAATATCAGAATCTACAAAGAACTCAAACAAATATACAAGAAAAAATCAAACAACCCCATCAAAAAGTTGGCAAAGGATATGAACAGACATTTCTCAAAAGAAGACATTCATACAGCCAACAGACACATGAAAAAATGCTCATCATCACTCGCCATCAGAGAAATGCAAATCAAAACCACAATGAGATACCATCTCACACCAGTTAGAATGGCAATCATTAAAAATCAGGAAACAACAGTTGTTGGAGAGGATGTGGGAAATAGGAACACTTTTACACTGTGGTGGGATTGTAAACTAGTTCAACCATTATGGAAAACAGTATGGCAATTCCTCAAGGATCTGGAACTAGATGTACTATATGACCCGCCATCCCACTACTGGGTATATACCCAAAGGATTATAAATTACTCTACTACAAAGACATGCACACGTATGTTTATTGCAGCACTATTCACAATAGCAAAGACTTGGAATCAACCAAATGTCCATCTGTGACAGACTGGATTAAGAAAATGTGGCACATATACACCATGGAATACTATGCAGCCATAAAAAAGGATGAGTTTGCGTCCTTTGTAGGGACATGGATGCAGCTGGAAACCATCATTCTTAGCAAACTATCACAAGAAGAGAAAACCAAACACCGCATGTTCTCACTCATAGGTGGGAACTGAACAATGAGATTACTTGGACTCGGGAAGGGGAACATCACACACTGGGGCCTATCATGGGGAGGGGGGAGGGGGGAGGGATTGCATTGGGGAGTTATACCTGATATAAATGATGAATTGATGGGTGCTGACGAGTTGATGGGTGCAGCACACCAACATGGCACAAATATACATATGTAACAAACCTGCACATTATGCACATGTACCCTAGAACTTAAAGTATAATAAAAAAATTTGGCCGGGCGCGGTGGCTCAAGCCTGTAATCCCAGCACTTTGGGAGGCCGAGACGGGTGGATCACGAGGTCAGGAGATCGAGACCATCCTGGCTAACACGGTGAAACCCCGTCTCTACTAAAATATACAAAAAATTAGCCGGGCGAGATGGCGGGCGCCTGTAGTCCCAGCTACTCGGAAGGCTGAGGCGAGAGAATGTCGTAAACCCGGGAGGCGGAGCTTGCAGTGAGCTGAGATCCGGCCACGGCACTCCAGCCTGGGCGACAGAGCGAGACTCCGTCTCAAAAAAAATAAAAATAAAAATAAAAATAAAAATAAAAAATAAAAAATTTAAAAATTAAAAAAACATAAATACAATTAGAGATAAAAAAACAAAAAACAAAAAAAAAATGAAATTAATGAAAACCTACATAAGTGAATATGTATCTCATGCTAGTGAATTGTAATAGTAATTTCTCTTATGATAGCAAATGGATATAATATTTACTGCAATTTTCAGAGATAGACAAGCTGATTCTAAATTATATAGAAATTGTTGGGACATAGCCAATGCAATGTTGAAAAAGATGTACAAAATAGAAGGGCCCACACTTTTCAATTTTCAAAATTACTGATTTTAGAAATTGCTACAAAGCAGCAGTACTCAAAAGTGTGGTACTGACATAAGAACATACATCTAAATCAACAAAATACAACTGAAAGTTTAGAAATACACCCTTACATTATGGTCAGTTGAGTTGTGACAAAGATGCCAAGACCATTCAATGTGGGGAAGAATAGAGTTTTCGACAAATAATTCTGGGACAACTTGATATCCACTCGCAAATGTAGGAACCTAGCTACCTCACACCGTGATATGGTTTGGCTGTGTCTTCACTGAATCTCATGTTGAACTGTAGCTAACATAATTCCCACGTGTTTTAGGAGGAATGGTGGGAGATGATTGAATCATGGGGGTGGTTTCCCCCATACTGTTCTTGTGGTAGTAAATAAATCTCCTGAGATCTGAGGATTTTGTAGTGGGAAATCCCTTTCTCTTGGCTCTCATTCTCTCTTGTCTGCTGCCATGAGAGACGTGCCTTTTGCCTTCTGCCATGATTGTGAGGTCTCCCCAGTCACATAGAACTGTGAGTCTGTGAAACTTACATTTTTTTGTAAATTACTCATTCTCAGGTAAGCCTTCATCAGTTGTATGAAAATGAACTAATACAGTTAATTGGTACCAGTAGAAAAAGGTGCTACTGTAAAGTTACCTGAAAATGTGGAAGCAACTTTGGAACTGTGTAACAGGAAGAGTTTGGAACAGTTTGGAAGACTCAGAAGAAGACAGGAAAATGTGGGAAAGGTTGGAACTTCTTGGAGACTTGTTAAATGGTTTTGATCAAAGTGCTGATAATAATATGGACAATGAAATCCAGGCTGAGGTGATCTCAGATGGAGATGAGGAACTTGTTAGGAACTGGAGTAAAGGTGACCCTTGCTATGTTTTAGCAAAGACACTGATAGCATTTTGCCCCTGTCCTAGAGACTTGTGGAACTTTGAACTTGAGGCAGATGATTTAGGGTATCTGGTGAAAGAAATTTCAAAGCAGCAAAACATTGATGATGTGACTTGGGTGCTGTTGAAAGCATTCAGTTTTAAAAGGAAAACAGCATAAATGTTTGGAAAATCTGCATCTTCACAATGCAATAGGAAATAAAATCCCATTTTCTGAGAATAAATTCAAGCCAGCTGCAGAAATTTGCAAAAGTAATGAAAAGTAATGGCTCTCATTCTCTCTTGCCTGCTGCCATGTGAGACATGCCTTTTGCCTTCTGCCATGATTGTGAGGCCTCCCCGGCCACGTGGAACTGTGAGTTTATGAAATGTATATTTTTAAAACAAATTACCCAGTCTCAGGTATGTTTTTATCAGCGGTGTGAAAGTGGACTAATACACCTCATATACAAAAATTAACTCAAAATAAACAAAAGACCCAAATGTAGAGTGTAAAACTATAAAACTTTTAGAAGAAGGAATAGGTGCAAATACTTCTGAACCTGGATTAGGCAATTGTGTTATATATATGACTTCAAAAACACAAGGAACAAAATAATAATACATAAATTATACATTATTAATTTCTTTTAAAAATTTGTACTTCAGAAAACACCATTAAGAAAGTAAAAAGAGAGCCCATCAAATGGGGAAAAATATTGAATGAAATCACATATAGGTGGCTTATGGAGGACAGAGCAGAAGTGATAGTTTTAAGATGGCTGACTAGAGACATTAGACACTTGCCCTCTCTACAAGGAAGGATTCAAACTGAAGATAGATAATCAGACTTTGAATAGAACATCTGGGAGAGAACACTAGATTTCAACAGAGATGTCACAGGAAACACCCGAGGCACAGAAGGAGAAGGAAGTGAACATCCATTTTGGCTGAGATTGGCTGGGAGCCCCAAGGGGCTCTATATTCCAGGGTAAATGAAGGACTCTCAGTTGTCCAAATCCCCATCACAAACTGCTGCAATTTGAAGCACAGGAGAGGTCCTGTACCCACACAAACTCTGAGACTAGGTTCAGTGATGATCTGGAGGCTCTGTGAGGGCATTACACTAGACAGGTAACTCACACTGGGTCACACAATCCCCTGAGAGTTACGCGGCTGTAGAACAGCACCACTGTGAGAACATAACTGTCACCAAACTTCATTAGACCCTGAGATCCACAGCCCTCATATTTCCTAATTTTAGGAGGCCCCACTGACATTCCACAGCATTCACCTGGAGAACTAAAGTGGCACAACACAATCTGGACCCAAATGTGCTGCAAAGTCCTCAGTACTTTAGCCCATATAGAGTACCACTTCTTCCAAAAATGAACAGTGCAGTACACCAAGAAGGTAGGCCCCTGGGACAGAGGAAACAAGAGGATGATTTCCAGACCCTGAGATCTTTCTGGCTGGGGCTGTGAGAAGAGACCCTGCCTCCAGCAGTGCACCTGGCATCTCTATCCACAACAAAACTTAACCACAGCCACCACTAATAATAACCACACTCCAAGCCATTGAGGAAATCAAAGATACCATTGATGCCATTTACAAGTGCCACATGCATCTGGAATCAAATCCAAAAAGCTGTACCTAACCAACATCATTGATACAGCTTCAGGAAAATATCCTCCCCTATGACAGTAAATTTAAAAAATTAGAGAAAGTGACTATTACACCAGGTATGAAGATATGAATGTAAGAACACAGGAAACATGAAAATGCAAGGACATGTGGCACCTCCAAAGGAACACAATAATTCTCCAGCAACACACGGAAATCAAGTAGAAATTCAGAAAATAACAGAAAATGACTTAAAATTTAAAACTAAAGAATCTTAGCAAGATAGAATTCCAAAAAGCAGTACAAATGAATCACAAAAAAATTAAAATATTAATGATAAATTTACAAAAGAGATACGTGTCACACAAAAAACAAATTCTGGAACAGAAGAATTAATTGAACAAGAGAGAAAATACATTTTAATGCTTCAAGAATACACTGGGTCAAGAAGGAAAATGAATCTAAGTACTTGAAGACCTGTCTTTGGAAATAACCCAGTCAAAGTAAAGAAAAAAACAGAATGATGATCTGTCTAATATTGTCAGGGACACAGGAACTGGCTAGATGTCATGATGAAGATGCCAAAAACAATTATAACAAAAACAGAAATTGGCAAATGGGACCAAATTAAACTAAAGAGCTTCTGCACAGTAAAATAAACTATCAACAGAGTAAACAGACAATGTACAGAGTGGGAAAATATCTGCAAACTATGCATCTGACAAAGGTTTAATATCCATAATCTATAAGTAACTTAAATCCACAACCAAAACACAAACAACCAGATAAAAAGTGGGCAAAGAACGTAAACAGACACTTTTCAAAAGAAGACATACATACACGTTCAAAAGACATACACACACTTTCAAAAGAAGCCAAGAAGCATGTGAAAAAATTCTCAACATCATTAGTCTTTGGAGAAATGCAAATCAAAACTACAATGAGATACCACCTCACACAGTAAGAATGAGTATTACTAAAAAGTCAAAAAAGAACAGATACCGGCAATGCCATGGAGAAAAGGGAATGCTTATACACTGCTAGCGGAAATGCAAATTAGTTCAGCCATTGTGGAAAGAAGTTTGGTAATTTCTCAAAGAACTCAAAGCAGAATTACCATTCGACCCAACAATCCCATTATTGGGTATGTACCTAAAGGAATATAAATCATTTTAGTATAAAGACACATGCACGTGTATGTTCATTGCAGCAGTATTCGCAAAAGCAAAGACATGGAAACATCCTAAATGCCCATCAGTGGTAAACTGGCTAAAGAAAATGTGGTGCATGTTCACCATGGAATATTATGAAGCCATAAAAAAGGAGCAAGATTACACTTTTTTTTTTTTTTTTGGCAGCAACAGGGATGGAGCTGGAGGCCATTATTTTAAGCAAACTAATGCAGGAACAGAAAACCAAATACTGCATATTCTCATTTATAGGTGAGAACAAAACGTTTAGCACATATGGTCACAAAAAAGGGAACAAGAGACACCAGGGCTTACTTGGTGGTAGAAAGAGTGAGGAAAGTGACGATCAAAAAAAAAAAAAAAACAAAAAGCTACTTATCGAGTACTATGCTTATCACCTCGGAGACAAAATAATCTGTACACCAAACCCCTGTGACACACAATTTACCTACGCTGCCAACCTGCACCTGTACCCCTGAAATAAAATAAAAGTTTAAAAAATTAATTATAAAATATACTAAAATGATTTTGTTTATTAACTTTGTATACTGTGACCTGGAAAAATTTGTTTTTAATTTTTATGAGCTATAATTCACACCTAATAAATTCATAATCCTAAGTTATAGAATACACTGACTTTTTATCTATATGAAATTTTACAACAATCATGACTAATAGCAGAACATTTTGTTAACTCCAAAATAATTTCCATAGCAATTAAAAATCCCTCTCATTTCTCTCTACCCTAGCCCCTGTGAACTGTTAATATACTTTCTGTGTCTATAAATCGGCCTATTCAGGATATTTCATATAAAAGGAATTATATCCTATGTGTCTTGACACTTTAAATAGGCATCACGTTTTCAAGTTTCATCCATGTTGTAGCATATATCAGTACTTCATTCTGTTTTTTTTTTGTTTTTTTTTTTTTTGTGAGATGGAGTTTCACTCTGTCGCCCAGGCTGGAGTGCAGTGGCCGGATCTCTGCTCCCTGCAAGCTCCGCCTCCCAGTTCACGTCATTCTCCTGCCTCAGCCTCCCTAGTAGCTGGGACTACAGGCGTCCACCACCACGCCTGGCTAATTTTTTGTATTTTTAGTAGAGACGGGGTTTCACCATGGTCTCGATCTCCTGACCTCGTGATCCACCCACCTTGGCCTCCCAAAGTACTAGGATTACAGGCGTGAGCCACCATGCCCGGCCCAGTACTTCATTCTTATATATGGCTATGAACTGTTGCTCACTTTATGGAGATGCCAAATTTTGTTCATCCATTTATCAGTTGACAGATATTTGGGTTATTTACACCTTTTGGTTGTAAATAATGCTGTTATAAACATTCATGTTCAGGTTTTTGTCTGAACATATCATTTTCCTTGGTTACATGTCTAGGAATAGAATTTCTCAGTCATATGCCAAATCTAGATTAATTGTTTCTTAAAGTTATTAATTAGATTTCCTTCTCACTGGCAATGTCTAAGAGTTCAGATTTCTCTAGATTTTTG
Organism: Trachypithecus francoisi; assembly: GCF_009764315.1. Taxonomy (NCBI): domain Eukaryota; kingdom Metazoa; phylum Chordata; class Mammalia; order Primates; family Cercopithecidae; genus Trachypithecus; species Trachypithecus francoisi. Next base: position 16,991,092 of record NW_022681471.1, on the reverse strand, counting down.
CCAATATTTCTTATTGTGTATCTTTTTCGATTACAGCCATCTTAGTGGGTGCTATGTGATATCTTGTTGTAACCAAAGTTTATATAGGTTGTTTTTTGGCAGGGTTGGTATTTTAGGCTTTGCTATGTAAACAATCGTGTCTCTTGTAAGTAACATTACATATTCTACATTTCCAAACTTTATGCCCTTCATTTATTTTTCTTGCCTTTTAGAACTACCTATGACTGACAGTGCAAGACCCAGTATTTATGATGAGAACAGATATCCTTATAGTCTCAAGATAAAACTTACTTGGCAATGACCTTTTGTATTTATTGCTAGACTTTTCTCTCTATAATTTGTTAAAAAACTGTTCTTTTCTATCATGCTGGATATTGAATTAACATTTTTTTCTTATATGTTTTAGTTTTGTTATTAGAATCACTCTGGTCTTATAAGATGTGTTGATAATTGTCTTCACTATTCTTTTCTGGAAATTTTTGGTTTGGGTAAAATAAGTAGTTTCATTCTTTAATTAGTTGGTTGAATTTACCAATAGCCACCTATGCCAAGCATTTAATTTGATGAAATATATTTTAATTATGAATGCGGTTTTGAATTTTTTTAGAAAAGGAGTACTGTGACTTTATTGATTCTTGTGTGAGCTTTGATATTCTTTCTGTTTCAAAAAATGTCTCTACTCCATCTGTTTTATTAAAAGTATTTTTCACGCTTAATCTTTCTGGAACATTTTGAGAAGAAATGATATTATTTTTAAGTGTTTCGTAGGATTTAGAATTGAAGCCATCCAGTCCTGAGCTTTTATTTGATATATTTTTAATTCTTCATTCAATCTCCTCACTCATTATGAGTCTGCTTAGATTTTCTATTTTCATGATTTGGTGTCAGTAGGTTTTATGTTTTCAGAAATTTATTCATTTATTTTATGTTATCCAATTTTTTGACATATAACTTTTATAATAGTCTCTTATGTCCATTGGTATTTCTGTGGTATCAGTTGTAATATTCCCTATTTCATTGCTGATTTTATTTTTTTCCTTTTCTTCTTTTTTATTCTAGCTAAATACTTGCCAATTTTGTGATTCTTTTGGAAAAATAAACTCTTAATTTTGAGGATATTTTCCATTATTTTTCTAGTCTCTCATTTATTTCTGCCCTGACATATATTATTTCCTTCATTTTCCCAACTTTGTGCTTAGTATTTTTTTTTAATTTTAATTCCTTGAGATGTAATGTTAATTTGCTGATTTGAGAGCTTTCTTCTTTTTTAAGACATTTATGGCTATGAACTTCCCTCTTCTAACTGATTTTGCTAAGTTCCATAAGTTTTGATATGTTGTGTTTACATTTTTTTGTCTCAAGATATTTTAAAATTTTGTTTTTCATTTGTTATTTGATCCAATGGTTGTTCAGGGGTGTGTATTTTAATTTCCACATACTTGGAAGTTTTCCAATCCAATTGTTATTGGATCCAACCCAATTGTTTTCCAATCCAACTGTTATTGTTATTGTGGTTAGAAAAGATATTGATAAAATTTCAAACTTCTTAATTCTTAAGGCTTGTTTTGTAGCCTAATGCACCTACCCTGAATAATGTTCTCTGTGTGTTTGGTAAGATTCTGTATTCTGTTGCCATTAGTTGGAGTGTTCTCTTAGGTCCATTTGATCTAACATAAAGTAACAAGTACAATATTTTGTTTTTATTTCTCTATCTGGATGTTCTATTTATTGATAAAAGTGTGTTATTTAAGTGTCCTACTATTATTGTATTGCGGTCTCTCTCCATTTCTACCAACATTCTCTGTACACACACATATATATATATAAACTTTATCTCTTTTTTTGGTTTTTGACTTGAAGTCTATTATGTCCAATACAAATATAGGTATCCCAGCTCTCTTTTGGTTTCTAGATGCATAAAATATCTCCCTTCATTATCAATCTATGTATGTCTTTAAAAATAATGTGAGTCTTTTGTAGGGAGCATATACTTGAGTATTTTTTAAACCATTTAGCTATTCTTAAAGGTGTCCAATAAATCCTGTAGGCTTTATTTATTTCTTTTCATTCTATTTTCTTTTATTTCCTGTGATAGAACATTTTCAAATGACCTTTGGGTTTACAGAATCTTTATTCTGCTTGATCAATTTTGCTAATACTCTCTATTATATTATATTTTTTATTTAATTAATTGTATTCTTCAGCTCTAGAATTTCTGCTCTGTTATGGTTTCTCTCTGTTAAACTTCATTTTTGTTCACATATTGTTTTTGTATTTGACTGAATTATTTATCTGTATTTTCTTGTAGTTTACTGAGCTTCTTAAAATAATTGTTTTGAATTCCTTGTTAGAAAATCCACAGATCTCCATTTTTTTGAGATCAATTACTGGAAATTTACTGTGTTCCTTTGGTAGTGTCATGCATCCTTAGTTTTTTAGAATTTTGTTGCCTTGCATGGATGTGTGTGCAATTTATTGAGAAATCACCTCTTCCAAACTTCTCGCACTGCTTTAATTGGGGAACGACCTTCACGTACTTGTAGGTGTGAGTGATGGCTGGGTGAGTGGAGGGTGGGGGAGTACAGCAGTTCCAGCTCTGGTGAGGGTGCATCAGTGTTGTCTCCATGTAGGTTTGTCTTCTGAGGTCAGTGTCAATGAAGATTTTGGGGGTCTTCAGCACATAAGATGGTAGTTGTCTGTGGTGGCAATAAGGACCATTGGAATCTTCTGTGGCAAAAGCTACTGACATACTCTTGATCCCTTTTTCTCCTACAAGGAAGCTGGAGCCCAGGGTATCCCTCTAAAAGCCACATGGGTGGACTTGTGATAGTAATGTCACTAGGGTCTATGCATGAAGCTCACGGAGCAGCCATAGACTTGGGATCAGGAACACTGGCATGCCTGGAGAGACCACAACTACTGGAATTAATGCAGCAGTGGCACCAGTGCACAGGGTACAGGCAACCCCACTGCTGCTTTGGTAATAACGTACAAAGTATGGGTGCTTGTGGTACAGCTGGGGATCTGGAACCCAGAGCATGGGTTTTCACAGACTATATTGGCTCTGGTTCCTGAGCATGGGAGCTCTTGCTCCAGGGTGGCCCTGGTGTCCTAGGCATAAGTAATCATGGGAAGATTGTGGTTCTGGGGTCTGGGGTGCACATGGGGTTTTGGAGATGGTTGCTCCAATTCCAGGGCAGCACAATAGCATTGCCTTCTTGGGAGGGATGGACATGGCAGCATTTCTCTCTTAAAGGGGTCCCACAACTTTAATGGCTATTGGACTGCCAGTGTCCTCTACAGATCAGACCACTGAATACTATGGTGACCCCTACCAGGTGGCTGATATTAATAGTCCTTACCCTTTTTCTTTGTTTATTATTATTATTTAAGGTAACTTTGAGTTATTTAATCTTGCTTAAATGTATTTTGGTTAGTGGACACACTGTTATGGATCAAAAGGTCAAAATGTATCCCTTTTCAAATTAATTTATTGATGCCCTATATTCCCATACCTCAGAATAAGACTATATTTGGTGATAGGGCTTTCAAGGGGATGATTAAGTTAAAAAAGGTCATGTGGATGGACCCTAATCCAATATGACTGGTATCCTTATAAGAATAAGATATTAGAATGTCAACAACACACAAACTGAGGGAAAACCATATGAGATCACGGCAAAAAAGAGGGCATTCGTAAGCTATGGGCAGGTGCCTCAGTAAAAATCCAACTTGGTGACACCATAGTCTCAGCTTTATCATCTCCAGAATTGTGGGAAAATTAATTTCTGCTGTTTAAGCTATCTAGTGTGTACTATTTTGTTAAGGTAGCCTTACAATCTAATTCATACACTTTGATTTTAAGATTTTACATTTATTGTGGCTTTTTATGACCCCAAATATTGTCTATCATGGTGACTTTTTCTGTATAAGCTAGAAAATGACATGTATTTGGATGTATTAAAAATAAATTTTATAAATTCTACCTAATGCAATTACCTAAATTATTTTCCTCCTGTTATTCTGTTAATTATTTGAGAAGAGTATCGAAATCTCCAACTATTATTTCAAATTTGTGTGTTTATCCTTTATTAGTTTTTGCTTCATGCATTTCGAAACTCTGTGATTAAATTATGAACCCATGTAGAATATTATATCCTTATGAAATAGCACTTTTTATCTCTATTTTTCTAATATTAACATAGCCACTCCAGCTTCCTTTTGATTAGTGTTTGTATAACATACTATTTTCATTTACTTTTAACATATTAGTGTTCTTATATTTAAAGTTTGTTTTACGTAAACCACATGCATTTGAATTTTGCTTTCATATACGTTATGATAATCTATTTTAGTTAGAAAGTTTGGCTCTGTTCTTTACAATATGTTAGCTGCTAGCTACATGTACCTATTGAGTACTTGAAATATGACTAGTCTCAATTTAGATGTGTCATAAGTATAAAATAAACATGGGATTTTGGAGACTTAGTCTGGAAACAAATGATATGCAATATCTTATTAATACACTCTTCCACTGATTATATGTTGAAATTATAGTGTTTTAAATATACCAGGTTAAATAAAATATATTTCTAAAGTTAATTTAATCTTCTATGTTTACATGGATAATCTGAATACCAGAAAATTTAAAATGCTGTATATGATTCACATTATAGTTCTTTGAGACAATGCCTGTTTTACCATTGGGATTTAATGTACTTATTGATATTTTGTGGTTTAAATCGGTTATGTTACTATTTATTTTCTCTTTCATATGTTATTTGTTCATTTATGTTTACCTCATTTCTTGCTTTATTTGGAAATAATGGAAAGTTAATTTTATTTTTTCCCACCAAATGTATTACTAACTATATTTCTTTTGCTTTTTATTGATTGCTATAGAAATTTCAATATACATATTTAGTTTATTATAGCCAACCTTTAATTAATATTATATTGCTTAATTGCCTTACAATTGAAATTTTCTATTTCACCTTCTCATCCTTCGGGTTACCAGGTTATATATTTTAATTTTATAATCTGTATAATTTTACTTTAGTCAACTATCTTGTAAAGAGATCTTTAAAATGAAAATGTTTTATACTTACCTCCCATAAATCTTTATATGTTTTTGTATATAGTTTCTAGTACTATTTATATTTTTATGAATGCCCAGATTTCCACATGTATAATTTTACATTTTTCTGAACATTTTATTAACATGTGTCTGTGTGTGTGAAGGTCTGGTAATTACTAACACTTTATCTTTTATCTTAAAAATATTTATCTTTAATTTCTGAATGCTATTTTTGTTGGGTATATATTTCTAGGTTGACAGTAATTTACTTTAAAAATGTCATATATTCTCTCATGGATTTAATTATTTTTAACATGAAGCCTACTATTGTTATTATCTTTGTTTTTTTTTGTATATATGGTAATCTTTATGTATTGTCTTCTTTCTCTGTCTATATTTAAAATTTTCTCAGTGTTTTCAGAAATTGATTATGATTTGCCTCAGATGGTTTCTTCAGGTTTTTTGATGTAATTTTAAGAGCTCTAGTTTCGATCAACATTTGAATATATTTTAGATTTGACCAACTCTACCCAACTAGGTCTAATCTGAATGAGAATTTGTGTTCAACTTACCTTATGTAAAGTGTGGATTTACTGAACATGAGAATAATACATACTTGACTATTTTCCTACCTGCATCTTTTATCTTGCAACATATGGATTCAGTAATGTAACCATACTCTCCCTCTTTTCCTTCTGGCACACTTTTCCTTTAAATATTGGAGCCCTCAAAATAATCTTTGAAGAAAGGCACAGACCACAGACTGTTTCTGTGATTTATGTTTTCCTTTCTTCTGGGCATGTACTTAGTTCTACCAAAATAAACTTCAAAACTGATTGAGACCTGTCTTAGATCCTTTTCAGTTTACAAAATGGCCACTAATGGAAGGGACTCTCAGTGGAGGTGGCTTTTGACAAATCTCCTATGGGTTCATGACAACAGCCTGGACTATGTTTATTGCTCAACCTCAAATTGTCTTTATTGCTCAAAGACAATTTTCCAAATTCTGGGAGCTTCCCCCTCCGCAGAATCCACGATCTCACTAAACTTGGTTGAGAGCTAACGTTTATTTTGCTGTACAGCTCCTCGTTTTGGAGTTTTACTCACTTCCAACAAGGAAAGCGAGTTTTCCCACCACCATCATGATGGAGGACAGGCAACTCCTTTCTGGAATTTCAGCTCACTTACAACAGGGAAGGCAAGTTTTACTTTTGTCCTGCTTCTGAGATGGTAGAGAGCAGTCTTCAGCCAGGGCACCATTCATAGGTAATTAGCTAAACTGGCATTCTGTCTTGGAAATTCTCCTTAAAGACTACAAGTTAAGATTTCACAACCAGCCGCGAATTAATTTCTGCTTACCTTCAGAGTGTTTTGTTGTTGTTTTCATCTTTCTTGCATTGGATTTGACCAACTCCACCCAACAAGGTCAAATCCAAATGAGAATTCCAAGTTATGCAGAACCAGGGTTTTGAATTGGCTAAAATTCCCTGCAGCTGCAAAAATAACAAATAACAAACAGTGATCAAAAACATTTTTTTGACTTCTTGAGGGATTTCATTTACATAAGAAGGTTGCCTTTTACTAACCAAGCTGCCTCTAGTTTGTCTGGTTTTCTTCTGAGAAGAACAGTAGTGGCCATTTCATGCTATATTTCAGTAGCTAAGATTCTGCTCTTTTCACTGTGGCAGCCTGGATTTGGCTGTTAAATAAAGTTCTTTCTGGTTTGATATTTATGTTAATTTAGTATATCAGCTGTTAGTTCTAGCTAAAATAGAGTAGTGAGAGATTTGAAAGAAATTTTTAGGAGCTTTATGGTTAAAGTAAACTTAATTAAAAGCTGGTATCCACACTACACACACACACACATACACACAGGCTTTATCTTTATGTTTCTTCTCTTTTTATCCTGCTTTTGGGAATTTTTTTTTCCAGTGGACTGAAGCCTTTTTCAAGAAAACACCATGTGCTTTGTTTCTTTTTTAACTTCCTTTCTTGAAAAACTATTCTTTCATTTACTTTTCTTCCACCTTATTCCTCTTTCCCCTTTGCCATCTTCTGTACCAAGTGAAAAGACCTAGAGAATGCTTCTAATCACTCAGACTCCTTAAGTAACTCAGAATAAAGATGCCACTCACCCCTCTTTTAGGGTTTTCTGCTTTCTTTGTGAAGTCACTAGAGCCAAAGGCAAATTCCCCTCAGTTCTAACTCTGTGCTCTTTTGCATTATTTACCTGACCTTTTTAGCTTCTGAGGGTATCAAAAATCACTTTGCATTATGACAAAATTTTTTATCTTTGTATTTGTAATAGCTTGGTAATTGATAAATTTTGGGAAATGATTAAATGGCAGTTGTTTACAGTAAATAGTTATTGCTACGGGGGCTACTCTTTGTATGTTTAAGATAAGAAAGAGTACAGTTCAGACATGTAAAGAAATATTTTTGTAGCAAAGTACAATGTAAAGGCATGACATGGCATAGTCCCATGATATCTCTCTCTTTTTGGAGACCCAGCATTCAGTGTGGGCTCCTCTGAGAGCTCAGTGGTCCAGTTAAAACATAAAGACTAAATTTAGAACTACCTATTTAAATAAAATTGGTCCACTATAAAATCCTTTGGTAGATTTTTATAATTTTATGTTTGACTTGGCATACATTTTTAATCTTCTTCTAACACAACCAGACTTTCCTTCTCTATATTTTGATATGTAAATTTTTGCTATCTGAGTTTCACCTTAGAGCTGTTTCATTAGTATGCAGATTTAGGGCTATCTAGCTGACAATTGCCTTGGATAGTGTAATAAGTTATCAAAAAATTGGAAGTCTAAAATAAGAAAGAAAAAACAGTCTTATAAATTTATAAGATCTGCTCCTGTCTACGTGTCTGTGTATGTATTTATGTGTTCTGTATATAATGTTTCACTGCTCAATATAGATATATATGTATGTTCTAATTAGTTGGCTTAACTAGTAAAAAAATTGTATCAAAAAGTAGAAACTTTAATCCTAAATGCTTTTTCAAGTTCATGTGACTTAAGTAAATTTTTAATTAATAAGCTGAATTTAAAATTTTTGGTAAAATAAAATTAGAAATGTCTTCAGAATGGTCAGCATACATTATTGTTTAGATATATTGGTCAAGCAGTTTTTTATTTTATCTCTACTAAATATGATAAGTTGTCAAAATTTGGCATGAGAGTTATAAAGCTATAAATGCCTCCCAAAACAGAATTGTGTCTGTGTATTTTTTTGATAAATAAGATATTTTAATATTGTTGGTTTAATAAAAACAGCTAAATCCTAAGCTATGAGTAAAAGACCCATTTATGCAACCTTAAGTTTCTTACTTAGGTAAGCACCAGAAATTCACAAGCTCTAATATGATTAACAGAGAAATAACTCCAAACGATGGCTATTGCAATTTTCATTTAAAAAAACTAGGTCAATTATTACTAAATAATAAATCAATTAGGTAAATGTAAATGAATAAATGAATAAATGCTTGAAAATAAGCTTTTCAAATAATTTAGAATCTAAGGCTATATTAAATTAAGTAATAGACATTTATTAACTATCTGGGTCATTTCTAATTAAAAAATATATATATTAGAGAAAAAATTTCTAAAAAATATGTTCTTATTAAAAGTAATTTTATATGAGAACAAGTCTTGTACAGTAAATTTCTCTCCTAGAATGAAATAAGCAGCTATTTAAGAAAGATTATATTTAAGATAAAACACAAAGTCCAAGTTGGTTGTCAATTACTTGTTTAAGTACTAATAATGTTTGAATAAAGAGGAATTAAAAACATCTTTGTGATTAAGTTGGCTATAATTAAAAGAATATCATTTATAATAATTTTTCCAGAGACTGAGTTTTTATATTAAAAATACAGTAATACACTAAAAATTGGTTAGAGAAACAAAATTTTTACAAAGTATTAATTTACTCAAAAATTATAAAATATTTTAATTTTAATCCAAACATTCAACTTTTATTGGTTCTTACTCTTTTCAGGTTTTTTCTCCTTTTTGAGAAGACCTGAGATAATAACTTTCTCCTTCAACTTTTTCATCAGCTCCCATAACTTTTTCCTTAGGTTCTAACTGCTGTTGTAGCCTGATGTTAAAAATGTTTTATTCTAAAGGTATAAAGAAAATGTTTTCTTCCAATATAACATTCTGTACTCATCTTTTCTTAATATGTTTAAATTGTTCTATGAAACCAAAATACTCACTTATTACCCAGGATGCACTCCTCCAATGCCTAATTAATTCAAGTACCATTTTCATTAGTTTTGACTTGCAGGTAATCTAAAAGGACTCCCCATAGGGAAAAGTCATCACATTGCCATAGGTCTTTTTTTTTTTTTTTGCCTTTTGGTAAATAGCCTAATTATCAGAATAATTTTTATGTCATCATTGTTAAGCTTTTGATTCACTTAGCAAAACTGAGATTAAAATTTTTTTAAAAATAAGATTATTACATCCATGTACCATTGTGTATTTCTTTCAACGTCCTTGTGCTGTCAAGTTACAGGGCTTTGACACCTGGGTCTAAAAAAGACATCAACTCTTGCTAAATCTGAAATATTGACAGCAGTTAAGCCTCATCTTCAAATCCCAGAGAAAATGACAATCAAAATAAACTGCATTCATGAGACACATGAACATACAACTATTCGACATATTTAGGCCGGTGTACTATTACAAAAAAATTGGGTGCGTGAGATTGTAAGGGCCAAGTTTGAGAGATAAAATTATTTCAGAGTTTTTCTATAAATTAAACACTAACATAAAATGAACACTAATGCAAACCAGTGTCTGGACCCCTGTGCCAGGTTAACAAGGTTTTCTTTGAACATTAAACCACCATTTCATAACAATTGTAAAAGATTATGAAAAGGTTTATGAAAATTATATCTTATGGTCAAGATGACTAAAATTTAATTGATTTATTTGCAAGATTTGAGAGACAGATTTAATTAGCCTCACACTGTCTTTATTATGACATGTTTGGGAAAGTAAGTCTCCTCTTTCGAAGAGTAAAGGTTTTTGCTCTTTTGTTGAAATCATAGAGTTATCACCTTAGCTAAATGAAAGATTTATTTTACAATGACCTGTGACTCTATTTTTTGACATGAAGTGTTTTAAACCTTTGGCATTTGATAACTTTCCAAAATCAAATTCTAAATTCAATGTTTCTTACTTCATTACTTTATTTTGTAGTATAATAATATTCTATTGTTTTGTATAATAAGATAATACAGAAATCATTGTCAAATATAAAACAATGTTCAACCCTGTTTGAATTGTATTTATAGGTGTGTTATTAATTTTTGTTGCAAACTTGTATGAGATTCCTGTGATTCTGATATTTCTTAATGTATACTATGAAGTATTAAAGTAATCATGATTATTATGTTAAATTGTTGTATGCCTCAGAAATAACCAAATTTTCTCACGAATTTTGTCTTTAACTATGGCTGTTCTAAGACTTTCGTCATCCACAATTGTTTTACTTTGATACTTTTATAGGGAAGTTAATAATAAGCTATAGTACTCCGAGGAGCACTCATAAATACAGGTTCCTGATAAATTTAGAGTTTGTGTCATTGGAATAGAGAAAAACCTTCCAGGATTCTCATGGATAACTAATGTATTCATCAGGATTGCTAATCCAATACTGAGCACAATAGGAGTAAATTGCATGAATTGAATAAATAGAAGAGTGAAAAAAATATTTTTATGACTTTTTGTTTAAAACATTTGCTGATACTTTTTGCTTTGTTTTTCAGAGCCAAGATAACTTTTTCTTCTTTTAAGCTACTTACAGCTTTTAACAATTGAGTAAAATATGCTCTTATGACCAAAATGTAAAACATAATTTGTCAGCTTCAAAATTTGGGAGTTTTTTGTGAGAATTCTTAATTTATGACAATATAGTTACTTATATAAGTTAAATAAAACTCTGATTTCTTGTATAACAGGATATGTTGGAGACGCAGGTTATTTTACCAAAGCTTGGAGTGGAATGGCACATTTTCAGATGGCCTTGAGAAAATGAGGCTGACTTACCAAGAAAATAAAAGCCTGTTGGTAAAACTGGCCTCATTCCTTGTCTTTTACAAGGTCCTGACCTGTGGAAAGCAAAGAATGTTACTTTCTGACAGGCCCAGAAACTTCAAATGTTCTTGGACCTCAAAAAGAGAGAAATTCACCCAATTCATAAAGGTATTTGCAGGCACAGATAAATCCTTGGCTGATCTTAAGGCTTTAAAAAAGGTTTAATCTTAGATCCCTTATTAAAAGATTCCAGCAAACCCATTTTTTTTTAAAAAAGAGCTTACATGGCATATTATTATTACTGCTGCATTTCATGCAAATAACCATGACAAATATGAGACTAAATCTTATTTTAAAAATAAATTGATCCTTCTATGAGTTTGCCTTTTAAAAATTGGGGAATTTAATAGAGAAAAGTATGTTTCTAAAAAACTGCAGTATACCAGTTATTAGACCCTAGTTTTATCCAATGTTTTTCAATGTTTATTATTTTTCTGCAATTTGAACTGAATTCTAAAATTTTTCCAGCTACAAGTCTCCAGAGTAATGTTTTCTACTTTTTCGTTTTTCTTTCCATTTTTCTTGCTGATTTAAACTCACTAAACATCAAAGTTGTGCTTGTCTTAAAGCCCTGTAAATAGAAGCTAGACAAGTTAAAACTCAGAAGAAAATAAGAGCAACTTATTTATATACATAAACCACATATGGCTTGTGTCAGTTTTCCAGGCTTGTTTTCCCTTTCTGGTTACTCCTCCTTCATTGCTGTTTTCTGTCTTTCTTCCCATCCTAATTTGTCTTCATGAGATGTGAGACTCCATAACCTGCTAAAAATAAGCTTTCCTAAAAACATGGAATCTGTCCGTCTAGGAATAAAGCATCCTAGCCTAGAAACTCACTTTATTCTCAGTGCTTTCTCCAAAAGATTTAATAAAGAGAGGAGGGAAAAATGTGAAAGGAAAATACAGTCTTAGGACCCCAATATACTATGCCCAAAGGAAAAATTGAGTTGAAAGCTGAGTCATGCAAGAAACTGCCTTTCCTTTTGTTCCTAAGCAAATAGCTACAGATAAAAGGCCAGGTAGCTTCACAGGTAGCTACTCTATATTCACCTTATCTTGTGTAAGGTGCAGATTTACTGAGCTTGAGACTAATACATACGTGACTATTCCATTCTCTGCTCCTTTTCTCTTGCACCATGTGGATTGAGTAATGTGACTGTACCCTCCCTTTTCTTCCTCAATTCTCCTTTTTCCTTTCAAATACTGAAGACCTCAAAATCATCTGTGAAGAAAGGCGCAGAACACAGACTGTTTCTGTGATTACTGTGTTGCTTTTTCCTGGGCATTTCCTAAATTCTGGGGAAATAAACTTCATAATGTATAGGGATCTGTCTCAGATACTTTTTGCTTTATACATTCTACAGTAGCTGAACTAATTTAAATTCCCACAAACTGCCTAAGCATTCTTTTCTCCACAGCCTTGTCACCATCTACTGTTTTTTGACTTTTTAATAATAGCCATTCTGATTGGTGTGAGAGGATATCTCATTGTGGTTTTCATTTGTATTTCTGTGATGATCATGATGTTGAATTTTTTCTTCATACATATGTTGGTTGCTTGTATGTCTTCATTTAAGAAGTGTCTGTTTATGTTTTTGCTTACTTTGTAATGGGATTATTTGTTTTCTTCTTCTTAACTTTTTTATATTCCTTATAAATCCTGGATATTAGACCTTTGTCAGATGCATGATTTGTGAACATTTTCTCCCATTCTGTATGTCGTCTGTCTACTCTATTGATAGTTTATTTTACCTTGCAGAAGATCTTTAGTTAGGTCCCATGTTCAGATTTCTGTTTTGTTACATTTGCTTTTGAGGACTTAGGCATAAATTATTTCCCAAGCCCAACGTCCAGAATAATGTTTTTTAGATTTTGTTCTAGGATTTTGTAGTTTGAGGTCTTATATTAACATCTTTAATCCAACTTCAGTTAATTTTTGTATATGTTGAAAGGGATGGTAGTTTTATTCTTTTCTATATTGCTAGCCCATTTAGGGGCTGTGTTTTTCCAGCATCATTTATTGAATAGAGAGCCTTTTCTCCACTGTTTATTTTTGCCAACTTTTCCATAGGTCAGTTACTTGTAGGTGAGTGGCTTTATTTCTGTATTGCCTATTCTGTTTCTTTGGTCTACGTGTTTTTATACCAGTACAATGATATTTTGGTTACTGTAGCCTGTGAAAGGAAAATAAATCTCATGACCCCAAAATCACTAAGCCAAAAGGAAAAGCTGAGCTGGGAACGGAGTCAGGCAAACCTGTCTCTCATTTTATTTCTAAATAAGATAGCTACATGTATAAAAATGTACATACCTCCCTCACAATTTGCCCATAAGGAATTCTTCATGAACCTCAAGATCTTTGCCCTGAAACAGTTCTGTTGGTTTATACCCTGGCAATGTAAATTGATAGCTTATCGTCATTGGTGCTGAACAAAGGACAGAACTCAAAGTCACCTGAGAAAAATGCATATGTGTTGCTTTCTCTCCCTTATTGTTTATGTAAAAATTGCAGATTCAGTGAGCCAACCTAAGGCATAAGTAAGTATTCCTTTACCCCCCTCTCACATGTAAATTATGTATTCAGCTAAAAGCTGATCAAAGACCCAAAAGATTACAACCTTTTATCTCTTGTCTACTTATAACCTGAAAGCCCCTGCTTTGAGCTGTCTCACCTTTCTGGACCTAACCAATGTAGATCTTACATATATTGATTGATCCCTTATGTCTCCCTAAAGTGTATAAGAACAAGCTATACCCCGGCCAACTTGGACACAGGTCATCAGGACCTTCCAAGGCTGTATCACAGACACATCTATAACTTTGGTAAAACAAACTCTCTAAATTGATTGAGACCTGTCTCAGTTATTTTTAGTTCACCCTCCATATAGTATAGTCTGAAATACTGTAATGGATGCCTCTGGATTTAATCTTTCTGCTTAAAATGCTTTGGCTAGTTGGGCTTTTTTTTTTTTTTTTTTTGGTTCCACATTCATTTTAGAATAGTTTTTTTCTAACTCTGTAAAAAATGACGTTGGTAGTTTGATTGGAATAGTATTAAACCTATAGATTGCTTTAGGGAGTATGGCCATGTTAAGAGTATTGATTCTTCAAATCCATGTGCGTGAAATATTTTTTCACTTGTTTGTGTCATTATGATTTCTTTCAACAGTGTTTTATAGTAATCCTTGTAGAGATCTTTTACCTTCTCGCTTGATGTATTCGTAGGTATTTTATTTGTGTGTGTCTGTTGTAAAGGGGATTGCATTCTTGATTTGGCTCTCAGCTTGAACTTTATTGGTGTATAGAAATGCCACTGACTTTTGTGTATAGAAATGTTATATTAATTTTGCATCCTGAACCCAAACTAAAATCATGTGTCAATTCCAAGAGCCTTTTGGTGGAGTCTTTAAGGTTTTCTAGGTATATAATCATGTCATCAGTAAAAAGAGATATATTGACTTCTTCTTTTGTTATACAGATGCCATTTATTTCTTTCTCTTGACTCTGGCTAGGACTCTAACTGTGGGTAAGATTTCCAGTACGATGTTGAATAGTGGTGGTGGGTATGAGAAATCTTGTCTTGTTCCATGTCTTAAAATGAATGATTTCAATTTTTTCCCATTCAGTATTATGTTGGCTGTCGGTTTGTCATAGATGAATCTTATTATTTTGAAGTATGATCCTTTGATACCTAGTTGTTGAGGGTTATTATCATGAAGGGATTTTGAATTTTATAAAAAACTTTCTCCAAGTCTATTGAGATGGTTTTACAGTCTTTCTTTTTACTTCTCTGTATGTCATGTATAACATGTATTGATTTGCATATGTTGAATCAACCTTGCATCTCAGGAATGAAGCTTACTTGATCATGGTGAATTAACTCTTTGATGTGCTGCTAGATTTAGT
This sequence comes from Trachypithecus francoisi, assembly GCF_009764315.1. NCBI lineage: Eukaryota > Metazoa > Chordata > Mammalia > Primates > Cercopithecidae > Trachypithecus > Trachypithecus francoisi. Next base: position 16,975,988 of record NW_022681471.1, on the reverse strand, counting down.
TTCCTAGAATTTTGTTGAGGAGTTTTTGTCTATGTTCATCAGGATATTGAAAGTCGTTTTCTTTTTTGTCATGTCTTTGGAAGCTTTTGACACCAGAGTGATGCTGGCATTAGGGAATTAATTAGGAATGATTCCTTCCTCTTTGATTTTTCGGAATAGTTTCAGTAGAATTGGTACTAGCTCTTCTATGTACGTCTGATAGAATTTGGCTGTAAATCCTTCTGGTCTAGGACTGATTTTGTTGGTAAAATTTTTATTGCTGATTCAGTTTTGAAACCGGATATTTGTTTGGGGTTTCAATTTCTTCCTATTTTAATCTTGGGAAGTTGTATGTTTGTAGGAATGTATCCATTTCCTTTAGATTTTCTAGTTTGTGTGCATAGAGGTTTTCATAGTAGACTTAGAGGATCTTCTGTATTTCTTTGGGATCAGTTGTAATGTCACCTTTGTAATTTCTGATTGTGCTTATTTTGATCTCTCTCTTTCTCTTTGTCTATTCTCTCATTTCCATGATTCTTTGCGTTGAATTTTGGGTCTCAATTTTGTTCAATCCTGCTCTGATTTTAGTATTTTTTTCTTCTGCTAGTTTGGGGGTTAGTTTGTTACTGTTTTTTTGGTGCCTCTAGGTGTGATGTTATGCTGCTAATTTGAGATTTTTTTCTAATGATTTTTGGTAGACATTTAGTGCTATATACTTTTATCTTTACATTACTTTTGCTGAATCCTAGAGATTTTAATATTTTGTGTCTCTCTTTTCATTCATTTCAAAACTTTTTTTGAATGATTTGAAACCTTATGGCCATTAAAAAAATCTGCACATGAATATTTATAGTAGCTCCCACTGTCTTCTGAGAGTATGGTTGGTATGATTTTAAGTTATTTTGAATTTCATGAGACTTTTTTTTTATTATTATTATACTTTAAGTTCTAGGGTACATGTGCATAATGTGCAGGTTTGTTACATATGTATACTTGTGCCATGTTGGTGTGCTGCACCCATCAACTCGTCAGCACCCATCAATTCGTCATTTATATGAGGTATAACTCCCAATGCAATCCCTCCCCCCTCCCCCCTCCCCATGATAGGCCCCGATGTGTGATGTTCCCCTTCCCGAGTCCAAGTGATCTCATTGTTCAGTTCCCACCTATGAGTGAGAACATGCGGTGTTTGGTTTACTGTTCTTGTGATAGTTTGCTAAGAATGATGGTTTCCAGCTGCATCCATGTCCATGTTTACAACTCCCTTAAGGATCTCTTGTAAGGCTCATATGGTAGCAATAAATTTTCTCAATGCTTGCTTCTCTGGAAAATCTCATATTTCTTTTTTGCTTATAAATCTTAATTTGGCTGGATATTAAATTTTTGATTAGAATTTCTTTTCTTGAAACATGCTAAAAATAGGCCCCCAATCTCTCTTGGCTTATAAGGTTTCTGCTGAGAGATCCGCTGTTATACTGATGGGATTCTTTGTAAATGATCAGAACTTTCTCATTAGTTGCCTTTAAGATATTTTTCTTTAGTTTTGTCCTTGAACAGTTGGGTGACCATATGCCTTGGTGTTGTTTTTATATAGTGTGTTGTAAGTGTTCTCTGGATTTCTTACTTCTGGATGCCTACCTCTCAAACAAAATTAGGTAAATTTTCTTAATTATTCTCTCATGTTTTCCAGGTTGCTTACTTTTTCTCCTTGTCTCTCAGGAATGCCAATAATTTTCAGGTTTGGTCACTTTACATAATCCCATATTTATTGAAGACTTCATTCATTTTTTTAAAATTATTTCTTTCATTTTTTTCTGACTGGGTTAATTCAAAAGATTGGTCTTCACGCACTGAAATTCATTCTTTTGCTTGGTCAAGTCTATTGATAAAACTTTCAATTATACTTTAAAATTCCTTAGGTGAGTTTTTCAATTCAAGTAGCTCTGATTGATTTCTTTTAAAGATTTGTGTGTCTTCCTTCATGTCCTGGATTGCTTTAAAAGTTTCCTTGTGTAGAATTTCAACCTTGTCTTCCATCTTATGTAGCTTCTTTGCAATCCATACTTTTAATTATTTATCTGTCATTTCTGAGTTTACATTTTGGTTTGTTCTCCATTGCTGGAGAACTAGTGTGATCCTTTGGTGGTTTCACTACTTTCAGATGTTTCATGGTGCCAGAATTCTTGCTCTGGTTCCTTCTCATCTAGAAATGGTGGCACTTCTATTTTCTGTAATTATTTTCATGTGGATAGGATTTTTCTCTTTCTTTCGCTGTAATATATTTTTTTTCTCTTTCCCATTCTCTTCCCCTCCTCCCTAGGATGTGTGACTGTTGCGAATGTTGGGTAGGGTCTTTTGGCTCTGCTTCTGTAGCCCTATGTACTTCTTTAAGCAGGTTTTATCTTGGTCTGTGTGGTTCAACCTACAAGCCTGTAGATGACACTTAGGAGTTAAGAGCCAGCTGTGGCCAATGCAGCTTAGTATATACTTGATCCTAATTTACTGGTGGAAGCTCCCTGTTGTATCAGCCCACAGGATGATTTGTGGCATGAACAGTAGTCTTTGCTCCCTACATATCCCTAGGGTTGCAGGGGGCAAGATGGGTAGGGCCAGACCAGGTAAATGGGCCTACATGTCCCCCAATGTCAGGCAAAAACACCAGCACCAAAGGAGAACACAATGGGTAGCCACCAAGAGCCCAGTTGTATAACTAGATGTGGAGCTGGAAAACTTCTTGGCTTCACATTCTCTGCATGGAGAGGGAGGCAGCCCACATACCTATCCAGGAGATGCCTGCTCATGGGGTAAAGTGGGCTCTGCTTCAGTGCAATCTAAGCACAGAAACTGTGGGTTGACTTGAGCTGCTGATTTGGATAAGAGGGTATTCAGCTGCCTGGAGAACTGTATGGGCGTGGAGTGAAGTCTCCATTGCATCATGATCTCTGCACCGGGAGGGTGAGGCAGCTCAGGCTGCCAATTTGAGTGAGCATGTGCTCAGAATGCCTGGATACCGATACCTGCCTGGGTATAGAGCAAGGAGGGCCCAACTGCACCACTGTCTCTGCACAGGAAGGATGAGTTACTCAGGCTACTGAACTAGGCCACCAGGTGCTTCAACTGCCTGAATGTATGACTGGGCATAAAGCAGAGAGGGCTCTCTTGCACCCATATCTCTGTACAGGAAAGGTGGGGTGACTCAGGTTGCTAATCTAAGTGAGTAGGTTCTTCAAATGCCAGGAGATCTATGTGGATGTGGAGTGGAGAGGACCCTGCTGCATCATAATCTCAGGGAAGCAGGCTGGGGCATCTATCAATGACACATGCAGACAAGTTCCAGCTTTCTAATCTGGCCCTGGCTGAAAGTCTCATCACCTAAGAGAAACCATAGCTATAGTAGCTCTCTTCCCACTCGAGGCCTATGACGGGGGAATGTACAATTCCAGCACCTACTGCTAAGGTATTCTCCACAAATCTGGCTGTGGAGGTCCCATTCTGTTCCAGGGGAAGCACTCCAATTTCTTTCCTAAGACTATAATGTCTTGTGGCCCCACAATGCCAGGTCACCAAGGAATGACTGACTTTGTATGTACCTAGATTTAAAACGGTGTCCTGCTCTCTCTCTGGTGTCTGGGAAAATGTTTGCAGCTTTTCCCCAGTGTCTTTCCCTCTCAATGTCACCAAGCATCTTGCCAATTTAGCTCTATAGCTTGGGAGAAACCAAGTACTTTCCTTCAGCCTGGGTTGCTGGGTTCCCCAGTGGAAAGGTGAGTCACAGAGGCAGAGTCTCTGCCTCTCTCACATACTGAGGCTTCACTCACTTTTATCAGTCAGACACTGTCACAGTGGTTATTTGCTCACTTTCTCCTCCTCAGAATCTGGGGTGTTCTTCACCATTCTGGTGGATTCTCATTTTCCTCCTTAAATTGAAGCAAACTGAGTTGATCTTTATGTACTCTCTTGCTGTTTCAAGTGACTGAGGCATCCTAAATCCTTTAATCCACCATCTTGGAAAGAAAAAGACAAACTAGTTTTCTCTTTGCGTATTTGTTTTTATATTTGCTTTTCTTAGTAAGGAGTGTTACGTTGCCATCATTTTATTTAAAATTATTATCATTTAATTTTTCCTTTTCATTTTATCTTATTTTTAAAAATTGGTTCCTTTGTTTCCCTCCTCCAGCAGTGTTTATAATGAATTTATTATGCCACTTTCCATTACCCTCTAGTTTTTAAGGATATTATATTTTTAATTTTTTCCTATGAAAGAATGTATCTAATTTTTGTTTTTTATTTAATTTTGATTTTTTTATTTTTCTATTTTATTTCAATAGTTTTTGGGGAACAGATGGTTTTGATAACATGTATAAGTTCTTCGGGTGCAGTGGCTCAAGCCTGTAATCCCAGCACTTTGGGTGGCCGAGACGGGCGGATCATGAGGTCAGGAGATCGAGACCATCCTGGCTAACACGGTGAAACCCTGTCTCTACTAAAAATACAAAAAACTAGCCGGGCGAGGTGGCGGGCACCTGTAGTCCCAGCTACTCGGGAGCTGAGGCAGGAGAATGGCATGAACCCGGGAGGCGGAGCTTGCAGTGAGCTGAGATCCGGCCACTGCACTCCAGCCTGGGCGAGGGAGCGAGACTCCGTCTCAAAAAAAAAAAAAAGTTCTTTACTGGTGACTTCTGAGATTTTGGTGTACCCGTCACCCAATTAGTATACAATGTACCCAATATGTAGTCTTTTATCTCTCACCCCCCTCCCACCCTTCCCTCAGAGTCTAGAAAGTCCATGATATCACTTATGCTTTTGCATCCTCTTAGATTAGCTTCCACTTTTAAGTAAAAACATATAATATTTGGTTTTCCATTCCTGAGTTACTTCACTTAGAATAATGCTCTCCAAATCCATCACAATTGTGGCAAATGTGTGGATTTAATTCTGGAATCTCTATTCTGTTCCACTAGTATATGTGTGTTCTTTTGCCAGTACCATACAGTTTTGATTATGATGGTTTTTTTAAAAAATACAATTTTAAGTCAGGAGGTGTGATGCTTTCAATTTTTTTTAGGAGAATTTGCAAATTCTAGAATATTTTTCTATTTCTTTATAGAATGCCATTGAGGACATTCTGAAAAGTGAACAATGAAGTTTTAACTCAAGCTCTTGTGTTTTGTCAATTTCAACATTTTTCAGTCAGTAACAAGTAAGGAAAAAAATGGGTCTGTTATATGGGGAAATTGGAATAGATGTAACTAGCTGCCAATAAGACAATATAATACTTTTTAAAATATGAGGATGGCTACTAACATCAAATTCTGTAAAACAAACAAATAAAAAAGACAAAAAAACATGAAAAAAAAAGAATGCCATTGAAATTTTGATAGGGATTGCATTAAATCTATATATTGCTTGGGTAGGGTTGACATTTTAACAGTATTAATTCTTCTGTTCCATGAGCATTGACTATCTTTTTATTTATTTTTGTCCTCTTAAATTTCTTTCATCAGTGTTGTATGGTTTTCAGTATATAGATATTTCATCTTGTTTACATTTATTTATATGAATTTCACTTAATTTTGATGCTATTGTAAATTAGATTGCTCTCGTGATTTCTTTTTTGACCAGGTCATTATTAGTGAGTAGAAATGCCACAGATTTTTCCATGTTAACTTTATATCTTGCATCTTCACTGAATTTATTTCTTAGATATAATAGATTTTATTCTTTTTTTTTTCTTTTTTCCCATAACTGGAGCAGTATCAAATGTCATATTTTCAAATTGAGGTTATTTTTTGCTGTTTGATCTAGTCTTCTATTGAAACTTCCTATCTTATTTATTTATTTATTTACTGTAGAGATGGGGTATTTCTACGTTCCTAAGGCTGGTTTTGAACTCCTGGCATCAAGTGATTCTCTAGCTTTGGCTTCTCAAAGTGCTGGGATTAGAGATGTGACCCACCATGCATGACTTTATTTTTTATTTTGTTTATTGAATTCTTGAGCTCCAATATTTCTGTTTGGTTCTTTTTTATATCGCTCTCTTCATTGAATGTTTCCTTTAGGCAATAGATTGTTTTAATAACTTCATTCAATTGTCTGTTTCTATTATCTTATATCTTGCTGAGTTTCCTTAGGATCAGTATTTTGTACTTTTTTTCAGTCAATATGTAACTTTTCTTTTCTTTGGGACTGTTTACTGGGAATGACCCTGTGTTCTTTTGGTGACGTCATGTTTCCTTGCTCTTTCATGTTTCTTGCATCCCTGTGTTGATGCCTGTGCATCTAATAGAACAATCACCTTTTCTAAATATTACAGAATCACATTTATAAAGAAATACTACTCTCGTCTGTAGATAAAACTTAGTATGATGGTTGGGAAGAGTGCAGTGACTCTGGTTCCAAGAGGATATAGTGCCATAGCCTCTGTGAAACACCTTCACGTGTGATCAATTTTAGTAATGACTGTGTGTGCCTCAGTGGTTTATGCTATAGGAGTTTTGGGTAGAGGTAAAAACAGCATAGGTTGTTAGGATCCTTGGTGGCCAAAGCTTTGGGGTCGTCCTGTTCTCCATTCTCCACATTGAGGAGTTTTAGGGATGTTTGTTAGGGTCAAGCCTGACACAGCCTACAAGCAGTTGCAGCCATGCTGGGATCCAGTGTGCAGGTGTTCAGAGTAAATGTGGAGCTAGGATCCTGGGCTCAGTGTCTAGTGAACCTATTGTGGCACTTGGATCTTGAGGTGCAGGTTAACTCTTCAAGCCAGAATTGGATGCAGGTTTCCCAAAAAAACTGGAGTCTGTGACTTTAGTGCACATCCTAGCAATTAGTGCTCATGAGGCTGGGTATTAGCTATGACTCTGACCCTAGTGGGCAGGATACCACATTGGCCCAGTTCTGTGAAAGGAGTACTCTAAATGTTTGGGTGTAGGGAACAGGGCACAGCTGCAATTCAGGAACCAGAGTTCATAAGGCACAGTAACGACTCAGCCCACAGGGGATGAGACACCACACAATGGTGACTCTGGACCCTAGGAAGGTGGTATACAGCAGTATTTCAGACCGTGAGGTCTAGCAATAAGGACCTTATAATGGCAGAGCACAACTTTCACTTGGGCCATGGGGAATAGAGAGCAGCACAGCAATGACTCCACTCTTCAAAGAGAGGCTTGTCTGAGCAGCTCAGATTCTAGGCTGCTAGTCCAGTTCCAGGAAAGCAGGGCAGTGGAGTTTTTTGGCCTGTAGGGTGGGATGTTTCTGTTTAACCAATGCTCTGTTTCCCTAGGACATGAGATACTGTGGCAAGTTAGCCTTAGGATACATAGGTGTTTGGCTTGTCCTAGACATTGTTTCCTTGGGAGGTGAGGCACCTCTTTAGCTTAGGCCTGAGTGTTGTGGCTATTCCAGATAGCAAAGGCATTGCTTTCCCAAAAGGCAGGGCCCTCCATTAGCTAAGGCACAGAGGTACGTAACTGCTCTGGGCAACTAAGTCACCATTTCCCTGGGAGGCAGGGGAGGCAAGGTGCCACTTCAGGCTAGGCACAGGAGTGTGTTATTGCTCTGGGCAGCCAAGACATGCTTTCCCCAGGAGACAGGGCACCACTTTAACTTAGTCCCAGAGCTATGTGATTGTTCTTGGCAACCAAGGCATCATTTTCCCAGGAAGCAGGGTAGTGCTTCAACTGAAGCACAGCAGGAAATGACTGTTCTGAGTGAGAAAGGCAACGATTCCCTGGAGTTGCTCAGGCACAGATTGTCATGTCTACTCTGGGCCACCAAGGCAATGTTTCCTCAGGATACTGGGTGTCACTTCAGCTCAGGTATCAAGGGGCAGGGTACAGCAACAACTGTGAGGGACTAATGAAGTGGCTTCACATTATCTTGGTCCCACAGGGTAGATTGTAGCAGTAGCTCAACTCAGGGATGGTGGGCCACCAGGTGGAGGTTGTTCAGAAACAACAAAGCTTCAAAGATGGCAGGATGCGGTGGCTACTTGCCCGCAGAGCAGAACACACTCAGCAGTTGTTCTGGTTCCAAGATGTGCAGTGCAGTAGCTGTGTGGGCCAATGTGGCAGAGCACAATGTCAACTCCTTCTCTAGGGAGAAGGCAGTCATAGAGACTCCATACAGCTCCCTGAGCTAGGCTTAATGTTTGTGAGGACTGCAGAAATCTCCAGTGATGATGGGGGTTTCTAGGGTCCTGTTGATTACCTTTTTTTTTTCCTTAGGGAGAAGTCCCTCTTGGTTGTGTACTGATCCCAACTGAGGGATGAGGTGGTTGAGGCAAGGTGTTTCCTTCCATTCTGTATGAAGCTATCTGAATTTCTATGGTCTAAGGTTTTTTTCTACTCCTTTGATGTACTCTCATGCTGTTTTTTAGTTATTTTCATTAAAATATACTGTAGTTGTTTATTCATTATTTTGGCTGTCTCTGGAGCGGAGAGCACTGGGGGCTTCTAGTTGCCCATTTTGCTCTGTTTCACAAGGTATTTATTTCTCCTTTTCAACCTGAAACTCCTGGCAACCACTGATCTTTTTGCTGTCTTCATTATTTTGTCTTCACAATGTCATATAGTTTGAATTATCTAGTATATTGTCTTTTCAGATTGGCTATTTTTTGCTTAGCAATATACATTTAAGATCTTTCATATCTTTGGGTGACTTGTTAATTTTTGTCATTGAATAATATTTATATTTTAACCATATTTTTATTATTTAATAATATTTTATTGTACAGGTAGACCATAGTTCACTTCATTCACCTAATAAAGAACATCTTGTTTGTTCTAAGTTTTTGAAATTATAGGTGGAGCTACTATAAATATTCATGTGCAGATTTTTTTAATGGCCATAAGGTTTCAAATCATTTAGGAAAATAATAAGAAACGCAATTGCTAGATTGTATTATAAGAGTATGTTTAGTTTTGTAAGAGGCTGCTAAACTCTCTTTCAAAATGGCCATATCATTTTTCATTCCTATTAGCAAAGAACGAGAGTTTCTGTTGCTCCACACAATCGCCAGCATTTGGTGTTTTCGGTTTTTTGAATTTTAGATATTTTAGTAGATGTGCAGAGGCATCTCACTGTTGCTTTAATTTTCAATTCCCTGATAAAATATGTCCCTTAGCATCTTTACAGAATTAATATCTTGCCCCTTCACATAAAATGTAAAATACTTATTAAGATATAATGCAGTTTACCTCCATTTATTATATTATTGTTTTGATTTAATTTACTTTGATGAACATTTTGAAATCCACAATGCAATAATTTGTAGTGAAAATGCTTTTGTTTGAAAAGTCAGAGACCAGTTGTGGTGGCTCATGCCTGTAATCCCAGCACTTTGGGAGGCCAAGGCTGGCGGATCACGAGGTCAGGAGATCGAGACCATCTTGGATAACATGGTGAAACCCCATCTCTAGTAAAAATACAAAAAAAAAAAAAATTAGATGGGCATGGTGGTAGGCACCTGTAGTCCCAGCTACTTGGGAAGCTGAGACAGGAGAATGGTGCGAACATGGGAGGCGGAGCTTACAGTGAGCCAAGATCGCGCCACTGTACTCCAGTCTGGGCAACAGAGCGAGACTCCATCTCAAAAAAATAAAATTAAATTAAAAAGTCAGGTGTCTTTTACAAAAATTAAGAGAATAAATACAATAATTTTTATTTAACTATACATTTACCATCTCTGGTATATTTACTTCCTTCCTGTAAATCTAAGATTGTCCGTCAGCCTGAGAAACTCCCTGTAGTATTTATTTTATTGACAGTGTGCTGGCAATAAATTCACTCAACTTTTGTTTACCTGAAAATGTCTTCACTTTTTTTCATTTATGAGAAATCTTTTCACTGGATAAAAATTTCATCATTCTATAGTCATCTGTCCTCCATTGTTTCTGATGAGAAGTTAGAAAAATTGTTTATAATTTCCTTCCTATATAAAATATGGCATTTTTTTGTCTGCTTTCAAGATTTTCTCTGAAAATGGATTAACAACTTAATCATCTAAATTCTGACACTGTAAAACTACTGGAAGAAAACTTGTGGAAAGAAGCTACCTGATACTGGTCTGGACAATTATTGTTTTGGATATGACTATAAATCACAGGCAACAAAAGGAAGAACAGGCAAATGGGATTACATGAAACTAAAAAGCTTCTGCATAGCAAAGAAAATAATCAAATTAAGACAACCTATGGGGTAAGATGAAATATTTGAAAACTATTCATCTGATAGAGGGTTAATATCCAAAATAGGTTAGAAACTCGAAAACCTCAATAGCAAAAAAAAAACCAAAAAACCAAATAACCCTATTTTAAAAAGACAAAAAGACCTGAATAGATATTTCTGAAAAGAAGACACAAAACTATGTTAGGAAATCAAACAACTCAAAAGTCAGAAAAAAAAACTAATTTTACAAAGGGCAAAAACTTGAATAGACGTTTCCCAAAAGAAGACATCTAAATGGCCAGAAGGTATAGGAAAACTGCTCAACGCCACTCATCATCAGGGAAATGCAAATGAAAACCACAAAAGGATAACACCTGAAACCTGTTAGAATAGTTATGATCAAAAAGATAAAATAGGGTAAGTGTTGGTGAGGATGTGGAAAAGAAGTAATGCTTTTACTTTGCTGTTGGTAATGTACATTTATTTAGCCATTATGAATAATGGTATGGAAGCTCCCCCCAAAATAAAAGATAGAACTGCCATATGATTCAGCAATTTCATTTCTGGGTATGTACTCAAAGGAAACAAAATCAATATCTTAAAGAGATACCTGCACTCCCATGTTTATTGCAGCACTGTTTACAATAACCAAGATATGGATTTCTCCTAAATGTCCATCAACAAATCAACGGATAAAAAAATGTAGTATATGAATGCAATGACATGTCATTCAGCCTTTAAAAAAAGAGAATCCTGTCAGTTTTTCAAACATGGATTAACTTGGATAACATTACGCTAAGTGAAATAAGCCAGACACAAAAAGACAAATTCTGCATAATCTCCCTTATGTATGGAATCTAAAAAACTAGAATACATGACACAGAGTAGATGTGTATTGTGTATAGTTAATAATACTGTATTAATGGTAATTATATTAATAGTTAATAATACTGTATTGTATACTTGACATTTCCTGAGAGTCAGTTTTAAAGGTTCTCAACACACACACACACACACACACACCACAATTATGTGAGGTGATGTACATGTAAATTAGCCTTATTGTGGCAATCATTTCAGAATATATGTACATCAAAACATTGTTCTATATACTTTAAGTGCATACAATTTTTGTCAATTATACCTCAATAAGCTAGAAAAAAATTCTCTCTATCTCTTATTTTCAGTAGTTTTATTATGATGTCTTAGAGTTTTTACTGGTGTGATGGTTTTAAAGTTTACTACAGGCTGATATTTTTAATCAAATTTTGAATTATTTCAGATATATTTTGATAGACTCTTTACAAGAAATTTAAATTGAAGACAGTATAGTTCCCATATTTTACATACACACTTTTACCTATTATTGATGACTTAATTTTGTATAGTATATTTGTTATAATTAATAAACTAGTATTGATGCTTTATTAAAATTTAAGCCTATAAATGTTTCAGATTTACTCAGTTTTTACTTAATATTCTTTGTTCATCTCCAATATTCCATACAAGATAACACTTTACATTTTGTCATCATGTTGCTTTATGCTCTTAATTGTGACAGTTTCTCAGACTTTCCTTGTGTTTGATGACTTTGGAACTTTTGAGAAATATTAATATTGTAGAATGTATATTTCTAGAAAATAAATAAATGATTAGACTGGGGTTTATGTTTCTCGGGGAAGAATACTACAGATATAAATTTTCATTTTCATTATAACATATCTAGTATACCATACCTATTATCAATATTACTTATTGCTGATGATGTTCCCTGTGATTACCTGGCTAAGGAAGGGCTTGTTATGTGTATCTACTATTTATTTATTTATTTATTTATTTATATGTATTTAATTGAGACAGGATTTCTCTTTGTCGACCAGGTTGGAGTGCAATGGCATGAACATGGCTCACTGAAGCTTTGACCACCGTGGCTCCTGTCTCAGCCTCCTGAGTAGCTGGGACCAGAGGTGTGTGCCACCACACCACACTAATTTTTTTTTTTTAATTGTAGAAACAGAGTCTCACCATGTTGCCCAGGCTGATCTTTAATTCCTGGGCTCAAGCAATCTGCCTGCCTCTACCTCCCGAAGTGCTGAGATTACAAGTGTAGCCACTGCGACTGGCCTTTCCACTTTAAAAGTTACTATTTTTCTTCTTTCCATTCTATACTCTTTGGAAACAGGTCATTACACGCGGCACTCATGTGAGAAGTGGAGGCACTTCACCGAATGTAGAGTATCTACATAAGTTATCTGGAATTATTGTGCAAGACAGATTTGTCCTGTATTCCTTATTTAAATTGTTTTTCAACTATTTGTTGATATCAGTATGTACTTGAAGGCATTTATTTACATATTAGGTTTTAATCTCATACAGCTTTATTTATTTTGTTACTTAAATTTTCCAACGTTGGCAACTAGCTCATTCTATCAGTCACCTCATTTGACATAACCCCTACATTTTGAATTGTATTTTTAGTACTGTTTTTATGTTTTGGCACTATAAGATAATTTTTTATATTTCCTTCCCCAGTCCTAAAATCAGACATTTTTCAAATGTGCTCTGAGTCCTTTATTTATTTTTTACTCAAATAATTATCTGATTTTAATTTTAAAATGAAAAATTTTATATATTGTAATTATTTTTAATGAGTTCAGAGAAACATAAATTATCATTCAAAGCTTCATAAATCAAAATTAAAACATGTATTTATTTTTTTCCAAATCATACATTGCCACCTTTTACCATCAATTTATTCTTTTCTTTTTTCTAGTTAAATTTTTTGTTTTTTATTTCAATAGGTTTTGGGGGAACAGGTGGCATTTGGTTACATGAATAAGTTCTTCAGTAGTGATTTCTGAGGTTTAGGTGCACCCATCAACTGAGCAGTGTGACTGCACCCAATGTGTAGTCTTTTATCCCTCACCACCCCCAGCCTTTCCCCCACATCCGTAAGTCCAAGGTATCATTCTTATACCATTGCGTCCTCATAGCTTAGCTCCCACATATGAGTTCTTTCTTTTAACTGGAGGATGACGTTAGAAACCAAGATCTGGCCGGGCGCGGTGGCTCAAGCCTGTAATCCCAGCACTTTGGGAGGCCGAGACGCGTGGATCACGAGGTCAGGAGATCGAGACCATCCTGGCTAACACGGTGAAACCCCGTCTGTACTAAAAAAAATACAAAAAATTAGCCGGGCGATGTGGCGGGCGCCTGTAGTCTCAGCTACTCGGGAGGCTGAGGCGAGAGAATGGCGTAAACCCGGGAGGCGGGGCTTGCAGTGAGCTGAGATTCGGCCACTGCACTCCAGCCTAGGCGACAGAGCGAGACTCCGTCTCAAAAAAAAAAAAAAAAAAAAACCCCAAGATCTAAGATCTACGTTTCCACTTTGCTACTGAGATGTCATTACTTCTAGGCCCTCTCAGCTGATAGATCAAGAAAATATGCTTAGATACTAACTATGCACATGTATGTTTTTCTATATAACATCATTTGTATCTACATCAAGCTAAATAGTAGTTTATACTGATGTCTTAAACTCCAATTAATACCACATAGATCATACTAGCCTCTTGCCTTTACTTATTGGTAACCTCTCACTTCAACAGTGAGAAACCTGGTGCCTGCTATCTAGTATCCATTTATTTAATTGTTCAACTTTGGCATATATATAAAGTGGTATCAGAATTGTTTACCTGTACTTCTGAAGGAAACAACCTTATTGACTAGATTACAGAGCTTATGTACAGGGTCTTTTGCATTTAGTCTTACAAACTCATTTCCAAAGTTGTCTAGGTCAGCAATATTTACCTCCACCCTCTAAGATGACAGTGTTTTATACATTTATAACACAGTGAGGTTGTTTAGTAACATTCTGTAACCAATTTAGAAATTCCCCAATCTCCTAGGATACTGTTTTTCTCCAAAAATTTACATCCGTTTTAAAGTCATTAATTGTGCTATAAAGTCTTATATGTTTTCACAAATACATAATGTCATGTATTCACCACTACAGTAGCACACTGTAGGGTTTTCTCCACCTAAAACTTTATATGTTGCTTCACTGAGTCAACCCTCCCATTTTCCCCTGATGCCCTGGAAATCACTGATCTTTTTACATTTTTTATGGTTTCCTGTTCCAGAATGTCCTATAAATAAAATATACAGTACGCAACCCATACACATTGACTTCTTTAACCAAAATATGCACTTGATTCATCCACGTGTTTCAATGATGTAACAATACTGATTTTCATCATGGAATAATATTATACATACATAGATATACCACTGTTGTTTATTTCTTCATTCATTGAATGGCGTTTTGGTTTCTTCCAAAAAGCTACAAGATGAATAAAGTAGCGGTAAACATTCCTGTTCAGCTTGCAGCTTTTTTGTGGACATCACATTTCAAATCACTTAGTAAAATACAGGTATATCTTGAAAATCTTGTGGGTTCAGTTCAAGACCATCACAATAGAGGGAGTCACATCAATACTTTGATTTCTTAGTGTATATAAAAGTTATGATTACACTACAGTCTATTAAGTGTGTAATAGCATTATAAGCATACCTTAATTTAAAATATTTTATTAGTAAAATTGCTAATAATCATCAGAACCTTCAGGAAGTCATAATCTTTTTGCTGGTGGAGGGCTTGGCCTCAATATTGATGGCTGCTGACTGATCAGTGTAGTGGTGGCTTTGGAATGGCTGAAGCAATTTATTAAAATAAGACAACAGTCAAGTTTTCTGCATCAATTGACTCTTTCTTTTATTAAAGATTTCTCTGTAGCATGTAATGTGGTTTGAAAGCATTTTACCCACAGCAGAACTTCTTTTAAAACTGCAGTCAATTTTCTCAAATCCTGCCATTGCTTTGTCAATTAAGTTTATGTAATATTCTAAATTATTTGTTATCATTTCAACAATGTTCACTTCATTTTAACCAGGAGAAACCACTTTCTTTTTTTTTTAAATAATGGGGCATTTAACAATCCCTGGCATCTTAGTCAATGAAATATGATATTCTTGGTCAATCTTTTTTTTTTTTTTTTAAGTTTTTAGTTTATTTTATTTTACTTTAAGTTCTGGGATACAAGTGCAGAACGTGCAGGCTTGTTACATAGGTATAGGTGTGTCAGGTGGTTTGCTGCACATATCAACCCATCATCTAGATTTTAAGCCCCACATGCATTAGCTATTTGTCACAGTGCTCTCCCTACCCTTGCCCCCCATTCCCCGACAGGTCCCACTGTATGATGGTCCCATCCCTGTGTCCATGTGTTCTAATTGTTCATCTCCCACTTATGAGTGAGCACATGTGTTGTTTGGTTTTCTGTTCCTGTGTTAGTTTGCTGAGGATGATGGCTTCCAGCTTCATCCATGTCCCTGCAAAGAACATGGTCTCATTCTTTTTTTATGGCTGCATAGTATTCCATGGTGTACATGTAACACATTTTCTTTATCTAGCCTATCATTGATGGGCATTTGGGTTGGTTCCATGTCTTTGCTCTTGTAAATAGCACTGCAATAAACTTATGTGTGAGTAACTGCAGATGTGGTAAAAATAACAAGACAAGGCTGGGCGCGGTGGCTCACGCCTGTTATCCCAGCACTTTGGGAGGCTGAGGCAGGCAGATCACCTGAGGTCGGGAGTTCAAGACCAGCCGGACCAACATGAAGAAACCCTGTCTCTACTAAATTACAAAATTAGCCAGCGTGGTGGTGCATGCCTGTAATCCCAGCTACTCAGGAGGCTGAGGCAGGAGAATCGCTTGAACCTGGGAGGCGGAGGTTGTGGTGAGCCAAGATCATGCCATTGCACTCCCACCTGGGCAACAAGAGTGAAACTCTGTCTCAGAAAAAAAAAAAAAGAAAGGAAAGGAAAAAAATAGCACGACAATTGAAATTAGAAGTAGGGCCTAAATACACGACTGACTTGATACAATCTCATGTTAAACCTTTAACAGCTTTAACTGTTTTTAAAAGCTTTTTACTTTAAAAGCTTTAAAGAGTTGTTTCTTCAGAAGAACTTTCTTTGCTTATTCATAAGAAACAACTCTTTACCCATATAGTTTTAACATGAGAGTGCAGCAAGTCAGTCATGTATTCCCGCTTAACTTCTAATTTCAGGTGTCATGCTATTTTACCACATCTGCAGTTACTCTCTTCTCTGAAGTGTTTAACTCCTAATAAAAGTCATCCATGAGGGTTGCAATCAATTTCTTCCAAACTCCTGTTAATGTTGATACTTTAACCTCCTCCAGTGAATCATAAATGTTCTCAGTGGCACCTAGAATGTTGAATCCACTCCTGAAGATTTTCAATTTCCTTTGCCCAGATCCATTAGAAGAATCAATATCTATGAGAATTATATCCTTATGGAATATATATCTTAAACTATAAGACTTGTAAGTCAAAGTGACTCTTTGATCCATTGGCTGCAGAATGGATGTTGTGTTAGTGGATATGAAAATAACATTAGTTCCCTTGTACATCTCCATCAGAACTCTTGGGTGACTAGGTGCCTTGTCAAGGAGCAGTGATATTTTGAAAGAAATCCTATTTTCTTGGCAGTAGGTCTGAACAGTGAGCTTAAAATAGTAAATTGTGCTGTAAACAGAGTGCTGTCATCCAGGCTTCGTTGTTTCATTTATAGAGCGTGGGCAGAATAGATTTAAAATAATTCTTAAGTCCCCTAGTACTTTTGGAATGATAAATGAGCATTGGATTTAACTGAAAGTCATCAGCTACATTAGCTTCTAACAAGAGAGTTAACCTGCTCTTTGTAGCTTTGAGGCGAGGCATTGACCTCTTCTCTAGCTATGAAGTGCTAGATGGCATCTTCTTCCAATATCAGGGTGTTTTATCTACATTGAAAATCCATTTTTTTTAGTGTAGCCACCTTCAACAGTTATTTTAGCTAAATCTTATAAATAATTTGCTGTAGCTTGTATATCAGCCCTTGCTGCTTCACCTTGCCCTTTTATGTTATGGAAATAGCTTCTTTCCTTAAATTTTTTGAACCCACCTTTGCTAACTTCAAACTTGTTTTCTGCAGCTTTCTCACCTCTTTCAGCCTTCACAAAATTGCAGAGCGTTAGAACCTCATTCTGAATTAGGTTTTGGTTTAAGGAGTGTTGTGGCCAGTGGGTCTCCTATCCAGACAACTAAAATTTTCTCCGTATCAGCAAATAAGACAATTTTATTTTCTTACAATTTGTATGCTCACTGGAGCAGCAATTTTAATTTCCTTCAAGAACTTTTCTTTGCATTCCCAACTTGGTTAACTGTTTGGTACAAGGACTTAGTTTTCAGCCTCTCTCAGCTTTTGCTATGTCTTCCTCGGTAAGCTTAATGATGTCTAGCTTTTGATTTAAAGTGAGAGAAGTGTGATTCTTTCTTTAACTTGAACACATAGATGCTATTATAGGCTTATTAATTAGCATAATTTCAATATTAACCCATCTTAGGGAATATGGAGGCCTGAGGAGAGGGAAAGGAACGGAGCAGTGACCAGTAGGTAGAGCAGTAAGCACATGCATATTTATAAATTATGTTCACCATCTTATGTGGGTGGTATTCAAAGTCTGGCACTGGAAGCCTTATATTGGGTCCTCCTCCTCTCCTAGTGTTCTAGGGAGAAGCCATCTTTGTGTAGTCCCTGGTTCTTCTGATGGAAAGCGCAAATTTAAAATACCACCATAATAGAAAATAAATTCAAATATTTTTACTCACAAATCCCGGCAGTGAAGGCATAATGAGTCAGAAGGGCAGTCTTCTGTTACCAAGTCAAGAGGCAGAAATGAAGAGTCATGGTAACTGGCAGTATATATTTAAGGAAATAGACTATGTGTCAGTTTAAGTTCATGGACAAATAACTGGACAGTCCATTTAAAGTAAGCAGTCAGAGGCACAGTGGCAAGCCTAATCTGTCAGGTGAAAGAGATACATTTACAGTTTTTTCTCTGGCCACCATCATGTGAGTGTAGTATAGAACTGGATACTGTGTCAAAGGTGACTGAACCCTGTTTCTGGTATGAGAAAGTTAAACTTGTAATGACAGCGGAAGCTGTCATTACAAACAAAATAATGAGTTCACTACAGCCTGATATAATGAGTAAGTATTCCTTCTGCTTCTATATTCTAGAAGATATTGTGGAGAATTGTAATTTCTTCCTCATATGTTTGGTAGAATTCTGCAGTAAACCCATCTAGGCCTGTTTCTTTCTTTTTAAAAAGATTTTACATTTTTTATTAAATTTATTTAAAAGATACATGCCTGTTCATATTGTCTATTTTGCTCTTGTTTAAATTTTGCCAAATCATGTCTTTCGAGAATTTGGTCCATTGAATCCAGGGTATGAAATGTGTTGGCCCAGAGTTGTTCAATATATGTTATGATTAACCTTTTAATGTCCATTAAACCTCTAGTAGTGATCCCTCTTCCATGACCAATACTCGTAATTTGTGCCCTCTCTTTTTTTCTTAGTGTTAAATTGAGTTTAGACTAAAGCTGCCTCCTTACATATTTTAAGTTCAACCTAAAGGTTTTTCTGTACATTGTGAACTACAAGTGGAGGTGTAAACAGAGTGTAGCCCACACCTGTGCCAATTACTGAATTTTGGCCAAATATAGCCAACTGTTCAGACAGCGTTCAAATAAGGCAAATACTGAGCTGTAACCAATCCAGTTGTTTCTGTACCTCACTTCAGTTTTCTGTACATTATTTTCCTTTTTCTGTCCAAAAATTGTCTCCCACCACGTGGCTGTGCTGGAGTCTCTGAGCCTACCCTGGCTCAAAAGGCTACCCAATTCACAAATCGTTCATTACTCATTAAGCTCCTTCAAATGTAACTTGGCTAAAGTTTTTCTTTTATCATTAGCCTTGCAAGAGGCTTATCAATTTTATCAAGGTTAGATGGTTTGTGATTACTAAATTAATCCCATTACTTATTATAGATCTGTCTCTATTTTATATTTATTCTTGAGACATTTTTGGCAATTTGGGTGTTTGTAGGAATTTTTCTACTAGATCTAGATTATCTAATTGTTGGTCATACAATTGGTCATAATATTCCCTTACTATTCTTTTTATTCCTGTTAGGCCATAATTAATGTCCTTAGTTCATTTCTGATTTTAATGATTTGAGTGTTATATACGTTTTCTTATAGTCCCTCTTGCTGTTTTGTCAAGTTTGTTGAGCTTCTTATTCGACATTGTCTTTGTTCATTTTCTCTATTATTTTTGTCTGTTTCATTTACCTCACTCCAATCTTTATCTTTATTTCTCTCCTTCTAGCTTTAGATGTACTTTTATCCTCTTTATCTACTTTTAAAAGTGTACTGTCAGTTACTGATTTCAGATATTTCTTATTAATATGTCATTTACAGCTATAAATATATCTGTGCACTTCTTTCACTGAATTTCATATGTTTTCATATGTTGTATTTTTATTTTCAGTTGCCTAAAGTACTTTCTTAATTTCCTTGTGATTTTTTATTTGACCCATTGGCTGTTTACTAGTGTGTTGTTAATTTGCACTTATTTGTGAATTTTTAAGTTTTCAATCTGTTACTTTTTGTTTCATTTTATTGTGTTTGAGAAAGATACTTTTTACAATTTGAAACTTTTAAAATGTACTTTGATTTCTTAACATGTGGTTTATCCCGAATAATTTCCCATGCAAACTTCAGAAGGATGTGTACTCTACTATTCTGGGATATAGTATCCTATAATTAGTTAAGTCTATGTGTTTTATAGTGTTATGTATATCTTCCACTGCCTCTATTGGTCTTCTATTTGGTAAGTTTATTTATTATTGAAAATATCATGTTGAAGTCTCCATCTATTATTGTAGAACTTTCTATTTTTCTCTTGACTTATGGCAATTTTTTCTTCATGTACTTGGGGGCTCTATTTTTCAGTGTAGATATGTTTATAATTTTTATATCTTTTTAATAAACTTACAGTTTTTTCAATATATAATATCGTTATTTGTCTCTTGTAAAATTATTTACTTAAATTTCTTTTTGCATTCTTTCACTTTAACTTATTTGTATCTTTGGACACAAAAGAATTTTTTTTTTTTTATCTGGGAATGTCTTAATTTCTTCCTTTTTTTTTTAGAATAATCTTGCCAAATATAGAACTTGTTGTCAATAAATATTTTTAAAATTTTTTTAGATTTTTTTAAATTCTAAATTTCTAGAATTATAGTATTTTCCCATTACATTCTGACTTCTGTGGTATCTACTGAGAAATTGGTGTTAGTGTTATTGAGGATCCCTTAGGCATAACAAGGTGCTTTTCTCTGGCTGTTTGCATAGTCAGTAACTTGATTATAATGTATATTGTTGTGGATTTCCATATATTTATCTTATTTGGAGTTTATTGAACTTATTAGATGTTTAGATTTATGTATTTTATAAAATAAGAGAAATTTTTCGCCACTGTTTTTTGAAGTAGCCTTTGTGACCTACCTTGTATCTCCTATCTTCTGTTAATGTTTTTTATGCTTTTCTCCCCTCCTCAGATAGTTTCAATTAACTCTTCTTTAAATTGGTTAATTATTCTTTTTTGCTCTCTCAAATGTACTTTTGAAATCTTTTAGTAAATTTTTATTTTCACCTATTGTACTTTTCCGTTTCAGAATTCCTGTCAGTTCCTTTCTATAACTTTTGTCTTTATTGATATTCTCTATTTATTGAGACATTATTCTGCTATTTTATTTGCATTCTCATCTGTGACTTTCTTAGATCTCTGAATATATTTAAGACAGTTAATTTAAAGGTTTTTTTTCCCCTAAGTCCAATGTGTGTGATTTGTTATGAACAATTTCTATTAATTTATTTTTCGAGTGGGCCATACATTCTCTCATTTTTTCCTCATTCTCTCATGTTTCACAAATTTTTGTTAAAAACTGAAAATTTTAAATAATATAATGTAGTACCCAGGGATAGCAGATATTTCATCCTCCTCAAGATTTTGTTGTTGTTGTTGCTTGCTGGGTCCACACTAACTTTTTTGTTTAGTGACTTTTCTAAACTATTTTTGAAAACTGTATTTTTTTTTGTCATATATGGTCTCTGAAGTTCCTCTGGCTTGTGGTTACTTAGTGGTCAGGTAAATATTTCTTTAAACATTTGAGGTAAATTTTATTTAAAATATTAAATGTAATCACTCTCCCAGTCTTTGCCTTTTGAGTGTCTATTGAAGCACTCCTTCAACACATAGGCCTTTTATAATTATGCCTTAGCTTTCACTTCCCATTTATGATGATTAGCCTCAAAATCAGCTGTAAGTGAAAGTTTTGTTTCTTCTCAGCACTTTTCTGACCATGCCTATGGCTATGGTTGTGTTATGGCTTTCTAAATATCCTGTTATATTCAGGAGTTTTTTAAAGCCGTTTGTCCCCAGAATAACACTCTCTCCAGCTTTTCCACCCAAGGCATGTTCATTACTTGCCTTGACTCTAATACCTTGCACCAGGCAGCAGTGACTTGTTCATTTGCCTTTCCTGTTTTTTGTTTGTTTGATTTTTCTGAATACACTCTGCTTAGCTGCTTTTCTGCCATCAGAGAGTTCTGAATTAGCCAAAACAATAGCAAGAACCTTGTAGAAGTTCTTCAAGGAAACCCTAGAGGTATCATATCAGACAAGCACCATTACTTGTGAATGAGGTCTACTCTGTTCTCTCTAGAGTCAGGTACCTTTATTGAGAATACTAATTGCCATCTTCAAGATTACTTCCACACCAGGGATAGGGTTTTGCAAAGCTGGCCTAAGATTCCACAAAGCTTTACTGTTTTCTTCACATCACTCCTTACTTAATTCAGTGTCTGCTTGGTTGCTGTAATTTTTTTTACTATTTTTCAGTATTCCAACAAAGTTGATTCTGACAATTTTTGCTCAATTTTTTAGTGTTTCTGTGGAGAAAAAGTTTCTTGGAATTGCCTACTTTACAAATTGTTCTTACATTGCTGTTTGATATTTTTATTTTTGATTATTTCCTTTTGATTATTTCTTAGATATTTCTCCTCTCTCCTTTCATCATTTGTACATTCTTGCATGTTTTTGCCATTCTATTACAGCCCTAACATATTAACCATTGTTATTTTAAATTCCTTTTCTGGTAATTATCAAGTCTTTGTTACATCTAAGTTGATCATGATGCCTGATTTGTCTCTTCAGACTGCATTTTTTTGCCTTTTGATATGTCTTGTAATGTTTTTGTTGAAAGCTATGTGTGTCACATAGAGTCCAACGCTGTAAAATATCTAAAGTATTCATTCTGAGCCAAATTGAGTGACCAATGGCCCATGACATAGCCCTCAGCAGATCCTGAGAACATGTGCCCACGGTGGTCAGAGCACAGTTTGGTTTTATTCATTTTAGGGAGACATGAGACATCAATCAGTATGTGTAAGATGTACATTCTTTCTGTCTGGCAAGGTGGGACAACTCTGGAAGTAGGGGCTTCCGGGTCACAGTTAGATGATAAGAAACAAAAGGTTGCATTATTTTGGGTCTTTGATCAGCCTTTCACTGAATACATAATTTACATATGCAATGGAGTAGAGGAATAGTCACTTATGCCTTAGTCTGACTCCAGCGAAAATGCATTTTTACATAAACAATAGGGCAGCGGAAGCAATCAGATATGCATTTGTCTCAGGTGAGCAGAAGGATGACTTTGAGTTCTGGCAGTCCTTTGTTTGGCACCTGTGAAGATAATCTATCAATTTACATTGCCAGGGAGAAATTCAACAGAACTGTTTGAGGATAAAGATCTTGAGGTCCACAAGGAATTTCCTTGTGGATAAATTGTGAAGGAGATATGTAGCCTTTTTTTTCTCTTTGTAACTATCTTATTTAGGAATAAAATGGGAGGCAGGTTTGCCTGACACCCCTTGGCTTAGTGATTTGGGGGTCCGGAGATTTATTTTCCTTTCACACGTTGTATTAATTATAGGGACTAAAGTAAGTAAGTTCATAGTGTAAACATTTATATTACATGGCTAGGAGTTGGGCTATGTTTAATGCTTGTTCTATCTGTAGGAGGCAAAAGCTTTAAAATCCTCTTGTGTCTCTGTTTTTGTCTCTTCTCTTGACTTTCAGCTTTCCTGAGTACTCCTTAGAGATGATTGCATTTTGCAATTCATTTTTCCCTTATCCTTTTTTATTATACTGGAGCCTGTTGATGTGGTGGCGAGCTGTGGAGGATGTAAAGTCCTCTGTTATCTTATGTTAAATCTCAGTATTTTAATAAACTTTTCTCTGAACTGTGACCCTCACAATTGTTTCTTCAGGGGTATGGCCCTTCCTTCTTTGGTGAAACAGAAGCCTAGGAGAAAAGGAATGGGGATAAGGCTCTGGTAAAGTCTTCTCTCTAGAGTTGATCTTTCTTATAAAAGTCTTTTGACATGTTTTACAAGGATTATTCTTTCCATCCTCCTGTCAGATACAAGAGGAAAATCTTTCTCAAATCCTCACTGTGAGAATCTGTTGATATTCCTTGAGGTAGAAACCCACGAAGGTTTATTTATTTATTTATTTTAATTTTTGCACTAGTTTACAATCAGCCCCAACAATTTTTCAAAATTAGCATTTGAATGTTCCAACTAATTTATGCCTCTAGTGACTTTTGCTGCAGGTAAGCAGGTCACAGCTGTAACTCTGGATTTTCCTGTTTCTCTAAATTTTCTAGTGGTGGTCTGCCCTGCAGCCTCAGTTCTTTGATAAGGCAAATAAAACTCACTTATTTTTAGTTTGTTCCACTTTTTCTTGCTGTAGGGACAGGAGTGACGATTAGCAAGCTTTTTACATAATAGAGGTGGAATCACAAGTTGCATGTGTTTTTGCTTTTGATTTTGATTTCTTATGTTCCATTTTTCCTATCTGCTCTTTTGAAGCTATAATTTCATATTTGTTAGACCACTTGATAATTTCTAGAAATCAATGTGGTTATGTTATTTAATTTCAAAGATATAAGTTCAGAGATACGTATTTGCAGTGGCTGACAACAAACGCCTCATATATTTTGTCTACTTTTGTTAACTGTGTTTGGGGTGGTCAAATCTGGAATCTATTATTCTACCATGAACAGAACTTATTTCTGATTGTTGTTGCAATGGTGTTCCCTTTCTAGCTTTTCTCACAATGTATGTTTAGCCTATCTCTCTTTTCTCTATTGTACATAGAACCCAAGTGTAGGAGTGCCTGAGATCTTATTTTGTATCTGTACTCTTTACTTAGTTGACCTTATGCATTAATCTAGATTTGAATTGAAATCTATATGCTACAGATTGTGGAATTTTCCTCAAGTCATGATATTCTCTGAGTTCCAAACTTGAAATATACTTATATATAATTATATAGCTTGGCTATCTCTCTATTTGCTCAAACATTATTAACAAGTACTAGGAATTTTGCCTAGTATTATATATATCCTTATCTCCACTAACCCCTCCTCCATATCTCTGGACTGGACTGTACTAGATTTCTATCACATTTCTTTGCTCTCTTTATGCAACTTCATAATGCATTTACTCACAAAATAAAAATCAATCTTTAAAAACATACATTGGGTAATATATTTCCACCTTTCTAAGCTCTTTCAAAGACTTCTTTTTTTTTTTTTTTTCCTTTCCAACTTTAATTTTAGGTTTGGGGCTAGATGTGCAGGTTTGTTACACTGGTAAAATTGTGTGACACAGGGGTTTGGTGTGCAGATTATTTCATCAGAAAGGCAATGAGCATGAAAAATTTTCCCACTGCTATGAAAAAATATCAGAGACTTGGTAATTTATAAGGAAAGAGGCTTAATTGACTCACAGTTCCATATGCCTGGGGAGACCTTGGGAAAATTATAATCATGGTAGAAGGCAAAGGAGAAGCAGGCACCTTCTTCACAGGGTGGCAGGGCAGTGTGTGTGCAAATAGGGAAATGCCAGACACTTACAAAACCATTAGATCTCGTGAGAATTCACTCATTATCATGAGAACAGCATGGAAGAAACCACCCCCATGATCCAACTACCTCTACCTGGTCCCACCCTTGACATGTGGAGATTACGAGGATTACAATTTGGGGTGATATTTGGGTGTTGACATAGAGCCAAAGCATATCATTCTGCCCTGGGTCCCTCCCAAATCTAATGTCTGTATTTTCACATTTCAAAACCAATCATGCCTTCCCAACAGTCCCCTAAAGTCTTAATTCATTTCAGCATTAACTCAAAAGTCCATAGACCAAAGTCTTATCTGAGACAAGGCAACCCCTTCTGCCTATGAGCCTGTAAAATCAAAAACAAGTTAGTTACTTCCTAGATATGATGGAGTATAGGCATTGGATAAATGCCCCCATTCCAACAGGAAGAAATTGGCCAGAAGCAAGGAGCTACAGGTTCCATGAAAGTCCAAAATCCAACAGAGCAGTCATTAAGTCTTAAAGCTCTACAATTATCTCATTTGACTCCATGTCTCACATCTGGGGCCTGCTGATGCAAAGGGTGGCCTCTCACAGCCTTGGGAAGCTCATCCCCTGTGGCTTGCAGGGTACAGCCCACTGCCCTGGCTGCTTCCATGGCTGGCATTGAGGGTCTGTGGCTTTTCCAGGCACACAGGGCAAGCTGTTGGTGGATCTACCATACTGGGGTCTGGAGAACAATGGCCCTCTTCTCACAGCTCCACTAGGAAGTGTCCCAGTGGGGACTCTGTGTTGGTACTCCAACCCCACATTTCCCTTCCACACTGCTCTATCAGAGGTTCTTCATGAGGGCTCCACTCCTGCATCAAACTTTCACCTGGACATCCAAGCATTTCCATACATCCTCTGAAATCTAGGCAGAGGCTCAATTCTTGACTTCTTTGCACCTGCAGGTTCAACACCACATGGGAACCTCCAATGTTTGGGACTTGTACCCTCTACAGAAATGGCCTGAGCTGTGCCATGCCCCCTTTTAGCCACGGTGGGAGCTGGAGTGGCTAGGTTGCAGGGCACCAAGACCTGAGGCTGCACACAGCAGCAGAGCCCTGGACCCATTCCTTGAAACCATTTTTCCCTCCTAGGCCTCTGGCCCTGTGATGGGAGGGGCTGCCACAAAGTTCTCTGACATGCACTGGAGACATTCCCAGAAAATGGGTTTTTCTTTTCTATCACATCATTAAGCTGCAAATTTGCCAAACTTTTGTGTTCTGTCACTTCTCGAATACTTTGCTGCTTAAAAATTTCTCCCACTAGATACTCTAAATTATCTCTCTCAAGTTCAAAGTTCCACAGATCTCTAGCACAGGAGCAAAATGCCACCAGTCTCTTTGCCAAAGCATAGCAAGGGTCACCTTTGCTCCAGTTCCCAAGTAGATCCTCATCTCCATCTGAGACCACCTCAGCCTGGGCTTCATCATCCATATCACTATCATCATTTTGGTTAAAATCATTCAACAAGTCTCTAGGAAGTTCCAAACTTTCCCACATCTTCATGTCTTCTTCTGAGCTCTCCAGACTGTTCCAAACTGTGCCTGTTACCCAGTTCCAAAGTCACTTCCACATTTTTTGGTATCTTTACAGCAGCACTCCACTACCCGGTACCAATGTACTGTATTAGTTCATTCTCACACTCCTTTGAAGAAATACCTGAGACTGGGTAATTTATACAGGAAAGAGGTTTAATTGACTCACAGTTCTGCATGGCTGGGAGGCCTCAAAATCTTCAGAGCATAGCAGAAGGCAAACAAGAAGCCAGTACTGTCTTCATAGGGTGGCAGGATGGAATGAGTGCAAGCAAGGGAAATGCCAAATGCTTGTAAAACTATCAGATCTCAGGAGAACTCACTCACTCTCATGAGAATGGCATGGGGGAATCCACCCCTATGATCCAATTACCTCCACTAGGTTCCACCTTTGACATGTGGGGACTATGGGGATTTCAATTTGAGGTGATATTTGGGTAGAGACACAGACCCAAACCATGTCAAGGTAGTGTTTTGATTCTCACCCTGCTCCTACCCTCCACCCTCAAGTATGACCCTGTGTCTATTGTCTCCTTCTTTGTATCCATGTGTACTTAATGTTTAGCTCCCACTTGTAAGTGACAACGTGCGGTATTTGGTTTTGTTTCTGCATTAATTTACTTAGGATAATGGCCTCCAGCTCCATCCATGTTGCTGCAAAGTATTTAAGATTTTGTTCTTTTTTATGGCTGCATAGTATTTCATGGTGTACAAGTACCACATTTTCTTTATCTAGTTCACCTTCAATGAGACTTTAGGTTGATTCCATGTCTACTCTTCAAAAGTTTCTTATCACATTTAGGATAAAATATGTATTGTATATTATGTGCCCCAAGATGATGTAAGAGTTGTCCTATTTTATCTTTCCAATCACACCCAACTCCACTACCACCCTTCTTTTACTTTATTTACTTAATTTCCTAGAGCTGCCAAATCAAAAATTGAGTGGAAATGGGAAAGCCACTTACAGTATTTCCTACCATTATTCTGAGAAAGACTTTCCTACAAATCTGTCTCCCATTATATTATAAGCTGGTCATCTTACCACAACATATAGACACAACTGTCATATAGTTGGAACACAGTACATGTTTTTGAATGAATAAATGCAAAAAAGATAAAGACAATATTCTAATTTCAACAGATAATAAAGGGCAGATAAATTTCAATCTGTATGTGCTATATAACTATGCTATTACTTCTCTTATTTTACAATGACCAGAAAGTAGAAATCAATAAAACATGGCAAAGTAGCATAATAAAAGACAAAATTATTGGAAAGGAAAAATAAATATTAGAATTTCATACATATTATTTATCATCTTAAAATCAAGGAGATTAAACAAAATGTTAAAATAATAACATTTTAGTATTGTGTGCTTATTAGGTAAATATACAAAAAATAAGTTACTTTTAAGGAACAAATATACCTAATTGTGTGCATATATTTTAAGATATGTAGAATATAGTAGCAAAAAAAAAAAAAAAACAGATAAAATCCCTGTCATCTTGTATATTACATTATAGAGGAATAAAAGAAAAATACAAATGTAAGTAATAAAAAGATCAATCTTCCTGGATTTTCTGAGACTGAGGAGATTTCCCGGACATAGGACTTTCAATGCTAAAATTCAAAAAGTCTCAGGCAAATTAAGATGAGTTGGTTACCTTTTGTGGTAACAAATGCCATAGAGAAAAATCAAAGTAACAGGGATAAGTTATGGAGCTTGCTCTATTATAAAGAGTGATACAAAATAAAGTATCATCATCTGATAAAGTGTATATAAATCAATATTTGAAAAAAGTAGAATGTGAGATATATATATGTATATAGATACATATAATTTGTGTGTATGTGTGTGTATAACTACATATGTATATTTGTATATCAACAAGCACAAACTAGAAAATACAATGGAGAAAATATCCTTTTAACATTACAACACAAAAAAGTAATCACCAGGCATGAAGTATACAATTTAAAGTATATAGAGTTTCAGCTGTTTTGAGTATATTCATGCAACTGTGCAACTGTCACCACTAATTTCAGACTATTTCATCAACCTCAAAATAAATCTCTTAGTGGTTAGTGGTCACTCCTTATTCTCCTGATCCTCATGTCTATATATTGCCTAATTTTGACATGTAATTTTAACCGAGTCATATAACATGGGACCTTAGGTTTCTCACTACTTTCAGTAAGCATATTTTCAAGGCATATACATATTACAGCATGGTAAGTATTTCATTCATTTTTTTGGCTGAATATCCCATTGCTTAGATGTAGCACATTTTACTTATCCATTCCTCAGTTGTTATACATTCGTTTGCTTTTACTCTTTGGCTATAATGAATAATGTTGCTGTGAACACTGATGTACAAGTTTTATGTGGGCATATGTCTTCATTTATCTTGCGTACATACTTAGGAACTGATGTGCTGAATTATATTATAACTCCATGTTTAATATTGTGAGGAACTTCCAGACTGTTTTACAAAATGGGTATACTCTTTTATATTCCAAGTAGCAGTGAATTACGGTTCTGATTTCTCCAACTCCTGGCCAACAGTTGCTATTTTCTATCTTCTTTTATTATAATCATCCTAGTGTTTATAAAATAGTAGTACATCACTACTATTTTTAATTTGCATTTCCCTGATGATTAGTGACGCTGACTGTCTTTTCATGTGATTTTTGAACATTTATGTATTTTCTTTCTACAAATGTCCACTTAAATCATTTGTCATATTTAAATTACCATTGCTAAATCTAAGGTAACAAAAATTTATACTTAGAGTTGCTTCTAAATGTGTTATTGTTTTAGTTTTTCATTTAGATCTTTGATACATTTTGAGTTAATTTTTATATATAGTTGAAGGTAGCGTTTTGAACTTCATTCTTGTGCATGTGGTTAGGCAGTTATCCAACATCAGTAGTTAAAATACAATCTTTTCCTGAGTTTACACTCTTGTCTTAACTCAAATGACCAAAAATTTATGAGTTTATTTTTAGATATTCAATGTGATTACGTTGATATATATATTTATTTTTATGCCAGTACCACACTGTCCTGAATATTGTAGCTTTGTAAATTTCTACATCAGGAAGTTTAAGGCCTCAAAATGTGTTATTTTGCAAGATTGTTTTGACTATTCTCAGTCCCTTGCATTCCAGTATGAATCAGCTTTTCAACTGCTGCAACAAGAAAGCTAAGATTTTGATAAGAGTTACGCTGTATCTCTAAACAGATTTGGAAATTATTGACATCTTGGCAATAATAACCCTATTTTAGGAAGATGGGATACATTTAAATTTATTTGGTTTTATTTAATTTCTTTCAAAAATGTTTTGTGATTTTCATTGTACAATCTTACAAATACTTTGTTAAATTTATTCTTAGGTATTTTATTATTCTGTTTTTAGCTATTACTTTAGGTTCTGAGGGTACACGTTCAGGTTTGTTACATGGGTAAATCGCGTGTCACTGAGGTTTGGTGTGTGAATGATCCCTTCGTCAGTTAGTGAGTATAGTATCTGATAGTTTTTCAACCCTCACCTCCCTACCCTCCCTGTTCAAATAGTCCCATTGTTTGTTGTTTGCATCTTTGTGTCTGTGTGTACTCTGTGTTTAGCTCACACTTACAAATGAGAACATGTGGTATTTGGTTTTCTGTTCCTGTGTTAATTTGCTTAGTATAACAGCCTCCTGTTGGATTCATATTGCTGCAAAGGATATTATTTCATTCTTCTTTATTGCTGTGTAGTATTCTATGGTTTATATGTATCACATTTTCTTTATTCAGTCCACTGTTTTGGTGCTATTGTAATTGGGATATTTTAAATTACAATTTTATATTGTTCATTGCTATTATAGAGAAATAACAATAGATTATTGTAAATTGATTTTTTTGTCTTGCAAACTTACTATGTGTGTATGTACATGTATATGTGTTGGGGGGTTATTCTTCGAGACTTTCTATATTCAAGGTCATGTTTTTAGATACTTCTCTCTTCTTAATCTGAGTGTCTTGTAATTCATTTCCTTACCTACCTGTTTTGGTAGAATCTCCTGTATAATGTTGAATAGAAATCACAAGAAAATCTGTCTTCATGATTTATTAATATTACAAAAAAACGCTGCAGTCTTTCACTATTATGTATTATATTAGCTGTGGATATTTCATAGTTGCCTTTTATGGTAGTAAAGATATTTATTTCTGTAACTAGTTTGTTGAGTGTTTCTATCAGGAGAGGGTGTTGGATTTCGTCAACAGATTGTTTTCTTTGCCTATTAAGACTATCATGCTATTTTGTTCTTCATTCTATTAATATTGTATATGCATTGATTAATGTTATCATGTTAAACCAAACTTTCATAGCTTGGATAAATCCCTATTTTTCTTGGTTAAATAATTCAATTTATTTACTTATATAAGTCTATTCAGATTTTCTGTTTCTTCTTGAGTAAATTTTGATAGTGTATATTTGTATACTAGTTTATCTACTTGTTCTAGATGATTTAATTTTTTGGCATCAAATTGTTCATGGTATTTTCTTATAATTCTCATTATTTGTATAAAATCAGTAACAATATACACTCTTTATTATTCTTTATTTTAGAATTTTAGTTCTTTTTTTCCAAGATGGCAGATTGGAGGCATTGTTTGCATGCTTCTCCCACTTGGAAAGACAAAATCGTGTGCAGAGATTCATGCAGGGATTTTTTCAACACTGAAACTTAACAGGAAAACTAAAAGAAACCATGGATCCTTTGAAAGAAATAGCCGTCTGCAGTGTACACCATGAACCAGGTGGAAAACTGGCTTCAGAGTGTAAGAAGAGGATAACCTGCTTTCAAGATATACACCCTCACTGTGGAACCTGACAATCCAGATCACAGGGGAAAGCCTCAACCATACCGAGTGCTAGAGCTGATTTACTGATCAGTGGGGGAGTATATGAGAAGGAGTGGCATCGAGACGTGCTTTTGGTGTGCATTCCCAGTCTCCAGAAGGGACGGAGGTAAGTCATTCCTGATACTACTTCACGGGGGATCTTGATAAAGGTTGTCTGCTAATTGAGACAGCAGTCATAGGTTAAGAAAAGTTTCCAGATGTGATTCAGGATATAATCTAGAACCAAGGGGAGATTGGCAAGTGGACTGTAGCCATGGACGCAGGAGCTAGGTGCTCTTGCTTCATGGGCAGACAAGGACAGGCATGGTCTGTAAGCTGTGGTTTCTGTCTCCCTGAGGAAGGTTTATGACCTGGGGAAGTTTTCAATTCTGAACACAGACTGCCTGAAACCTAGCTAGCTGTTGCTAGGGAAACAGTGTGCTGTTGAGACCTGCCTTACCAAGTGTGTGGGAGCTGGGCGGGGCTTACTGCCACCTGCTACCACCTGCTTCTGTTGATTATCTCTATTGACTTTCTACTCTCTTTTACAATTTCTACTTGAACTTTTATGATTTCCTTCTTTCTTTTGGTTCAGTTTGTTCTTTTCTTAGTTGTATTTTTTCTTCTAGTAATAAACTAGCTATGTATCTAATCTCTGCTGTAAAAAAAAAGCAGAGATTAAGTTAATAATTTGGGACTGTTCTTTATTAAAGTAGTCACGTACAGCCGTACATTTTTCTCTCATCTCTGTTTTAGCTGTGTGCAGTACATTTGCATGTTGTGTCTTCATTATCATTTATTTAGAAGTAATTTAAGGGATGGATCACCTGAGGTCAGGAGTTTGAGACCAGCCTGGTCAACATGATGAAACCGTGTCTCAACTAAAAATACAAAAAATTAGCTGGGCGTGGTGGTGCGTGCCTGTAATCCTAACTACTCAGGAATCTGAGGCAGGAGAATTGCTTGAACATGGGAGTCTGAGGTTGCAGTGAGCTGAGATGGAACCACTGAACTCCATCCAGTCTGGGCAACAAGAGCAAAACGCATCTCAAAAAAAAAAAAAAAAAAAAAAAAAAAAAAAAAAAATTAAAAGTTTTTGTTTCTTCTTTTTTTTTTTTTTTTTTTTTTGAGAGGAGTCTTGCTCTGCCGCCAGGCTGGAGTGCAGTGGCCGGATCTCAGCTCACTGCAAGCTCCGCCTCCCGGGTTCACGCCATTCTCCTGTCCTCAGCCTCCCGAGTAGCTGGGACTACAGGCGCCCGCCTCGTCGCCCGGCTAGTTTTTTGTATTTTTTAGTAGAGACAGGGTTTCACCGTGTTAGCCAGGATGATCTTGATCTCCTGACCTCGTGATCCGCCCGTCTCGGCCTCCCAAAGTGCTGGGATTACAGGCTTGAGCCACCGCGCCCGGCCTGTTTCTTCTTCTTGATCCATTGATTATTTAGGAGTGTGTTGTTTAATTTCTACATATTTGTAAATTTTCCAAATTTTCTTGTGCTATTTCAAATTCATTCCATTGTGTTTGAAGAACATATTTTGTATGAATGTAATCATTTTAATATTATTAGCATTTTTGTAGCTTAATATATATTCTCTTCTGGTCAATATTCTATGCATACTTGTCAGCTGGAATGTTCTATAGATCTGTATTATGTCTATTGGTTTTATATCTTTCAAGACTTTTTTTCAACCTGTTGATCATCTGTCCAGTTGCTCTATTATTAAATATATGTATGTATGCACACACACATGCTATATTTTTCAGACATATTGACCCTCTTATTATTTTAAAATATCCTTTTGTTCTTTGGTAACTTTTAATTTTTAAAGTCTATGTAGTCGGATATTGTTATAGCCACTGGATTTCTCTTTTGGTTAAAGTTTTCTGGTGTATATATTTTTACTCATTTATTTTCAACTTGTTGTGTCTTTGAATTTAAAGTATATTTTTAGACAGTGTGTAGTTAGGTTATTTTTTATCCATTTTGCTAGTCTTTGTTTTCACTGGAGTGTTTGATCTTCTTGTTTAAATAAGATTCCTTTTATGGTAGGATTTAGTCTAGCCAATTTGCTATTTGTTTTCTATGTGTCTCATGTCTGTTCTGTTTCACTACTCTCCCATTACTGCACCTTTTTTTGTTAAATACATATTTTCTACTGTAACATGTAAATTTCCTTACCTTCCATTACTGTATTTTTGAGTTAGTTTTCTATTGGTTGCACTGAGAATTAAAATTAACATATTTTATAGCAATTTAATTTAGATTAATACAAACTTAATTACAGTAGTATCCAAAACTTTGTTTATATATCCTTACATTTCTTTCTTCTTTGTGCTAATATTGTCAACCTACAGAGGTATAGCTCTATAAATTGTATGGCTATCAATACATATTTATAAGTATTACTTAATGCATTTGTATTTTGAATTAAATAACAGAATAATGTATTAAATACAAAATGCATTTATGTTCAATTTTATACATACACCTATGTAGTTAACACAACTGGTGCTTTCTATAACTTAAAGTAGGTTTGAGTTGCTGTCTAGTGTCCTTTTATTTTGGCTTAGATAACTTCTATTAGTATGACTTATTAGGGCAGGTCTTCAATCATCAAATTCTCTCAGTCTTCGTTACTCTTAGAATGTCTTGATTTAAACTTCAGTTTTTGAGGATAGATTGGTTTCATATAGAATTCTTTACTTTCAATCTGTTTCAAAATTTTTAATTATAGTGAAGTATACTTAACATAAAATTGACTATCTTAATTTTTTTCAGTGTACAGTTTAGTATTGTTAAGAAAATTCACGTTGTTATGATTATCGTGTTTTTTGTTTTGGCACTTTAATTATCAATGGCCTTCTGTCCTTCATGGCTCCTAATGGAAACTCATCTGTTTATTTTGGATCTCATACCTTGTTCATGATAAGTCACTATTCTCTTACTGCTTCCAAGTTTCTTCCTTTGTCTTTGGTTTTCAATGATATGGTTATGATGTCTTATTCTAGTAAGTTTAATGTTTGGACTTCCTGAGACATAATTTAAATTGACTTCTATTATTTTTCTGTGTATGGGCCATAATTTCTTGTATATTTGCATGCCTCATAACTTTTTTTGGATCCTTGTCATATTTAATATTATATGTGGCAAACCTGGA
Source organism: Trachypithecus francoisi (assembly GCF_009764315.1). Classification (NCBI taxonomy): domain Eukaryota; kingdom Metazoa; phylum Chordata; class Mammalia; order Primates; family Cercopithecidae; genus Trachypithecus; species Trachypithecus francoisi. The sequence continues at coordinate 16,941,277 of NW_022681471.1, read as the reverse complement.
AATCAGATTCTCTTTCTCTCTTATATTTGTTGTCACTCTGTTGTTTGGTTATTGTTGTTATAGTAAGTTTAGTAGTTTTCCTTAAAAAAAATTGTAAAGCCTGTATTCATTGTCATATGTGGCCATATAATCATTGAATATTTTTCTTAGGTGTATAGAATGGATAAGGCTCCAAGTACCTGCTGAGGAACTTTGTATGTGGGCAGACACAGTTTCAAACTTCATCTTGACAAGTTACAAGTCTCTCTTAGTCTCCATTTTCTTCTTGTACAGAGCCTCAAGATTAGCTCAAAAGTGGGAGGTTAGTACCTTATCAAATATCTCCTGAGCATATTTACAGCCCAGGGCATATGCAGAGCACCACACACAGTGTGCGGCCTTTTAGTTCCTCAGGAATATGCTGGGGATTTTGAAAGCCTGCTCTAGATATCTGATTTTCCAATATTCCTTTTAGGTTTTCATTAGCCTACTGCTTGTCGCAGCTGATTTTTAATTTTTTTAATTTTTAATTTTCATGGGTACAGAGTAGGTTTATACATTTATAGGGAAAATGAGACGTTTTGATACAGACATGCAATGTGTAATAATCACATCATGGAGAATTGGGTATCCATCTTCTCAGGCATTTATCCTTTGTGTTATAAGCAATCCAATTATACTCCTTTCGTTATTTATAATGTGCAGGTAAGTTATTAATGACTGAAATCACCCTGTTGTGCTATCAAATGGTAGGTACTATTCTTTCTTTATATTTTTCATACCCATTAAGCATCCCCACCTGCCCCCACTCCCACCCTCTCTACAGCCTCTGGTAACCATTTTTCTATTCTCTATGTCCATTAGTTCAATTGCTTTTGATGTTTAGGTCCCATAGATAAGTGAGAATATGTGATATTTGTCTTTCTGTGCCTGGCTTATTTCACTTGACATAATGATTTCCAGATTCATCCATGTTATTGCAAATGACAGGAATTTATTCTTTGTTACGGCTGAATAGTACTTCATTGTGTATATGTACCACATTTTCTTTATTCATTCATCTGTTAATAGACAGCTAGGTTACTTCCAAATATTGAGTATTGTAAACAGTGATGCAACAGATCTGGGAGTGCAGATAATCTCTTTTATACAACATTTTTCTTTTTTAGGAGAGTATACCCTGCAGTGGAATTGCTGAAGCAAATGGTAGCTATATTTTTAGGCATTGTAGAAACCTCCAGAAAGTTCTACATAGTGTTTTTACTAATTTACACATCCACCAACAGTGTATGAGGGTTTTCTTTCTTTTCTCCACATCCTTGCCAGCATTTGTTATCACCTGTATTTTGGATATAAGCCATTTTAACTACAGTGAGATATGTCACTGTAGCTTTGATTTGCATTTCTCTGATGATCAATAATGTTGAGCATCTTTTTATATGCCTGTTTGCCATTTGTATGTCTTCTTCTGAAAAATGTCTACTCAAATATTTGGCCCATTTTTAAATCAGATTATTAGATATTTTTCCTATAAAGCTGTTTGAGCTCAATATCTTCTGGTTATTAACCTTTTGTCACACGGGTAGTTTTCAATATTTTCTCCCATTCTGTGGGTTGTCTCCTCACTTTCTGGACTGCTTCCTTTACTGTGCAGAAGCTTTTTAACTTGATATGATCCTATTTGTCCATTTTATCTTTTGCTTAGTTGTGCTTGTGGTATATTGCTTAAGAAATTTTTGCCCTGAACAATGTCCTGGAGATTTTCCCCAATGTCTGCTTGTAGTAGTTTCACAGTTTGAAGTCTAAGACTTGACTATTTAAACATTTTTATTTTATTTTTGTATGTGGTGAGATATAGGGGTCTAGTTTTATTCTTCTGCATATGGATATCCAGTTTTCCCAGTACCATCAATTGAAGAGACTATTTTCTCCTCAGTGTGTGTTCTTGGTACCTTTGTCAAAAATGAGTTCACTGTAGGTATGTGAATAACATTCTGGGTTATCTATTCTGTTCCATCGGTCTAGGTTTCTGGTTTTATGCCAGTACAATGCTGTTTTGGTTACTAAAACTCTGTAGCATAATTTAAAGTTAGGTAATGTGATTCTTCCAGTTTTGTTCTTTTTGCTTGGGAGTTTTTACTATTCTGGGTCTTTAGTGGTTCCACATACATTTTGGGATTATTTTTCTATTTCTAAAAAGAATGTCATTAGAATTTTGATAGCAATTGCATTGAGTTTGTAGATTTCTTTGGGTAGTATGGTCATTTAAAAATATTGATTAACCCCATACAAGAACATGGAATAACTTTCCATATTTTCATGTCATCTTAAATTTATTGTATCAATGTTTTATAGTTTTTGTTGCAGAGATGTTTCATTTCCTTGGTTAAGTTAATTCCTAGGTATTTTATTATTTGACTTCTTCCATTCAAATTTGAATGCCTTTTATTTTGTTCTCTTGTCTGATTACTCTAGCTAGGGCTTCTGGTATTGTGTTGAATAACAGTGGTGAAAGTGAGCATCTTCGTCATGTTCCAGATCTTAGAGAAAAGGCTTTCATTTTCCCCCATTCAGTATGCAAGTCTGTCATATATGGCTTCTACTATGTTGAGATATGTTTCTTCTATCCCTAGTTTTTCAAGGGTTTTGACCATAAAAGGATGTTGAATTTTATCAAATGCTTTATGCATCAATTAAAATGATGATATGGTTCATATCCTACATCCTGTTGATATGATGTATCATACTGATTGATTTGCATATGTTGAACCATCCTTGCATATATTGAACCATCCTTGTATCCCAGACATAAATCCCACTTGTTCATAATGAACGATCTTTCTAATGTATTGTTGAATTCAGTATGCTAGTATTTGCTTGAGGATTTTTGCGTCAGCATGGATTAGCATAGATTAGAAATATTGGTATGCAGTTGCTTTTTTTTGGTGTGTGTTTGTCTGATTTTGGTTTCATGGTAATACTGGCCTCATATAATGAGTTTGGAAATGCTCCCTCATCCTTTATTTTTATGTGTTTGAGTAGGATAGGTATTAGTTCTTCTTTAAATGTTTGGTAGAATTCAGCAGTGAAGCCATTGGATTTCAGGCATTTATTTACAGGCAGACTTCTTATTATGACTTTGATCTCTTAACTTGTTATTGGTCTGTTTAGGTTTTAGATTTTCTTTTTTTTTTTTTTCATCTTTTATTTTAAGTTCTGGGGTAAACATGCAGGATGTGCAGGTTTGTTACATAAGTAAATGTGTACCATAGTGGTTTGCTGCACCTATCAACCCATCGCTTAGGTATGAAGCCCAGCATGCATTAGCTATTCTTCCTGATGCTCTCCTTCTCCCCACCACCCCTAACAGGCCACAGTGTGTGTTGTTCCCCACCATGTGTCCATGTGTTCTCATCAGTTACCTCCCACTTATAAATGAGAACATGTGGTGTTTACTTTTCTGTTCCTGCATTAGTTTGCTAAGGATAACAGCTTCCAGCTCCATCCATGTCGCTACAAAAGACATGATCTCATTCTCTTTAATGGCTGCATAGGATTCCATGGTGTATATGTACCACATTTTCTTTATTCAGTCTGTCATTAATGGACATTTGGGTTGATTCCATGTCATTGCTACTGTGAATAGTACTGTAATGAGCATATGCTTGCATATATCTTTATAATAGAATGACTTACAGTCCTTTGGGTATATACCCTGCAATGGGATGTCTGGGTTAAATGGTTATTTCTGCTTCTAAATATGTAAGGAATTGCCACACTATCTTCAACAATGGTTGAACTAATTTATACTCCCACCAACAGTGGAAAAGAGTTCCTTTTTCTCTACAACCTCACCAGCATTTGTTGTTTCTTGACCTTTTTAATAATTGCCATTCTCACTGGTGTGAGATGGTATCTCATTGTAGTTTTGATTTGCATTTCTGTAATAATCAGTAATGTTGAGGGTTTTTTTTATGTTTGTTGGCTGCATGAATTTCTTCCCTTGAGAAGTGTCAGTTCATGTTCTTTGCCCACTTTTTAATGGGGTTATATTTTTTTTATTGTAAATTTGTTTAAGTTCCTTGTAGACTCTGGATATTAGACTTTGTCAGTTGGATAGATTGCAAAAATTTTCTTCCATTTTGTAGGCTGTCTGTTCACTCTGATGATAGTTTATTTTGCTGTGCAGAAGCTCTTTAGTTTAATTAGATCCCATTCGTCAAATTTTGCTTTTGTTGCAATTGCTTTTGGAGTTTTCATCATGAAATTTTTGCCCATTCCTATGTCCTGAAGGGTATTGCCTAGATTTTCTTCTAGGGTTTTTATAGTTGTAGGTTTTATATTTAAATCTTTAATCCATCTTGAGTAAATTTTTATATAAGGTGTAAGGAAGGGGTCCAGTTGCAATTTTCTGCATATGACTAGCCAGTTCTCCCAGCACCACTTATTAATAATAAGTGGGGAATCCTTTCACCATTGCTTGTTTTCATCAGATTCATTAAAGATCAAATGATTGTAGATATGCAATATTACTTCCAGGTTCTCTATTCTGTTTTATTGATCTCTGTTTCTGATTTTGTACCAGTACCATTCTGTTTTGGTTATGGTAACCTTGAAGTATAGTTGGAATTCAGGTAGCAAGGTGCCTCCAGCATTGTTTGTTTGCTTAGAATTGTCTTGGCTATCCCCGCTCTTTTTTGGTTCCACATACATTTTAAAATAGTTTTTTTTTTTTTTTCTAATTCTGTGAAGAATGTCAACTGAAGTTTAATAGGAATATCATTGAATCTATAAATTACTTTGGACAGTATGGCCATTTTCATGACATTTATTCTTCCTAGCCCTGAGCATGGAATGTTTCTTCATTTGTTTGTGTCCTCTCTGATTTCCTTGAGTGGTCGTTTGAAGTTCTCCTTGAAGTGGTCCTTACTTCCCTTGTTAGCTCTATTCCTAGGCATTTTATTTTCTTTGTAGCAATTGTGAATGGGAGTTTATTCATAACTTGTCTCTCTGTTTGCCTGTTCTTGATGTACAGGAATGCTAGCATTTTTTTTGCATATTGATTTTATATCCTGAGACTTTGCTGAAGATGCTTATCTGCTTAAGAAGCTTTTGGACTGAGATGATAGGGTTTTCTAAATATAGGATAATGTCATATGCAAACAAAGATAATTTGACTTTCTCACTTCCTATTCAAATACCTTTATTTCTTTCTCTTGCCTCGTTGCCCTGGACAGAACTTCCAATACTATGTTGAATAGGAGTAGAGAGAGAGGACATTCTTGTCTTCTGCCAGTTTTCAAGGGAATGCTTCTAGTTTTTGTCCATTCAATATAATATTAGCTGTGGGTTTGCCATATATAGCTCTTCATTATTTTGTGGTATGTTCCTTCAATACCTAGTTTATTGAGAATTTTTTTTTTTTTTTTTTTTTTTGAGACGGAGTCTCACTCTGTCCACCAGGCTGGAGTGCAGTGGCGCAATCTCGGCTCACTGCAAGTTCCGCCTCCTGGGTTCCTGCCATTCTCCTGCCTCAGCCTCCCGAGTAGCTGGGACTACAGGCGCCCGCCACCGTGCCCGGCTAATTTTTTGTATTTTTAGTAGAGACGGGGTTTCACCGTGGTCTCGATCTCCTGACCTTGTGATCCACCCGCCTCGGCCTCCCAAAGTGCTGGGATTACAGGCATGAGCCACCGCACCTGGCCATTTATTGAGAATTTTTAACATGAAGGAATATTGAATTTTATCAAAACCTTTTCTGCATCCTATTGAGATCATTTTTTTTGGTCTAATTCTGTTTACGTGATGAATTACATTTATTGATTTGCATATGTTGAACCAACCTTTCCTCCAGGAGACGAAGCCAACTTGATCATAGTAGATAAACTTTTTGATGTGCTGCTAGATTCAGTTTACCAGTATTTGAGGATTTTTGCATCAATGTTCATCAGGGATATTGGCCTGAGGTTTACATTTTGTTGTGTCTCTGCCAGGTTTTGGTATCAAGATGATGCTAGTCTCATAAAATGAGTTAAGGAGGGGGTCCTCCTTTTCAATTTTTTTTTTTTTTTTTTTTTTTTTTGGAATAGTTTCAGAAGAAATGGTACCAGCTCTTCTTTGTACCTCTGGTAGAGTTCAGCTGTAAATCTGTCTGGTCCTGGGCTTTTTTTTGGTTGGTAGGCTATTTATTACTGCCTCAAATTCAGAATTCTTTCTTGGTCAATTCAGAGTTTCATTTTTTTCCTGGTTCAGGCTTTGGAGGGTGTATGTGTCTAAGAACTTATCCATTTCTTCTAGATTTTCTAGTTCATGTGCATAGAGGTGTTTATAGTGTTATTTGATGGTTATTTTTGTTTCTGTGGGATCAGTGATGATATCCCCCTTATCATTTCTGATTGTGTCCATCTATTTGAATCTTCTGTCTTTTCTTCTTTATTAGTCTATCTAGTGATCTCTCTATTTTATTTATTTTTTCAAAAAACAATTCCTGGATTTGTTAATTTTCTGAAGGGTTTTTCATATCGCTATCTCCTTTAGTTCCACTCTGATCTTGGTTATTTCATGTCTTCTGCTAGCTTTGGGGTTTGTTTGTTCTTGAATCTCTAGTTCTTTTAGTTGTGATGTTAGGTTTTTAATTTGAGGTCTTTCTAGCTTTTTGATGTGGGCATTTAGTGCAATAAATTTCCTTCTTAACACTCCTTTAGTTGCATCTCAGAGATTCTGGTACATTGTCTCTTTGCTCTCATTCTCTCATTTTCGAAGAACTTCTTAATTTCAGTATGTACTAAGGAGTCATTCAGGAGGAAGTTGTTCAATTTTCTTGTAGTTTTGTGATTTTGAGTGAGTTTCTTATTGTTGAGTTTTAATTTGATTGTGCTGTGGTCTGGGACAGTGTTTGTTATTATTTCAGTTCTTCTGATTATGTGACCAATTTAAGAGTAAGCCCCTTATGGTGATGAGAAGAATGTATATTCTGTTGTTTTGGGATGGAGAGTTATGGAGATATCTGTGAAGTTTGCTTGATCCAGAGCTGAGTTCAAGTCCTGAATATTTTTGTTAAATTTCTGTCTCAATTATCTAATATTGTCAGTGGGGTGTTAAAGTCTCCCGCTGTTATTGTGTGCGAGTCTAAGTCTCTGTGTAGGTCTCTAAGCAAGCACTTGCTTTATGAATCTGGGTTCTCCTGTATTGGGTGCATATATGATAAGGATAGTTAGCTCTTCTTGTTAAATTGAACCCTTTGCCATTATATAATAACTTGTCTTTTTTTTTTTCATCTTTGTTGGTTTAAAGTCTGTTTTGTCAGAAACTAGGATTGTGATTTCTGCTTTTTTGTTTTCCATTTGCATGGTAAATTTTCCTCCATCTCTTTATTTTAAGCCTATGTGTGTCTTTGCACATAAGATGGGTCTCTTGAAGATAGCATGCTGATGGTTTTGACTCTTTATCCAGCTGGCCATTCTGTGTCTTCTAATTAAGGCATTTAGTCCATTTAGATTTAAGGTTAGTTTTGTTATGTGTGAATTTGATTCTGTCATCATAATGCTAGCTGGTTATTCTGCAGACTTGTTTATGTTATTGTTTCATAGTGTCACTGATATGCTCCCTTCAGTGTGGTTTTTGTAGTGGCTGGTAACAGTTTTTTCTTTCCATATTCCGCTCCTGCAAGGCAGGCCTGTGGTGGCAAATTCCCTCAGCATTTGCTTGTCTGAAAAGGATCTTATTTCTCCTTCACTTATGAAGCTTAGTTTGGCCAGATATGAAATTCTGGGTTGGAAATTCTTTTCTTCAACAATGTTGAATATTGACCCCCAATCTCTTCTGGCATATAGGGTTTCCACTGAACTGTCCACTGTTAGTCTGATGGGCTTCCCTTTGTAGGTGACATGGTCTTTCTCTGTGGCTGCCCTTAAACTTTTTTCTTTCATTTTGACCTTAGAGAATATGATGATTGTCCTGGGGTTGATCTTTTCATGGAGTATCTTACTGGCATTCTCTAGATTTCCTGAGTTTGAATGTTGGCCTGTCTTGCTAGGTTGGGGATGTTCTGCTGGATGATACCCTAAAGTATGTTTTTCAACTTGATTCCATTCTCTCCATCTGTTTTAGGTACCCTAATCAGTCATAGGTTCAGTCTTTTACATAATCCCATGTTTCTCAGAGGTTTTCCTTATTCCTTTTTGTTCTTTTTTCTTTATTCTTGTCTGCCTGTCTTATTTCTGAAAGCTAGTCTTCAAGCTCTGAGATTCTTTCCATGCTCTTGCTTCTGTGGGTTGGGGGAAGGGTGCACCAATGGTTCAAGACTGTTTTTTCTATCTCGTTAGTGTCTCTTTCAGCAATAGGAAGTTACAATCAGTTACTATGAGTGCTCATCTGGTTTTTGATTCTTATGAAGGTTTTTGGTTTATCTTCTGTGTGTAGATAGTTGTTAAATTGGTGTTTTTGCAGTGGGGGATGATCAGTGGAGCTTTCTATTCCATCCTGTCTATCACAGCTGTTATCCATCATCTCAGGAACTGGGGATGTTCAACAATGCCCTGTGATTTTTTTTCAATAATGCATTATGGAAAAATCAGTTCACTCTGGGAAAGCTATGACTTAGATAGATTAAAGACAATATTGTGCAGTAGGTCTCCCAGGAAACCATAGACAATTGTAATAATGATATTTCTTTCTTTCTTTTTTTTTTTTTTTGGAAATAAGTCTTTTAACCTAAATCTGCCCTCTCCAAGTGCTACCAGTCTCCTAACTTTTACTGTGATTGTCATCTGTTGGTACAAGTGTGGATCTAGAGGTGAGGAGAGGGAGTAGGAACAGAGCAAGTTAAAGATAACACAGAGCATGCTGTTTATATTGAGATTCAGCAATTTTATTAAATAATGTTTCATTCAATTTATACAAATTATTCAATTGGAGAATTCCCATGAATCAGTAATTTGATGGGAATGTTTGAAAGTCTAATATTAGTCAGAAATTATGCCCTTTCTCTACTTGGGGAGATGTTGGCTTGATTAAATCAAATCAAATAAATAATCTTTCTGACATCAATTTTTTGGAAACATTCCTAGAAACTTACTTCATTTAAGGTTAAAAACTTGCAAGAGCATTTTAAATATCCTGCTTAATGGCATAATATCTGAGTATCATAGCTGTAAGATTATTTTATATTTAGACAAGAAACTGAGATAAATTACTATCATACGTCAATAATGTACACTGAAAGACTTATGAAATTACCTGGAGACACTGTAGACACTACAGAATGAGTTCCTTGAGTTGATAATGCATATATTAAAAGGTTACTAGCTTTGAATTTATTGTGAGAACAAAGTAAAAAACCTTTATTTGAAATGGAGGTTAATATCAATTTGAAAGCATAAGGGTAATATTTAATAAATAATGTGTTTAATTAGCTATTGGACATTGAAAATGCCATATAAAATGTATTAATATTTCCATTTACAACTGAGCTTGAGGAAAGGAAATTCTCCAAAAGCCTGTAAAAATAAAACTTTGATCCAGAGTGGTAGAGAGTCAGATATGGTGTTTTTGCAATGAATCTTGCTATGTATTGGTGGCCAACATCTTTGATAATATACACAGAAACAAGAGGAAAATATAAGACACAAATATGATGAAAGATAGACATTTGAATCCAACACATAAAAATCAGACCTCCAAAGAAAGAGACATATACAGTGAGTAAGAAGTAAAGCTTTCCTGAGAATTTTTAAACATATCTCACACTTTCTTAATGCGGTTTGAGAATAGTATTTGATGTACATATGATTTGTAAAACACTGAGTAAAAATTTTTAAATTAAAATGGTTCCAGTTTTGCAATATCAAGAGCAAAAGCAAATTTTCTCTAATAGAATTCACTTTAAATATATAATTAAATTAATTTCTACAGATGATGGGTGGCTTAGTCTGTTTGGTCTGCTTTAACAAAATATCTTAGACTGGGTAATTCATAAATAATAGACATTTATTTCTCATTTTTCTGGAGTCTGGAAATTTCAAGAAGCCAGCAGATTCAGTGATGAAGGCTTGTTCTCTGTATCATAGATGGCACCTTGTTGCTGTGTCCTCACATGGCACAAGGGGAAAGGGGTAAAGAAGACTAAGAGACTCCCTCAAGGCCTTTTATAGGGGTATTAATCCCATTCATGAGGGATTCACCCTCATGACCTAATCACTTCCAAAACTCCACCTCTTCATACTACAGACTTGCATTGAGGATTCAATTTTAACATGAATTTTGGAGAGGCATAGACTTTCAAACCATAACAAGCAAGAACATTATTTCATAATGAAAATATTAGTAAAACATTAATAACCTAGTCTTGGTTGGGTATAGTGACTCATGCCTATAATCCCAGCACTTTGGAAGGCTGAGGTGGGAGGATGGCTTGAGCCTAGGAGTTTGAGAACAGCTTGGGTAACATTGGGAAATCCTGTTTCTACAAAAACAAAAAATAAAAATAAAAATAAAAATTAGCCAGGCATGATGGCATGTGCCTGTGGTTGCAGCTCTTTGGGAAGCTGAAATGAGAGGATTGCTTGAGTCTAGGAGGTCAAGGCTGTAGTGAGCCATGGATGTGCCACTGGACTCCAGCTTGGGTAACAGAGCAAGAGCTGGTCTCAAAAGAAATCTAATGTGTATAAGCTGTAGTCAGCTAGACACAGAACACAAGACAAATCCCAGTATTAGACCTGAAAACACTGAAGTTTTGTTTGTTTGTTTGTTTGTTTGTTTGTTTTCAAGACATAGTTTCACCCTTGTTGCCCAGGCTGGAGTACAGTGGTGCCATCTCAGCTCACTGCAACCTCTGCCTTCTGAGTTCAAGCGAATTCTCCTGTCTCAGCCCCTTGAGTAGCTGAGATTACAAGCATGTACCAGCACACCCAGCTATTTTCAGTAGAGACAGGGTTTCACCATGTTGGCTAGGCTGGTCTCGAACTGCTGACATCAGGTGATTTGCCTGCCTAGGCCTCCCAAAGTGCTGGGATTACAGGTGTGAGCCACCGTACCCGGCCAAAATTTTTTAAATTATACTTTACAGTATACAAAGTAAAATTATATTGTAATTAAGTAAATTAAGTTACCACTTAAATGTATTACAAAGGAACATCTGACCATTAAACATAATTAAACATATTTAGAAAAAGATAAGACCAACTTCTAGAAATTAGAAATGAGATTATTGATATTATAAAGTAATATTCTATATCCAGTAGATGTGTCAAATTTAAATTGACACTGCTATAAAGAACATTAGTGAACCTAAAGACAAAAATTATCCAGGAAGCAGCAAAAAATGAGGCTGCAACATCTAGAAATTAAGTTAAAGTAAGGACTGAAATAGAGGTTAAAATGTGGCTTACATGAATACTATAGAGGCAAGAGATAATGGGAAAGAATAACACTGAGGGAAATGAAGAGCTTTCTAGAACTGACGAATGTGACAAATCCACAAATGCAAATAGCTAATGAACACAAAGCTGGAAAACCTATTTGAAAAGTATAGTTTCACAAATTATTGTAGACCACTCAGCTGCAAAAAAAAAAAAAAAAAAAAAAAAAATAGGAGAGAGAGAGAAAAAAACATGTTACCAAATAAAGAAATGAGGAACATATTTACAGATAGTGGTGTGATGGAGCCATTTCATGTCACTTTGCAGATCTGATTTGTACGAATGGACTTATAGAATGACAGAGTAAAAGTTCTTCAAGAAAAACTGCAAAATTTTTTGAAAAAGAAAAACAACTGTTTAATGTCAATGGAAATGGTCCTAAAGACATGCTGCAAATGAAACATTTATTCAAGAAAATGTACTGAAATTTGGAAATAGCAATGAGAGTTTATGGTATCTGAACTGAGACCTCGTCCCTTCCTCCCCTTTCCAACTCAGTGAGAGAGAAACTTCAGACTACTTCAGCCAAGAATAGAGAACCCTCTTTTGTCAGAGCTTTCAGATAGGTTACTATCTTCCTAGAAGGGGAGTAGAATTTTTTATACTGCCCCCAGCTACCTCTTTCTATGACTGTTAGTGAATGTGGCTGACTAGGAAATGTGGGCTTTCTTCTTTTCTGCTCAGCCCACACAGTGGCACAGAGGTTCAAACGTAGCACAGTACCACTGAAAATACTTGGGTGATGATAACCCATGTCCTGGCTCATATGGTAGCAGTGGCACACCAGACGCGGCAAGCTAAGAATGCTTGAAGCCACTCTCCCCACATGTTGAATGCTCAGCTCCTACAGCAGAAGGGTCATTCAAAGAAAGCCATGCCATTTTTTAAAACCCAACTTCAGAGCCTGTGCTACTAGTTATATCAGAAGGGAGAAGCAGTCTGGAAAATGGATAGCTCCTAATTCCTTGAAAAAGGAACTTACTTCATTTAAAACACAATGCGAAAAAGTTCAAGCCACAGGGCACTTTCATAAAAACAAAAAACAAAAGAAAACAAACAAAAAAAAACCACTTGATGTTTTGGTGAAGAGTAATTGGGAAAACATTGGTAAATTAATGAAGATATAGGATAAACCGTAGGTTAGGTAGTTTACTGGAGAAAGCTGAAAAGAAACAGCTATGACCAGATTCCCTGGGATCACAGCACATCACAAAAACTGACTTCAGGAACTATCATTTTAAAGACAATATTCCGGCCGGGCGCGGTGGCTCAAGCCTGTAATCCCAGCACTTTGGGAGGCCGAGACGGGCGGATCACGAGGTCAGGAGATCGAGACCATCCTGGCTAACACGGTGAAACCCCGTCTCTACTAAAAATACAAAAACTAGCCGGGCGAGGTGGCGGGCGCCTGTAGTCCCAGCTCCTCGGGAGGCTGAGGCAGGAGAATGGTGTAAACCCGGGAGGCGGAGCTTGCAGTGAGCTGAGATCTGGCCACTGCACTCCAGTCCGGGCAACAGAGCGAGACTCCGCCTCAAAAAAAAAAAAATAAAGACAATATTCAAAATCAGTAGAGCAATCAGTTTACAACTAGTGGGGCTGTACAGAAAGAAAAAGAGACTAAACCCATTATCTCTCACCATATACAAAAATTAACTCAAGATGGATTACAGACCTAAACCTGTAAACATTCCAGAGGAAACAGAAAACGCTCTTCTGAACATCAGCTTTGGCAAACAATTTATGACAAATACCCCCAAAGCAAATTCAACAAAAACAACAGTAGATAAATGAGACTTAATCAAACTAAACATACACAGGAAAAGAAATAATCAACAAGACAAACAGACAACTGATAGAACGGGAGAAAATATTTGTAAACTATGCATCCAACAAAAGGCTAATATCCAGAATCTGTAAGAAACTTAAACAAATAAAAAAAACCATAACCCCATTAAAATGTGGGCAAAGAACATGAATAGATGCTTCTTAAAAGAAGACATATAAGCTTCCAACAAACACATGAAAACTGCTGAACATCACCAATCATCAAAGAAATGCAAATTAAAAGCCCACAGAGATACCATCTTACACCAGTAAGAATACCTACTGTTAAAAAAAGTCAAAAAACAACATATGTTGTCATGGATGTGGAGAAAAGGAAATGTTCATACACCACTAGTGGGAATGTAAGCTACTTCGACCACTATGAAAAACAGTATGTAGATATCTCAAAGAACTAAACATAGAACTACCATTTGATCCAACAATGCTGCAACTGGGTAGCTAAGCAAAGGAAAAGAATTCATTATATAAAAAAGACATCTGCACTTGTATGTTTGTCATTGCACTGTTTACCATAGCAAAGTCATGGAACCAACCTAAGAGTCTACCAACAGTTGGTTGGATAAAGAAAATGTGGTATATATACATAATGGAGTAATATGCAACCATACAGTATAATTAAGTCATGTCTCTTGCAGTAACATGGATGGAGCTGAATGCCATTATCCTAAGTAAACTAACATAGAAGCAGAATATCAAATACATATGTTCTTACTTATAAGTAGAAGCTAAACAAATGATACACATGGACATAAAGATGGGCAAAATATATTCTGGGGACTCCAAAAGGACGACAGTGGGAGAAGAGTGAAATATAAAATATAACCTATTGAATACAGTGTACAATATTTAGTTAATGAGTACTCTAGAATCCCAACTCCCACCATTATACATGTAATACCTATGTAACAAATAAGTACATGTACCCCTCTGAATCGAAGATAAAATTAGGCAGGTGGATCACCTGAGGTCGGGAGTTCAAGATGAGCCTGACCAACAAGGGAAACCCCATCTCTATTAAATACACAGTTAGCCGGGCGTGGTGGCACATGCCTGTAATCCCAGCTACTCAGGAGGCTGAGGCAGGAGAATCACTTGAACCCAGTGGGCGGAGGTTGCGGTTAGCCAAGATAGCACCATTGCACTCCAGCCTGGGTAGCAAGAGTGAAACTCCATCTCAAAAAACAAAACAAAACAAACAACGACAAAACAAAACAAAAACAAAAAAACAAAAAACAACTCGTTATAAAAGAAAAATAAAATACTTGGAAATAAAAATTTGACAAAACTAGTATAAAAGTTTTATTCTGAAAATGACAATATTCCATGAAAACAACTCCAGTTAGAAAAGAAAAATAAAATACTTGGAAATAAAAATTTGACAAAACTAGTATAAAAGTTTTACTCTGAAAATGACAATATTCCATGAAAAAACTAAAATAATATGCAAGTGAATGGCAAAATAAAATCACATGTTCATGGATTGGAAGAGTTGGTGTTATTAAGAAGGTAATATTCCCTAAACTGATCTAATGATTCAAGGCAATCTCTATCAAAATTCCATATGACATTTGCGTAGGAATTGGAAAGTTGATCCTAAAATGCATATTGAATCGCAAGGGACCCAAAATGGCCAAACCAATCTTGAAAAGGCAGAACAAAGAAGTACTCAAACTTCTTAACTACAAAATTTATTACAGAGTAACAGAAATCAATGCAGTATGCTACCAGCATGATGATAGACATATAGATCAATGGAATAGAGCAGTAAGTCCAGAAATAAACCCAGCTGTCTCTCTATAGTCAACTGTTGTTTGAAAAAGGTACTAGTCATTCTACAGGGCAAAAATTATCCTCTTCAACAAATGGTGCTGGAACAGCTACATAGAACCACATTCAAAAGAATGAAGTTGAAAACTTAATGCACACCATAAATAAAAATAAACTCAAAATTAACAAAAACTAAATGTAATAGTTAAAAGTTTAAAATTCTTACAAGAAAACAAAAAGATAAATTTAAGAATCTTAAATTTTATAATGAATGCTTACATATGACACAAAATATGAACAACAAATAGCAGAAAAACTGGACTACTTTAAAATTTTAAAGTTTTGTAATTTAGTGAAAAGACAATACAAGAATAAAAGAACATGTATGTACATAATGTATCTGATAAACACTAGAGTCTTGACTGTGTAAAGAACAGTTACAATGGAATAATCAAAAAACAACCTAATGAAAAAGGAGCAAAGAGTCTGCATAGACATTTATCCCAAGAAGGTATTAGAATGGCCAATAAGCACCTAATAAAGATTCTCAACATTGATACTTAAAGCTGAAAAACAAAACCACAATAAGATAACATTTCACACACACTAGAATGCCTAGAATCATAAAGTCAGATAATGGAATTTAGAAGCATGTGGAGAAGTAGGAGCATTCCTACAGTGACTGTGGGAATGTAAAATGTCACAGCCACTTTGGAACAAAAAACTTACAGAAATTAAAATCAAATGATTTGACATAGAGTTGTCATATAACTCAGCAATTCTATTCTTAAATATATATCTAAAAAATGAAAATATAATTCCAAGGAAAAGCATGTAGAATAGTGTTTCTTGCAGCTCTGTAGGTATGATTTGCTTTCCTTGGCTTTATATCTGACCAGGTAGGGAGTACTATTGGCTCAGAGGCCCCACCCCACCCCTCTGATGCTCAAGAGACCCCGCCCCTCTGATGCTCACCTAGGACAATTGTTGCCTTGACTGGATTGTGACATAGAGGGCAATCACCCCTCATGTTGCCTCAGCAGGCCCTGAGCCTACAGAAAGGAGACAAGATTCAGAGGTTGAAGATGGGGTGTGCTGGTGGACTGAAGGCAGTATACTAACTTTACATGGGTGACAACCTGATAACTTCAGAACCCTGAAGTTTAAAAAATTCTAAAGGTGCCTGTCATCTCAGAGAGTGACGTAAGTGTTCTTTCTTTATTTGGGGGAAGTCCAGGAGAGCATATTACAGCATGTTTAATCCACACGTATTAGATGTTCCTGCTGTAATTTTTGACAATGGTTCAGGACTCTGCAAAGCAGGCGTGTCTGGAGAGATTGGACCCCGCCATGTCATCAACTCCGTCTTGGGACATTGTAAATTCAACATGCCTTCAGCAAGACTTAATCAGTACTTTGTGGGGCAAGACGCCCTGTACAAGTATGAGGCCCTACATTTGCACTACCCCATTGAGCGTGGACTGGTAACAGGATGGGATGACATGGAGAAACTCTGGAAACATCTCTTTGAGTGGGAGCTTGGAGTAAAACCCAGCCAACAGCCTGTACTCATGACCGAGCCCTCTTTGAACCCTAGGGAAATTCGAGAAAAGCTAGCAGAAATGATGTTTGAGAACTTCAGTGTGCCTGGTTTCTACCTGTCTAATCATGCAGTGGCAGCACTCTATGCCTCTGCCTGTGTCACAGGCCTGGTGGTGGACAGTGGAGATGGGGTCACTTGCGCTGTCCCCATCTTTGAGGGTTACTCCCTGCCTCATGCAGTCACGAAACTCTATATGGCAGGGAGGGACATCACAGAGCACCTCACCCAGCTCCTCTTTGCTAACGGGTTTAACTTCCCTTGCATACTCAACAAGGCCGTGGCAAATAACATCAAAGAGAAGCTGTGCTACATCGCCTTGGAGCCAGAGAAAGAGCTACGCAAGAGTCGGGGAGAGGTCCTGGGAGCATACAGACTGCCAGATGGACATGTCATCCACTTTGGGGATGAGCTGTACCAAGTGCCCGAGGTTCTTTTTGCACCTGACCTGCTGGGCATCCACAGCCCGGGACTCTCAAAAATGGTCTCCAGCAGCATCATGAAGTGTGACACTGACATCCAGAATAAACTTTATGCAGAGATTGTACTCTCCGGGGGCACCACTCTCTTCCCCGGACTGGAGGAAAGGCTCATGAAGGAAGTGGAACAGCTGGCTTCCAAAGGTACTCCCATCAAGATCACAGCTTCTCCTGATAGATGCTTCTCTGCATGGATTGGTGCATCCATCATGACCTCTATGAGCAGTTTCAAGCAGATGTGGGTCACCTCTGCAGACTTCAAGGAGTATGGGACATCTGTGATTCAAAGAAGGTGCTTTTAAAGATCCTTGAGAAGAGGAGACATCTTTAAGCACCAGATTACAGGAGTACCAGTGGGAGATGGCATTTTCTTCTGGGCTTCAGCATGATGTTCAATAAAAGTTTTGCCATTTCAAGTTTCAGTTTATTCTTAGTAGCACCATGATATATTGAGTCATGTCATGAATCTTTAGGTTACTCTATTACTCTCTTCTTTCCCATGGGCCTGTTAAGTTTTTTCTCCTAAGAAAATCTTAGGTTATATGTTGAGGTTATGTTCATATAGAGGATTTATAGCAAATGGTGTCTGGGACTCATACCTAGGAACTTGATTTGGTAGAATCTCAAGAATCTTTAAATTATTATCTTAGGTGGTTCTAACAGGCCCAGTTTCCAGGAGAATAAATCACAAAGAAAAGTGTGAGAAAAGGAAGGAAATGAAGCAGAACCAGAAATCCTTCACTAGTCTTAAGGTTCAAGTCCTTTTACCTGGTTTATCATTTAGTTAGTGCAATAGGGTTCTTGCTCTACTGTTATGAGATCAAAAAGGCTAATTAGAATGGAAAAAAATTGAGCATAGAAATCACCATTTTCTAAGGCTTTCTAAGCTCAAGGTCCTTGTTCCCAGTTGGAGCATTAAGAATCAGTATTTCTAAATTATTGTTTTTTTTATCATTTTTAATTTCAAGGCTCTATATAACATCATTTTTTATGGATAAACACTAGAAACAATAGTTATCAATAAAATAATTTTGAATAAATTATGCATACAGAAATATTTCTTCTCATTAAGTTAATACATATATTAATAAATGTGATTTTATATGATTATAAGTATTTAGAGAAAAGTACAGAAGTAAAGACACCACATAGTTTATGCAACTTGAAGAAGAATGGAATGAGAGGTAATGCAGTTGGAAGGAAAGGGTGTAACAAATAAAAAAAAAGAAATTGTTATATTATGAATTTCAGCCTGAATAAAATAAAACCATTCATCTAAAAAAATATATTTTTCACATATCTACTCATC
Organism: Trachypithecus francoisi; assembly: GCF_009764315.1. Classification (NCBI taxonomy): domain Eukaryota; kingdom Metazoa; phylum Chordata; class Mammalia; order Primates; family Cercopithecidae; genus Trachypithecus; species Trachypithecus francoisi. The sequence continues at coordinate 16,922,881 of NW_022681471.1, read as the reverse complement.
ATTGCTAGCCTAAATACAACCATGAAAATTGACAAGCCCTATAGTCACTATAAGTCAGTTCTTTTCATTTTTATATTTATTTGAGAGAGAGGGCTTAACAGCAAACTTCTGCTTACAGGTAACTAATCAAAACCACAAAGAAATAAGACAGTGGAATAACACCTTCAAAGTGAGCTAGAAAAACTCTACTGTCAATATAGTATTATATACCCAGGAAAACCATTACAAGAAATATGGTAATAAAATAAGAGACATTTTTGAATAATAACTAAAAGTACTTACTGTCAGCAGACTATTAGCACAGAAAATTTTATAAGATTTACCTAAGGCATATAGAAATAACCCCAGAATAAGACATGTTAGAAAAAATAATAAAATTTTAAAATGCTGAAAATGGGGGTAAATTAAAAAATATTGATGGTATTTATTTATTTGAGACAGAGTTTCGCTCTTGTTGCCCAGGCTGGGGTGCAATGGCGCGATCTTGGCTCACTGCAACCTCCGCCTTCTGGGTTCAAGTGATTCTCCTGCCTCAGCCTCCCAAGTCGCTGGGATATAGGCACTCACCACCACACCCAGCTAGTTTTTGTTATTTTTAGTAGAGATGACGTTTTGCCATGTTGGCCAGGCTGGTATCGAACTCCTGATCTCAGGTGATCCACCCACCTTGGCCTCCCAAAATGCTGTGCTGGGACTACAGGCATGAGTCACCATGTCTGGCTGGCATAAATTTATAGCAGTGAAATAGACAATAAATCTTCCACTCTACAAACATAGCCACAAATCATGAATACTGGTTTGAACTTAAAATATTTAAATACATTTGCATTATTCAGAAAGAAAAGTATTAATTAAACTTAGAATCTTTATGTTGAAACTGAAGAAATTCTGACTATAAAACCTTAAATATTAACAAAAATACTTAAATTACCCTTACATTACTTAATAATTTAAATAACTTAAATAACTAAATAACTTAAATTACCTTTACATTAATTTAAATTCTGATTGTAAAAACCTTAAACATTAAGTTAATTTTCAATAATGTAAAGATCAAACAACACTTTCAAATAGAATTAGACAAAAAAGAAATTTTAATGGATTTACATATAAAAAGTGAATAATAACAAAATACTAGATATCAAGATAATGGAATGCAGGTAAAATTGAAATTAGTAAGAAATGTATAGACTTAAATGGTTTATTACTAAATAAAGAAATGCTGCATATAAATATGCTAAGTACCCAATTGTGGAATTTAATAAAGCAAACAGAATTAACCCAGATAAATTACTAGGAAGTAAAAAGCAGAACATGATAAATTAATGAGCTATCACAGAAAGATAAGGAGGATAAACAAAGAATAATTTGTTCTTTATAAAGATAAATGGACATACTAATGAAATCATTGAAGACAGAAGAAATGAAAAGTATAATAATTAGGAAAGAATAAATGCAATTGTCATTACTCAGAAATTATAGAGCATTCTTCAAAACACCTGAAGTCGGAAGCACCAAGATGGCTGACTGGAAGCAGCTAGAGTGTGTTGTTCTCACAAAGAGATGACAGTGATGAGTAAACACACTAGCTCTTTAAGTTGATCACTCAGGAGGCCACATTAGAATTAATTAAGGAAACAATGGCAACCCACAGAGAACAGAGAGAAGAGAGGCATCACTGCCTCCCCCTGGGATTGGCATGGAGCCAGGGTAGGTTTCCTACCATGGGGACAAGGTGCATGAGCAAGAGTCCCTGGGGATCCACACTTCTGCCATGGACCTTAGCAATCTGGGACAGGAGAGATCCCTCCTGACCCCCTATACCTCCAAACTAACTAGCAAGATCTGCCTCAAGCACACGTGAAGCTTCATGATCCTTGGATCCCTGAAAACCCCAGCCTTAGCTTCTATAGCCCTGCCATCAAGGGAGGCCAGCCCCTCTCACATGCCCTAAGGATAGAGTCTGCATCCACAGTGCTGAGGAGCAGACAAACTCCAGACTGGCCTGGGCCCCCAGTGCAGCCTCTCCACCTCTGCCTAAGTGCTCCAGTTGGTGGAAGCCCTGCAGTTATCTGGGATGGAGCTCCCAGATGTAATTAGCATACCTTCTGTGATTGGTACTGTCAAGGTCTCACCCTACCCTTTTTGCCCTCAGGCTGAGGAGGGAGCAAAGAACTACAGAACTGTTGTGTGCCTCCAACATGCCATAGCTCTTATACAGAAAGTTGGCCTTACTGTTTTCCTCATGAGTTCCTGCTCCTGCCGCTCCTCACCAAACATGGCCTTCTGACTTAGACCCACAGTACAGCTGCCCCACCCTCAGCCAATCATTTTGATCAGCAGTGGCTCTTTACTTCACTGGGGTGGACTGCCCAGGGGCCATTGAAGGCCCTTCTCTCTGTTCTCTGTGGGTTGCCATTGTTTCCCTAATTAATTCTAATGTGGCCTCCTATAGAGAGGAGGCTAGACTATCTTCTGCAGGAGACTCTACTTCACCTGCCCTTCACAAGGCAGGGCCCCCTGGCTTGGGGCTACATCACAGCCACCCAACTCCTGGATGATCACTTTGATCAGCCATGGCTCTTTGTTTCTCTGGAGTGGAGCTCCCAGAGACAACTGACAGTTTCTCTGCCATTGCCACCACCATGATTCCTGCCTCTTCTGCCCACCAAGTTGTGTATGGAACAAAAAGCCTCAGCTCACTCCAGGGCTGCAGTGCACAGCTCAGGAGTGCTGAACTGAGATCTCTGGCCACCACTTGAGTGGGAGAGGAGTCCACATTCTCCGAGAGCTAAGAAGGGTGAGCTGCGCAAGTTCATGGGCTGCTGTCAAAAGAGGATATGACGACTTCCACAGGACCAGTCCAGAAGGGGTGTGACCTATCTCTCTGACATGGCCTCTGCCCAAGGGAACCCCACAGACTAGAACACCTAACAACAACAAAAAGGAAACAATGCAGTGCCAGTGATTACAGGGGGCTCCCCGAAGTCCCAGGAATGGACCTGGTGAAGGGGTCACCGTTCTTCTCACTGCACCACAGAGAACTACAAATTAAAGAAAATACAAAAAAGCCACATGGCTAAGAGCCCATTTACCAGCCATTACTCTTAACCACTATCTACTGTATCACAACCCAAATTACAAAGCAAAAAAAAAAAAAAAGAAAGAAAAAATTGCTAATATAGCCCCCTATGAAACCAAGAGCAATAATTTAGCCACGAATCAAGACACTCCACAGAGGCTTGGCCCTCTGAAAACATCCGTAAATGAAGCCAACTGTCTATACTCAACTTACACCACAGTTAAATGAACATCAACCCTCCCACTTGAGGAAAAACCAACACAACAACTCAGGTAATTCAAAAATCCAAGATGTCTCCTTACTTTTAAACAAGTTCACTAGCTTCCCTGCAATGGTTCTTAACCAGACAGAAATGGCAACATGTAATTTAGAATCTGTATTGCAAGGATGTTCATAGAGATTCAGGAGAAAGGTGAAATCCAGTGCAAGGAATCTAGTAAAATTATACAAGAATTGAAAAATGAAATAGCCATTTTAACAAAGAAGCAAACTGAACTTCTAGAGCTGAAAAACTTACTGTAAGCATTTTATATTTACAATCAGAAGTATTAATAGCAGAATAGACAAAGATGAGGAAGGAATCTGAGAGCTTGAAGACTAGTTCTTCAAATCAACTCAATCAGACAAAAATGAAAGAAAAAAATATTTTAAGAACTGAACAAAACTTCAAAGATATATAAGATTATGTAAAGAGACCTAGTCTATGGCTCATTGGCATTCCTGATAAAGTAGGAGGGAGAATAAACAACTTGAAAAATATATTTGAAGATATACTCCATGAAAATTTTGCTAGAGAATTTAACATGCAAATCCAAAAAATACAGAGAATCCCAGCTAGATATTATACAAGAAAATCATCTCAGGTCATATAATAAAAGATTCACAAATCTCGACACAAAAGAAAAAAATCTTGAAAGCAGCTAGAGAGAAAGTTTAAGTCGCATACACAGGGAACCTCATCAGGTTATCAGCAGACCTCTCAGTAGAAACCTTACTAGCTAGATGAGATTGGGGGCCTATTTTCAGCATCCTTAAAGAAAAGAAATTCTATTCAAGAATTTCACATTCCACCCAAATGTGCTTCAAAAGTAAAGGAGGAATAAAATCCTTCTCAGACTAGGAAATGCTGATGGAATTTGTTTCAACTAGACCAGGCTTATAAAGAGGTCACTAAGGGAGTGCTAAACATGGAACTGAAAGAATGAAAGCTTCTACTACCAAAACACAATTATGCACATAGCCCAAAGCCACTATTAAGCAATCACAGGTCTACATAACAACCAGTTAACAACATGATGACACACTCAGAATCTCACATATCAATACCAATCTTTAATGTAAATGGGATAAATGCCCCTATTAAAAGACACAGAGTGGCAAACTGGATAAAAATCACAAGATCCAACTATCTGTTGTCTTTAAGAGACCTATCTCACATATAATGGCGCCCACAGGTTCAAAGCATACGGATCGAGAAAGATCTACCATGCAAAGGGAAAACAAAAAAGAGCAGGAGTTGCTATTGTTATATCGGAAAAAAAAAAAAGATTTTTAAACCATTAAAAATTAAGGACAAAGAAGGACATTACATAATGATAAAGGGTACAATCCAACAAGACTTAACTATTTTGTGTATATGCACCCTACATTGTATCATTCAGATTCATAAAACAAGTTCTTCTTCACCAACTTAGACAGATACACAATAATAGTAGAAGACTTCAACATCCTACTGACAGCCTTAGACAGATCATTGAGATAGGAAGCTAACAAAGAAACTCTTACTTCAACACTTAACTCAACATTTGACCAATTGGATCCAATAGGTATCTACAGAACGCTCCACACAACAACAACAGAATATATATTCTTCTCATCTGCACACACGACATATTCTAAAATTGACTGTATGCTCAGCAATAAAGCAAGTCTTAATAAATTCAAAATATCAACACCAAGCACACTTTGAGACCACAGTGTAACAAAAATAGAAATCAACAGCAAGACGATTTCTCAACACAACACTAATACATGAAAATTAAACAACATGCTCCTGAATAACTCCTGAGTGAACATTGAAATTAAGAAAGAAATCAAAAAACAATATTTTCAGATTAATGAAAATAGAGACACAACTTAGCAAAATTTCTGGTTTGCAGCTAAAGCAGTAATAAGAGGAAAGTTTATGGTGCTTAATGCCTTCATTAAGAAGTTAGAAAAATCTCAAATTAATCTAATTTTGCCCCTACAGGAACTAGAAGAAAAGAACAAATCAACTCCAAAGCTAACAGAAGAAAATAAATTACTAAAATTAGAGAACTGAATTAAATTCAGATTCAAAAATCTCTACAAAAGTGCACTGAAACCAAGAGGTGTTCCTTTGAAACAATAAAAATATGATAAAATGCTAGCTAATCAAAGAAAAAAAGAGAAGATCTAAATAAGTGCAATCAGAAATGACAAAGATGATATTATAACTGATAATGACATTACAAAAAAATCCTCAGAGAATACTTTGAGAAACTCTATGCATACAAACTAGAAAATCTAGAGTAAATGGATAAATTCCTGGAAACACATACTCTCCAAAGATTTAATCAGGAAGAGACTGAAACCATGATAGACCAATATCAAACTCTGAAGTGGAATCAGTAATAAAAAAAACCTACCAACTAAAAAAGTCCTGAACTGGATTGATTCACAGCTGAATTCTATTGAACATACAAAGAAGAACAGGTAGAAATTCTACTAAAACTATTATAAAATATTAAGGAGGAGGAGCTCCTCCCTTACTAATTCCATGAAGCCGGCATCAACCTAATTTCAAAATCTGGTAGAAATGCAACAACAAAATACCTTCAGGCCAATAACCCTGATGAACATAGATGCAAAAATCCTCAACAAAATTCTACTAAACTGAATCCAGCAGCACATCAAAGAGTTAATGCACCATGATCGAGTAGGTTTTATTTCTAGGATGCAAGGCTGGTTCAACATATGCAAATCAATAAATGTGATTCACCACATAAACAGAATTGAAAGCAAAGCCCTATGGTCACATCAATAGGTGCAAAAAAGTTTTTGATAAAATCCAACATCCCTTCATGATAAAACCATCAACAAACTAGACATCAAAGGAACATACCTCAAAAAAATAAGAGCAATCTATGACAGACCCACAGTCGACACCATATTGAATGGACAAAAGTTGAAAACATTCCCCTTGAAAACTGAAACAAGGAAAGGATGCCCACTTTCACCAGTCCTATTCACCAACTGGAAGTCCTAGCCTGAGCAATCAATCAAGAGAAAGAAATAAAAAGGTATCCAAATGTAAAAAGAAGTCAAGCTTTCTCTCTTAACTGATGATTTGATTCTATACCTAGAAAACCCTAAAGACTCTGGCAAAAAGCTCCTGAAACTGATAAATTATTGTAGTGAGGTTTCAGGATTCAAAATCAATGTATGAAAATCAGTAGCATTTCTACATACTCATAATTTCCAGGCTGAAAACCAAATCAAGGACCCAATCTCATTTACAATATCCACAAAAAATATATAATTCCTAGGAATACATCTAACCAAGGAAGTGAAAGACCTCTACAAGGAGAACAACAAAACATTGCTGAAAGACATTGGAGATGACATAAATGAATGGAAAAGCATTCCATGCTTGTGAATAGGAAGAATCAATATTGTTAACATGGCCATACAGACCAAAGCAATCTGCTAATTTAATGCTCTTCCTATAAAACTAACAATATTGTTCATCATATAAGTGGAAAACCTATTCTAACATTTATGTGGAATCCAATAAGAGCCCAAATACCCAAAGAAATCCTAAGCAAAAAAGAAAAATAAAGCTGGGGTTATCACACTACCTGACTTTAAACTATATTATAAAACCAAGACAGCATGGTACTGATACAAAAACAGACACATAGACCAATGGAACACAATAGAAAACTCATATATGAAGCTGCGCACTTAAAACCATCTGACATTCTACAAGACTGACAAAAATTGGCAATGGAAAAAAGACCCCCTATTCAATAAATAGTGCTGGGATAACTGGCTAGTCATATGCAGAAGATTAAAACTGGAACTTTACTTTTCAACACATAAAAAATTAAGACAGATTAAAATAGAAATATAAGACCTCAATCTGTAAAAATTCTACAAGAAAAACTAGGAAATATACTTCTTGATATTGACCATGGCAGATAATTATGGCCAAGTCCCCAAAAACAATTGCAACAAAAACAAATATTGACATGTGGGATGAAATTAAACTAAAAGCTTCTGCACAGCAAAAGAAACTATTAATAGAGTAAACAGAAAACCTACAGAATGGGGGAAATAGTCATAAACTATGCATCTAACAATGTCTAATATCCAGAATCTGTAAAGAATTTAAATCAACAAAAACTAATAAACCCATTAAAAAGAGGGCAAAGGACATAAACAGACAGTTCTGGGAAGAAGACATACAAGGTGCCAATATGTATCAAAAAATGCTCAACATCACTAATCATTTGAGAAATGCAAATGAAAACCACAATGAGATACTTTCTCACACCGGTCAAAATGAGTGTTATTAAAAAGTCAAAAAACAATCAATGCCAGTGAGGCTGTGGAGAAAAAGGATCACTTGCACACTGTTGATGAAAATGTAAATTAGTTTAACTATTGTGGAAAGCAGTTTGGAGATTTCTCAAAGAAACGAAAACAGAGCTACCATTGGACTCAGTCATCCCATTAGTGGTTTTATGCCCAAAGAAAGTAGATCATTATACCAAGAAGACACATGCACTTGTATGATAATTGCCACACTATTCACAATAACAAAGATATGGAATCTACTTAGGTGTTCATCTGTGGTGGATTGGATAAAGAAGATGTAGTACCTATACATCATGGAATAGTACCCAGCCATAAAATAATGAAATCATGTCCTTTGCAGCAACATGTATGCAGCTAGAGGCCATAATCTCAAGCAAACTAACGAAAGAATGGAAAGCCAAATGCAACATGTTCTCACTAATAAGTGGGAACTAAACATTCAGAACACATGGACATAAACATGGGAAAAATAGACACTGCAGACTCTTAGAGCAGGGAGGAAGTGGGGCGTGAGCTGAAAAACTACCTGTTGGGTACTATGCTCATGATATGGGTACAATATATTCATATAACAATCCTGCACCTGTACTCCCAGTATCTAACACAAAAGTTGACATTAAATAAAGAGAAAACCTAAAGTAGTCATAAAAGTGTTAGAATTGAGATAATTTATTGTTTATTGGATATAAAGTAAATTTACCATTTGCAATTGCATTTCTAGTGGTAGCACCACACAGTTAAAATAAATTTAGAAACAAACATATTATTTAAAAATAGTAGGAAAGAAGATGTTTTCTCAAAATAATTGTATGTTCCAGACCTTTATTTTTAAAAAATATTTTTTTGGAAAATTGTTGAAGAAGACCTAAAGAAATGGAGAGACCCACCATGTTCATCAATAGAAACATTTTAAATCATAAAGATGGCATTTCATCATAAAATTATCTGCAGATTCAATAAATTTCAATCATAATTCCAACTAAGTTGTAAGACATAACTACCTTATTCTAACATTGATATGTAAGATTCAAGGGCCAAGAATTTTCAGCACAGTCCAGAAATAGAAAGGAATAGAACCAAGCAGAGGGACTTGATATAAGTTATTGAGAATTATTACAATTAAAATAGTGTGGTAGTGATTCCCAGATAATCAAAATCTGGTAAATTAATATGATAGTATTATCCAGATAAATTAATATGATAGTAAATTGAGTCTAGAATAATGCAGTCATATTTGGAAATCTGAGAGTGCAGAAATGCAGATCGGTGATATCTGGGTAAATAGTTAACCTTATGGAAAAATAATGAATAAAAATGTGTATATGACAGCATACACAAAGAGAGGAGGGGAGAAAGTAAGGGAGAGGGAGAGAGAGACAGACAATTATAGAAGAATCAAAGACTCAAATTTGAAAGTCAAGAGTTACAATTTTATATGATAATATAGGATATCTTTTTAATTTGGGATTGTTGGCAAAATTGTTTTCTTTAGCCATGGAGTCTAAGGAAGTTTCAGCAAAACTGTTTGGAAGTCCTGAAGTCAAAGTTGACCTACAAAGTTGCCTATTGTGTATCTGGAACAGGCCTGCATTAGTACCTCGACCATACTTAGTCATTTGCCAGGCAGCAATCTGTGGGAAGTATGGCCTTGGCACAAATATGCTAATTGATCCAGAGTGTAGCAGCTTACATCCTTGTTCAACTGTGCTCCCTGTAGTTAGAGGCCTATCAGGTACTCTTATTTTTACCTCCACACCTAGTAAGTCAATCGGTCAGAAGAAACAGTGCATCGGATCTGGAAAAATGGCAGAGATTATTGCTACTTCTAACGGCCTAAAGGATGCTGGGATGGTGGTATGCATTTAATCCACTATGCAAACCTATATAGTAGCTAAGCTAATCTTATAGAATGATACTGGACTACTTCAGTCTCATACAATATTCCAATTGCACCTATCCTAGTTGTGGCATCTTTGCTAAAGCAAATTAATGTGGGCTGAACTATGTGGTTTACAGCCATATGTCTGCTAAATGTGTTCTATTCTATCCTTATCATAAGGGGCCGTAAGAAGCAGTTCTCATTCACTTCAAATGGGCAAGAATATAAATTTATGTGACTTGTTTCACCCTCTGTAATTAGTCTAAAGGGATCTTAGTCCTCTGTATACAGTAGACAATAGGACAGTGATCCAGTACATTGATGTCATCATTAATTAGATTGTATAAACGAGATGACTGGTACGTTGGAGGTCTTTTTATAGTACATGTGTTCAATAAGGTGGCAGATAAACCTTAAATCAGAGACTTGCCTAATCCCTAGAATCTTGGGCAATCTAGGTGTCTGTAACATGCTGGACATCCTCTCTAAATTAGACAACACATTTTTAGCTCTTGTAACTCCAACAACTAGAAAGGAAGCGTAAGACCAGATAGGCCTTTTTAGAGCCTGAAACCAGTGTATTGCTCATTTGGAGATAATGCTCCAACCAATCAATATATTGCACTACACAAACGGCACTCAGCTTTAAGTGAGGCCCACAGAAAGAAAGCATTCTGTTACAAGTTCAGGCTGCAGTTTAAGGGACCCTGCTAGTTGGCCCATATGAATTAGTGAACTCTATGGTATAGTTAGTCATCATCGGAAAAGGCACAGTGTGAAATTTACAAAGAATCCCAAAAGGATCATCACAACATAGACCCCTAGGATTCCAGACAAGACAATGCAACTTAAATCACAGAAGTATAGTATAAACCATTTGAAAATGGCTTCTGATGAGCTACTTTTCCCGGTAGGAACAGAGTATCTCCTCATGAGATTTCAAGTGATTACTTGGTGTTTGGCTATGATAACCCATTAATGTGTATAATTATAGTTTTTGCACTTTCTCGGTATGTTTTACCCTTTTGAAGAATTTAAAAATACAAGCCATAAGCCAGGAGAACTATATGCAATGCATATTTTCAGCAAAGTAACAATCTCCGGAAAAACTCCTATGTCTCTGTAAGAAAAATACAAATCATTGAAGAGGAAAGGGGCCAAAAACATAAACAGATATTTCACAAGTGAATAAACATAGGTACTAATAAATGTAAAATATCTAAACTGTATTAATAATCAAAAAAGTTGGAATTATGACTATAATGACATATCATTTTACATACAACAAATTGGCAAAATTTTAAAATACACATCATACAACACTAAGTGTTACTAAATATATGAGGAAAGTATATTCTCTTATGTTGCTTATAGGAGTTTAATTGGTCTAAATAGTTTGGAAAATAAAATTGGGCATTACCTAATAAAATTAAAATTTCTATGGAAAAATTAGACAGAAGGCACTATACATTGGCAACATAAAAGAGAAGATGAAGAATGGAATGATAAAAATCTTATAATTGGTTATAGAATGAACGAAAGTATATAAGTTCCAGAAGAACATTAGGGAGAAAATAATGAAGAGATATTATTTAAAGAGATAAAGTCTTAAAATTTTCCAAAATTGATGAAGACATTCATCTTCAGATTCAGTCATCCAATATGTCCTATGCAAGAAAACTTTTTGAAAGCACATATTTGGGTCAATTTAAGTGAAACCATAGAAAGTAAGGATTGAAATAAACTACAGGAATTTCTACAGGATGTAAAAACATAAGTAAGAACTAGAATTACAAAATAATTGTGAGTAACAAAGTATGTATACAGTGTAAACAAACATTTAATAAATAAAATAATGGTGATAATGTTGAATTGAGAACTTAAAAATAAAACATGTAAAAATTAAAATATTGACTATAGATTGAATATATGGGAGCGGATCATTGGGTTTAACGAATATAAATTCCTTTTGTTATTTAAGAAGAGGATAATGTTATGGAGTAAATATACATTTTCTTAATTATGAATTTAAAAAATTATTAGATGACCAATACTATTGAAAAAATAGAGGTTCCTTGTATACACGTTAATCTCCTTTGTCACTCTTTTATTTCATTGCACTCACCTGGAGAAACTCCAATACTGGTTACATACAGATTCCACCTAATGTTTGTATGCAAAAGTGTAGCTAAACTTGGCCTGGTGGGAAAAGATACTGATGTTGACCTATCTCAAGTGAAAGTAGTGTATACTCACTATTAATTCACCTTTAATACTGTTCAGCAATCTCTTTAGCTGCTTTAAATCCTTTTCCCCCTCATAACTCCAATTAGGTCGCCTTTAGTTTATACTGTGCCTCTGGATTGCAGTGGCTCACACCTGCAATCCCAGCACTTTGGGAGGCCGAGGAGGGCGGATCACCTGAGGTCGGGAATTCGAGACGAGCCTGACCAACATGGAGAAACCCCGTCTCTACTAAAAACAAAATTAGCTGGGCGTGGTGGTGAGTGCCTGTAATCCCAGCTACTCAGGAGGCTGAGGCAGGAGAATCACTTGAACCCCAGAGTCGGAGGTTGTGGTAAGCCGAGATCGTGCCGTTGCACTCCAGCCTGGGCAACGAGAGGAAAACTCCGTCTCAAAAAATGAAGAAGAAGGAGAAGGAGAAGGAGAAGCAGAAGGAGAAGGAAAAGGAGAAGAAGAGTAACTCTTTTCATTAGGACTTCTTTTTCTGAGTTTAGCAAGGATTGGATATTTGTTGCCTTTTGTTTCTTCGTTGGGATAAACGTGCCAAGCACAACCTGTACAACCACATATGGAGGTCTTTCTTTCCTTCCCTTACTGCCTCTCTATTCAACTTTAACAAATACATTGTATCCTTTTTCTCTGGGAAAATAGAACCTGTCAGAAAAGAATATCCACGAACTACTAGTAAAATAAATCTTCCTGTTAACATCTGTCTACGTGAATTCAACTTTCCTTCATGTTAATATAAATCGAATGTCCATGTTCACATCTACAGAAAACTGATCCACTTATATGCTAGATTTTATCCCTTCCTGCCTATTCAAGGATATCATTTCAGAAATACCGGCCGGACGTGGTGGCTCACGCCTGTAATCCCAGCACTTTAGGAAGCTGAGGCGGGCGGATCACAAGGTCAGGAGAGCGAGACCATCCTGGCTAACACGGTGAAACCCCGTCTCTACTAAAAAAAAAAAAAAAAAAAAAAAATTGGCTGGAAGTGGTGGTGGGCGCCTGTAGTCCCAGCTACTTGTGGGGCTGAGGCAGGAGAATGGCGTGAACCCGGGAGGCGGAGCTTGTGGTGAGCCGAGATCGCGCCACTGTACTCCAACCTGGGCTACAGAGCGAGACTCTGTCTCCCCCGCCTAAACAAAAGAAAAAAAAAGAAAGAAAGAAAGAAAGAAAGAAATACCACCCTGCCCCTCTCCTGGATGACCTATATATTCCTTATCCTATATTTGTTCTATATTATTTGTTACCATAAAAGCATGTTCTAGTTACTCTCATCTTAAAGACAATCTTCTACTTGACTCAATATTTCTCTCTTGGTATGGACCTATTGTTTTCTTTATAGAGAAATTCCTCAAAAGAGTTCTCTATAGGTCCTATTTCAAATTCCTTTCTTCCTGTTCCTTTTATAAACTAATTTTTTCTTTTGTCCATATCATTCCACTGAACCTGCTTCAGTAGCCTCCACATTGCTAAATTGAATAGGTCTATTGTCAGTCTTCATCTTACTTGACCCGTCAGTGTTTTTCGTATACTTTGTATTGGCCTTCCGTCAGAAACACTTTCTCCACTTGACTAACAACACAGTACACCTCTAACAGTCTTTCTCCTACCTCATTGGCTTTTCCTTCTTTGCCTCGGTTGCTGCTTCCTTATCACCCTATTTCAATGTTAAATATCCAGGTCTCTGCTTTTAGAGCTCTTTGCTTCTGTGGTAGACTAAAGACTGTCTCTCCCAAGGATGTCCATATCCAAACCCCCTGAATTTGTCAATATGTTACCTTGAGTGGCAAAAGAGACTATAAGTGTGATTAAATTAAGTATATTGCCATAGGAAGTTTATTCTGGATTTATTAGGTATATCCAAGGATGTATCACAAGGATCTTTCTAAAAGAGAGGCAGGATATCAGAGTGGGTAGAAGGCAATGTGAAGATGGAGGCAGAAATTACACTGACGTGGCTAAGAGGCAAGGAATGTCAAGGCCTCTGGAAGTGTAAAGGGATAAGAAAATTATTCTCCTTTGGAGCCTCCAGAAGAAACCACCCCTGCTGACACTGATTTTAGCTCCATATGACTTATTTTTGACTTTTGATCTCCGAAACTGCAAGGTAATGAATTTGCATTGTTTTAAGCCTTTACGTTTTTGATATATTTTTCTGTTTGTTATTGTTGTGGTTTATTGCATAAGTTGTTTTAAGTTGCTTCCCTGTCACTTACAAATGAAATAATTCTAAATCATATGGCCATTTTCATTATGTCATCTTTGATTATTATAGAAAAATGCAAAATACTGATGATCAAAATTACATACACACATAGTAGAATACATAGAACCCTGCAGCTGATTGTTTAAAATACGCTTTCTTATTTAGCATACATAAATCGTTTATGAAAACTGACCATAAATGTAACATAAATCATGTTTTATAATATCTTAGAAAAACCTGCTTAGAGATCATATATTCTCACCACAATAAAATAAAAATTGAAAAATAATGAAAACAAAAATATTTAAAAATGTAGAATACACTAGTAAATCACTGGTCACTGAAAATATCATAACAAAAATTAGAATATATATAGAATTGAATAATAATGAAGATACAGCATATCAGAACTTGTGAATTTCAGCTGAAATTTGTCATTATGAAATACATTGCCTTCAGAAATTATATTGCAGAATGAAAAGGTATATAAAATCAAGTAAACATCCAATTTAAGATAGAAAAATCGAATCAAAATTATAAACAATGAGAGAAGATAAAAATAAAGACGAGGAGAAAGCAAAAATTAGAAAGGAGTAACACAGCTAAAGGTAAACTTGATTGTTTAGAAAGATTAATAAAATTGGAAAGACTGGAAGATTCATCAAAAAAGAAAAATGACAAAAATATTTTGCATGAATACTGACACCCAATTATAGTTACAGAAGATAATTTAAAGGGAGTAAGATACTAATTGAATTTACAAACAAGTGTAATAAAATTGAAAAATTCCTGTAAAATATAACTCATTTAGAAATCACTAGCAACAGGAAGTTTAATAGTCTTTAATCATTAAAGAAACTGGATCAGCAAGTTTAAATTTTCCCAGAAAGAAAACATTAAGACCAGATTGTTTATCCAGTAAATTCTAACAACCATTGATTCTAATTCAACTTAAGAAACAGAATTATGCTTCATATAATCTCTTATAAAGAATAAATAAACTGAGCATACAGTCCAACTTATTTTATTGGGGCTAGTGTTGATGTAATATGAAAACTAGACAAAGGTAATACAGAGGACACATACTGGACATTGATACAAAAATGGTAGTGAAAATAGTTGCAACATAGATCCATCACTTTAATTTTTTAATGAAATTTTATTAGATAATTATAGGTTTACACACAGTTGTAAGAAGTAATGGATTCTGTGTACCCAGTTCCCTCCAATGGTAATATCTTGCAAAACTATAGTACAGTATGATGACCTGGGTATTGACATTGATAAGGTCAACAGATCTTATCCCAATTTCCCATTTTTTCTTGTTCTCATTTCTCTATATGTGTATTTAATTATATACAATGTCATTATGTGTGTAGGTTTATGTATCCAGCATCACACTAAAAAGTTAAAACAGTTCTATCCTCAAAACAATCCTTCATTGTTGCCCTTTTATACCCATACCTCCCTCCCTCCCATTATTCCTTCCCCCACCCTACTAACCTGTTCTCCATATCAAAAATTTTGTCACATCAAAAAGGTTATATAAATAAAATTATACTCTATACAACCATGTAGGATTGTCTTTTTTTTCCCCTCAGCATAATTCCCTAGAGATTCATCTGATTGTTGCCTTTTTCAATAGTTTGTTCTTTATATTTCTAAGTTGTATTCCATGGTTGGTTTGTATGTATGTCAATTTGTTTAATTCATCTGTTGAAAGACATCTGGGCTACTTACAGTGCTTGGCTATTAAGAATAAAGCATCTATAAATATCCATGTATAGGTTTTTTGTATAAACCTAAGTTGATATTTCTTTGGGATAAATGCCACAAAATCCAACTGATGGAACATAAAGCAATTGTTCCTTTTGTTTTGTATAAAACTGCCAAACTATATTCCAGGATGGCTGTACTATTTTACATTATAATCAGCAATGTACCGATGATCTAATTTCTCTGCTTCTTCACTAGCATTGATGTTTTCACAATTTTTTATTTTAACCATTCTGATATGTGTGTTGTGATATCTCATGGTTTTGACTTGTATTTCTCTGTTGACTTATGTGCTGAACATCTTTTTGTGTGCTTATTAGCCATCTATATATCTTTGGTGAAATGTCTGTTCATGATTTTTGGCCATTTCTGATGGGATGTTTTTTTCTGTTGAGTTCTGAGTGTTCTTTATATAGTCTAAATACTAGTCCTTTCTCAGATACTGGCTTGCAAGTATTTCCTTCCTATGCATTGCTCGTGTTTTCATCCTTTTCACATTTCTTTCTTAGAGCAAAAGTTTTACATTTTAAGGACGTCCAACTAATCAGTTTTTATTGTATTCATTGACTTTTTCTTTTAAAGTCTTATTTCTTAAAGTTTTTAATTTTTAATTATTACTAGTACATACTAGGTATATATATTTATGGGTTACATGAGATATTTTGATATAGGCATGCAATGCATAATAATTGCATCAGAGTAAATGGGGTATTCATCAACTCAAGCATTTATCCTTTGAGTTAAAACAATTCCATTATGCTTTTTTGTTATTTTTAAATGTGTAAATGAATAATTATTTATTATAGTCACTATGTTGTACGATCAAATACTATGTCTAATTTATTCTTTCCACCTACTTTTGTACCCATTAACCATCCCCACTTCTCCCACTGCCCCCTACCCCTGCCCACTGTCCTTTCCTGCCTCTGGTAACTATTTTTCTACTTTCTGTCTCCATGTGATCAATTATTTTAATTTGTAGCCCCCACAAATAAGTGAGAACATGTGAAGTTTGTCTTTCAATGTCTGGTTTGTTTCAGCTAACATGATGACCTCCAGTTACATTCACACTGTTCCAAATGACAGGATCTCATCCTTTTTTATGGCTGAATAGTACTCCCTTGTGTATATGTACCACATTTTCTTTATCCATTTATCTGTTGATGGCCACTTAGATTGTTTCCAAATTTTGACAATTGTGAATAGTGCTGCAATAAACATGGGACTGCAAATATCTCTTTGATAGACTGATTTCCTTTCCTTGGGGGAATATATCTAGCAGTAGGACCACTAGATTGTATAGTAGCTCTATAGGGTTTTTTTTTTTTTTTTTTTTTAAGGAAGCTACAAATTGTTGTTCATAATGGTTGTACTAATTTACATTCCCACAGTAGTGTACAAGAGATCACTTTTCTCCATGTCTTTAGCAGCATTGGTCGTTGTCTGTCTTGTGAATAAACACCATTTTAACTGTGGTAGTATGATATCTCATGGTCGTTTTTATTTGCATTCTGATGATCAGTAATATTGAGCATCTTTTCATATACCTGTTTTCCATTTGTATGTCCCATTGAGACAGGTATATTCACGCATTTTTCCCATTTAAAATCAGATCTTTAGGTTTTTTAATACAGTTAAGTTTGAGTTCCTTGTATATTCTCACAGTTAACGCCTTATCAGATGGGTAGTTGCAGGTATTTCCTTCCATTCTGTGGGTTGTCATTTCACTTTGTTGATTGTTTCCTTTGCTGTGCAGAAGATTTTTACTTGATGTGATTCCATTTTTTCATTTTTTCTTTGATTTCCTGGTGTTATGGGGTATTACTTAAGAAATATTTGCCCAATGAAATGTCCCAGAGAGTTTTTCCATGTTTTCTTTTAGTAGTTTCATAGTTTGAGTTCTAGATTTAAGTAATCCATTTTGATTTTATTTCTGTATATGGTGAAATATAGGGGTCTTGTTTTATTCTTCTCCCTATAGATATCCAGTTTTTTTCAACACCATTTATAGAAGAGCCTGTCCTTTTTCTAATACATATTCTTGACACCTTTGTCAAAAATGAGTTCACTGTAAATGTATGGATTTATTCCTGGGTTCTCTGTTTTGTTCCACTTGTCTATGTGTCTGTTTTTCTGATAGTACCATGGTGCTTTGGTTATTGTACCTCTATAGTATAATTTGATGTTAGGTAATGTGATTCTTCCAGTTTTGTTCTTTTTGCTTAGGATAGTTTGAGCTATTCTGGGACTTCTGTATTTCTATATACATTTTAGAATTATTTTTTCTATTTCTGAAAAGATTGTCATTGATATTTTGATAGGGGTTGCATTAAGTCTGTAGATTGCTTAAAGTAGAATGGACATTTTTAACAATATTGATTCTTCCAATCTGTGAACATGAAATATCATTTTGTGTTACCTTAAATTTCCTGCATCAGTGTTTTATAGTTTTCATTGTAGATATTTTTCATTTATTTGGTTAATTCCTAGGTATTTTATGCTTTATGCTAGCTATTGTAAATTGGGATAACTTATTTAATTCTTTTTCAGTTTGTTCAATGTTGACATATAAAATGTATACTGACTTTTGTATGTTGATTTTGTATTCTGCAACCTTGCTGAACTTGTCAATTAGTTGTAAGTATTTCTTGGTGGAGTAGTTTTTTCCAAATATAAGATCATATCATTTACAAATATGGATAATGTGACGTCTTCCTTTCCAATTTGGATGCATTTCTTTCTCCTGTCTGATTGCTCCAGCTGGAACATCCAGTACTATATTGAACAATAGTAGCGAAAGTGGGCATCCTTGTAGTGTTTCAGATCTGAAAGAAAAGGTTTCAGTTTTTCCACATTCAGTATGATACAAGCTGTGAGTGTTGTATATGGCTCTTATTATGTTATGTTCTTTCTATACCAGGTTATTTTTTGAAGGTTTTTATCACGTTGGGATGTTGAACTTTATCAAGTGCTTTTTCAGCATCAGTTGAAATGATCATATGAATTCTGTCCTTCATTCTGTTGATATGAGGTATCACATTGATTGATTTGTATATGTTGAATCACCCTTGCATCCCTGGGATAATTCTTACTTGTTCACAATGAATTATATTTTTAATGTGTTCTTGAATTCAGTTTGCTGGTGTTTTGTTGAGGATTTTTGCATCAGTACTCATGAGTGATATTGGCATGTAGTTTTTTTGTTTTGATATGTCTTAGTATGGTTTCTGTGAGGATAATACTGTCCTGTTAGAATGAGTTTAAGAGTAATTTCTCTTCCTCTATTTTTTATAATAGTTTGAGTAGGATTGGTATTAGTTCTTTAAAGGTTTAATAGAGTTGAGCAATGAGGCCATTGGGTTCTTGACTTTTATTTGCTAAGAGACATTTTATTATATTTTTTGTCTTATCATTTATTATTGGGCTGTTCAGGATATGAATTTTTTCGTGATTCAATCTTTGTAGGTGGCATGTGTCTAGGAATTTGTCCTTTTCTCCTATACTTTCCAATTTATTGGCATATAGTTGCTCAAGGTAGCCACTAATGATCCTTTAAATTTTATAGTATCTGTCATGTCTTTTGCATCTCTGATATTCTTTATTTGGGTCTTCTCCCTTTTTTACCTAGTAAGTTTGGCTAATGGTTTGTTAATTTTGTTTTTCTTTTCAAAAAAACATTTTTTTGCTTTTCACTTTTTAGTGATCTTTTATATTGTTTCCTTGGTTTCAGTTGCATTTATTTCTGAGAGCAGAAACCATAAAATGCACTCAAACCATAAAATGCATTCTTTCTCACTCCTCCCTCCCCTTTCCACAGGACGAAGTGCCTAATCTCATGACCACCATCATCAGAGGCCTATGGGGAGTACAGTCAGGCTATTACTAATGTTGACTTTAGGCCCAAGGCCCTTCAGTGATCTTGTGATGAATGCTGCTAGTCCTAGGACTCACCCTTCAGAGAAGTGTGCTCCCCTCTGGCCCAGTGAAGGTCCATGAAAGCTGTTCTAGAGCCAAAACCTGGAATCAGGACTCCCAAGAGTCTACCTGATTCCCTAACATCCTGTGTCCAAGCTTGTATTTAAGGTGCAAGACAATATACCCTTATTTTTCTTCTGGTTTTCTCAAGCAGAAGGAGTCTGTTACTGTTGCCACCACAGCTTGGAATGGGCTAGGTTGCACCTGAAGCCAGAATATCTCAGTATCTCACCCAAGACCTATGGCATATTACATGGGGATTGCTGCTGATTACTCAGAGCCCATGGGATATTATTCAGCATGTGATGGGTCTTGCCAGGACTGGGTCCTTCCTTTCATGGTAGCACATTCCCTTCTGGCCCATGGTGTGTATAGATATGTCATTTTTGAGGCGGTGCCTGGAATGGGTGCCTTGCCACTCTGACCAGTGTCCTATCCTACTGTGGTTGAGTTGGTAACCAAGATGCAAGACAAAGTCATTTTTACTCTTCCCTCTCTTCTCCTCAAGCAGAAGGAAAGAATCTCTTTTGGAGCAGTGAGCTGCTCTGCCTGGGGATGGTGTAAGGATGCTGCTAGCACTACCTCAGCTGCCCTAGCTGCTGTCTCAGTATGTCACATGTTCCCCAAGTCCACTGGTTCTCAGCCCAGCTCAGCACTGGGATTTACCTAGGAGTTCTAGTTTTTGTGGCCTAGATTGCCTTTCAAGTTTATGTAAGACCTCAGTGCACTTTAGTCGGCAGTGTTGAGACCTGCTGGAACTCAATTCTTGCCACTGGAATGTGTGATTCCCCCCTATCGCAGGCTTGTCTATATGCTCCTTCCATTGGTGGGCATCAACTGAATTCATCCAATTTTGCTTTCTGCTGTGACAGGGCAGCATTGAGTAAATGCAAATCCTCACCCGGGCGTGGTGGCTCACGCCTGTAATCCCAGCACTTTGGGAGGCCAAGGTGGGTGAATCACGTGGTCAGGAGATCAAGACCATCCTGGCTAACATGGTGAAACCCCGTCTCTACTAAAAAATACAAAAAAATTAGCTGAGTGTGGCTGCAGGCGCCTGTAGTCCCAGCTACTCGGGAGGCTGAGACGGGAGACTGGCATGAACCCGGGAGGCAGAGCTTGCAGTGAGCAGAGATCATGCCACTGCACTCCAGACTGGCAACAGAGTGAGACTCCATCTCAAAAAAAAAAAAAAAAAAATGCATAGCCTCACAATCGTTGCATTTTCCCTTTCCCAAATGCACAGCTTCTCTCTCTGTGACATGCAGCTGTTGCCGGGGTATGAAGTTGTGTTGGCAACTCAAGACTGTCCTTCCTAACCTGTTCAGTGCCTCTTTCTGTGGTATAAAGTTAAAACCAGGTACTGTGAATTCTCACCTGATTTTTGCTTCTTATAAAATTGCTTTCTTTGTGTGTAGGTAGTTGTTGCTACTGGTATTCCTGCAGGAGGTGTGATTGGTGGAACCTTCTATTGGGCCATATTGTTCCATTCTCTAGATCCATCACTTAATAAAAATGACCATATATTATCAAGTTGCATTTATCTGGGGAATGAAAGTCTGATTTAATGTTAGAAACTCTAGTTATGCAATTCAAAACATTAACAAATTGAAGGATTAATATAATCATCTTGATAGATGAGAAAATGTGTATTTGATAAACATTCTTCATAAATTGAAATGGATGCAGCCTTTTAACAAACAAGAATAGACAGTGTATTGTTCAGATTTGATTTGTAGATAATATAATTTAACTAGTTCAAAGAGGAAAAGATTTACTTCAACAATAGATGAGTACCAAATTATTGTGGATTTATACATTATTTTACTTTCAGGTGAATTCTAATTCAGGTCTGACAGTTCTCTAGGACAGTACCTCTTCATGTAGTACCTCAGAGACAGAAACTGCTTCCATCCCATGTGTTAACATCTGCAGTTTACGGACACCAGTATCACAAAAAAAGGAAAAGCAAGGGGAGATCATTTAATGGCCAAGAGATCATTCTAATGGCCAGATCATGGAGAGTTTTACATTGATTATGCCCATATTTCATGGCCTGAATCTAGTTACATATCCTTAACCTAACTGCAAAAACTGATTGAAAATATAGTTTTCTGTGTACATAGTAAACAGAAAAGATTTGTGATGTGATAAATACATAGCATTGCCTCTGCCACAAAAGGGGAAACTTCTATTCCTTTAAAATCTGGAGCGAGAAAAGATTGGCCCACCGTGAGAACTACATTTCAACATTATAGGGATGGTATTAGTGAGTGCAATAAAGTGAGACAAATATAAATAAATGGCTTAAGGATTAAATAATTAAATCTTCTTCTCATTAATATTAAAAAAACTCCAAAAAACTTAAGTAAATTTATAATTAGACCAATTGCTAGATATAGATCAAAATTTGTAACCTAAAGTATATTTTTATACATGAGCAACAAGGAGAAACTACACCTTTTAGAATTTTTTCCATACTCTTTTTAACAAACAATGCAGGTAAATTCTGTGTGAATGGATGTCTCTCACTCTGAATAAACATTTATTTGAAGTTTAGCAATACCTTCAGATTTATTCTTGCAAATTGATTCTTTGTGCTAAATTAATTCACATAAAATTAAATGGAAGCATTATATTTAAATATAGCATGTGTGATATAACTTCTCCTTATTTCTATCAAGATACTTGTGAATCACCTACCTGTATGTTTGAAAATAGCTATTATGATTGATGGTTCATTTATGATAGAAATAACTATGCATAGGTGGTGAAATTTGGAGTGTTTTACATTTGTCATCTTATCATCCTCTATCCCTGAAATGTTTTATTTTAATCTTTAAATTAGCAGATAAACTTATGTATCTGTATCACATAAACATGATGTTTTGAAATGTGTATACACACACACACACTGTAGAATGGCTAAATCAAACTAATTAACATATGCATTACCTCACATAGTTGTCATTTTTGTGGTGAAAACACTTAAAATCTACTTTCTTGGAAATATTGCTGAAATTTTTAATGAGCATATATTTATATTATAAAAATTATAACTGAAATACCATTAAAACTTCAAATGACAGTTCATTAGAAAAAGTAGATAAATTTCTTTAAAAAGAAATTCACCAATGAAGAAATGAAAATGTCAATAGATATGAAAATTATTTAACTTTATTAATTAAAGAGATATAAATTAAAATAATAATATAATATACTTCTATAAGATTTATAAAGATGAAAAAACTGATATTTTAATGGCAAGTTGGAAGAAAATGAATACATTGATTATTATATTATAAATTATTTTTATGAGAACTATGCACCCAGTTGTTACATATTTGCACAGACACAGTTTCAACTCTGTAAATGTCCCTGAGAAAATAATGTTACAGGATCACAAATGTGCATAAAGATTTTCTTTCCTATGTTTTATATATAAAATAATTAGAAATGAAAGAATAAATATCTATGAATATAAAATTAGCTAATACATTAGAGCCATCAAGATTACTCTTGAATGCTAAAAATGCACTGATATAGAAAATATCTTAACTATATTATTAGAAAAGAGACCATGCAGTGCATTATCTGTACTTGAAAGTAAAACAAAACAAACGATCTGTTTACATAGATGAATACCTGAACAAATATGCATGCCGATGTTCAGAATGGCTAGCACTGTCTTATGAAATGAATAGTGATTTTTATCATTTTATAGTTTCCTTAATTATCTGATTTTTAAATTTAGAAACAGCATATATTAGTTTTAGTATCAGAAATATATTATTTCTATTTTGAAATAATAGAACAGTTCATCTTTAATTCTCACATTTACCTAATGATAGTATGCCTCATTAATTAATAAATTTTGCCAGTTGAAAAAGGTATTTCTCACTTCTACAAACAGAAATGGCAATAACAAAGTATAAAGTGTCACAAACCTGTCATTTTTGTGGCTGCTTTTACAGGTCTTAATGGCCAAATTGTCTGTAGTAATTGCCCTTTAGAATCAGATAGCAATTGTAGGTTTCTTTTCCTGAAACTCATGATGGTTGTTTTGTGCTCAAGTTCATTCAAATTTATAGCCACCAATATTTAAGGTGTATAACCATATCAAATGTAATAATTTAATAAAGTGTAACTTAACATGACTTTTTTTAAAAAAACAAAAATCTTGCATTTCATAATTTCTTATTAAAAATATGAAGAATCTGTATCTTGGATTGTTTTATACTGTTATACTTTATCATTTTTGAAACCTGGTATGTGATTTAAAAAGAAATGTTGTATTTTTCTCTCAGTTGCCAACCTAATTTTAGATAGAAAACAACTATATTATATTTACCATGTGCTATTGCTGTTATACATATTTTACAAACAAACTATTCAAACTTACAAATTACAATCATTCTAGGTAGGTACTATTATCCCCATTTTGCTGAGGCAGCAAGCCTAAAATTACTTGTCCAGTGTTACACAGTTAGTAAGTGGTGGAGACAGAATTCAAAAACTTACTTGAAAAGTTCCACTCTTAACCACTTTGCTCCTCTGCTTACTATGTATCCTGTGAGAATTGAGGAGGAAGGAGGATGAGTGTACTTCACTCCTTCCTTTTTACTTATTTGAATACTAAATGCAAAGTTGAGCTACTCATACTCATTTCATTCTACAGTATAATAATTGGGTATACCATGTAACACATTACTCCCAAACTTAGAAGCTTAAAATAGTAAGTATGTATCATCTTATATAGCTTGAGGTTCATAAATCTGTGCCTTAGCTGGATGGTTCTGGCTCATTGTCATTCATGGAGTTCTATTCAAGTTTTGAATGGGAGGGATTGCAGTTGCTGAAGGCTTGACTTGGTGTGGAGAGTCCATTTCCAACCTCACTCATGTGGCTGTTAGTAGAAGGCATCAGTTTTGTTGCATAGTTTGGTCTTTATCATAATATATATATATATATAATATATATTATGAAGATTTGTGGTACCTCTTTTTGTCATATTTTATTTTCCTACATTCAAGTGTTTCTGTTAAAATTCTCTATTCTGTTTATTAGTCTCTATTACTCTGCCAGTTTCATATAGTTTTTAATTCTGTGGCATTATGATACCTTACCAGAAAGTTAAGACACCATTATTTGGTCTTTAAAAAAATTTTTTGGTCTTCATTCTGGCTAACATGGTGAAACCCCGTCTCTTCCAAAAAAAAAAAAATACAAAAACTAGCCGGGCGAGGTGGCGGGCGCCTGTAGTCCCAGCTACTCGGGAGGCTGAGGCAGGAGAATGGCGTAAACCCGGGAGGCGGAGCTTGCAGTGAGCTGAGATCCGGCCACTGCACTCCAGTCCGGGTGACAGAGCGAGACTCCGCCTCAAAAAAAAAAAAAAAAAAAAAAAATTTTGGTCTTTAAAAAAAAAAGTTTTTTAAAAAATTAAAAGTGCTACTCTTGTGAACACACAAATGATAAAAAAAGTAAAAAAGCCTCATTGCCAATATGGGGAAAGTTCTAGTGGTCTGGATAGAAGATCTAATGAGCCACAACATTATCTTAAGCCAAAGCCTAATCAAGAGAAAGACTCTAACTCTTTTCAGTTCTATAAAGGCTGAGAGAGGTGAGTAAGCCACAGTAGAAAAGTTTGAAGCTAGGGTACTTTGGTCATAAGGTTTAACGAAATAAACCATCTCCATTACATAAAAGTGCAAGATGAGCCAGCAAGTGCTGATGTATAAACTACATCAAGTTATCCAGAAGAACTAGCTAAGGTAATTATTGAAGGCAGCTACAATAAAAAATAGATTTTCAATGCAAACAAAAGAACATAATATTGGAAGATTCCATCTAGCACTTTCACAGTTAGACAGATGTCAGTGCCTGGCCTCAAAGCTTCAAAGATAGGCTGACTGTCTTATTAGGGGCTGATGCAGTTGGTGACTTTCAGTTAAAGTCAATGCTCATTTATCATTCTGAAAATCCTAGGACTCTTAAAAATTGTTCTAAATCTACTCTTTCTGTGCTGTGTAAATGAAACAACAAAGCCTAGTTGACAGCACATCTGTTAACAGCATGGCTTACTTAATATTTTAAGGCCACTATTGAGACCTACTGTGCAAAAAAAGGTTCTTTTAAAGTATTGACAATGAACTTAGTCACACAGAGCTCTGATAGAGATGTACAAGGAGATTAATGTTGCTTTCGTGCCTGCTAACACAACATCTGTTCTTCAGCCCATAGATCAAGGAGTAGATTTGACTTTCAAGTTTTATTATTGGAGAAATATATTTGATAAGGCTATAGCTGCCATAGACAGTAATTCTTCTGATGAATCTGGGCAAAATAAGTGGCAAACAAATATTCTGGAAAGGATTCACCACTCCAGATGCCATTAAAAATATTCATGCTTCATGAGAAAAGGTCAAAATATAAACCTTAGCAGGAGTTTGAAATAGATTCCAATTCTTATGGATGACTTTAAAGGTTGAAGATGTTAGTGGGGGAAGTAACTGCAGATGTGGTAGAAATAGCAATTGAACTAGAAGTGAAACCTGAAGATGTGACTAAATTGCTAGATCTCATAATTAAACTTTAATGGATAGGGATTTACTTCTTATGAATGAACAAAGAAAATGGTTTCTTGAAATGGAATCTTCCTGGTGATGATCCTGTGAACATAGTTGAAATGACAACAGATTCAGAATATTGCATATACTTAGTAGTGGCAGGGTTTGAGAGGATTTACTACAATTTTGAAAGAAGTTCTATTATGAGTAAAATGCTGTAAAACTGCAACACATGCTACAGAGAAATATTTTTGAGAAAGAGTCAAATGATGTGACAAAATTTATTTTAGTCTTATTTTAAGAAATTTCCACCACCACTCCAACCTTCATTAGCCACCACCCTAACAGCCAACAGCCATCGATATCAAGGCAACACCCTCCACCAGAAAATGATGCTAATTTTCAGATGATTGTTAACATTTTTTAGCAATAATTTAAAGTATATTTTAGTGAAGGTGTGAACATTTTTAAGAAATAATACTGTTGCTCACTTAATATACTATGGTATAGTGTAATCACAAATTTTATATGCCCTGGGAATCAGTACAATCATGTGACTCATTAAGTTTAATATTTGCTTTATTTCAGAGATCTGGAACAAAACCTACAATATCTCCAAGGTACACATATATATATTTATTTTTTCCTTGCTTCTCTGATACTTTGGTTCAGTAATATATAAGATATATTAATTCATTTTTATGATGAAAGTCATGCTAATTGTGGTAATTATGAGTAGATCAAGATACATATTTTAATTCAATGTTGCATTCAGTTATGTATTATTTAATGTATATTTTTCACATCTGTGTTCGTCGGCATCAGGGGCCTTTGGATTTTTTCTTTGGTCTTTGTTATCTTTTAACTTTTAAGTATCTGTCTTCTGGTTTTGCTTATTTCTCATTTGCTTTTTAAAAATGTCATTGTATATTTATATTATCAGTTAAATGAGGTTTATGGAATGAGTTGGGAGTCTTTATACCGATTTCTATCTTTTGGAACAGCTTGTAAACCTTCATTTAAATTGTATGGACTTGGATTTCTGTTATTTTTGCATTTATTCTGATATATTTTTGATAGACAAGTTATTCATTGTCATATAATTTGGTAATAGTAATAGGACAATTCACGTTTTATATTTATGAAGGTTTCTGTTTTTATACAAGTATATTAATCTTATTTTCAAAATGACTATTTTTGTGTATTATATATAGTTTAACTTTTGTGATTTCTCTAAATTTTTAAAATTTTCTTTACATTCATTGGTATCTTATTTTTTATTCTTGATCAGTTCTATCAGAGGTTTTACTTCTAAATGATTAAAAGAACCAGATTTATGAATCTTCTCTGTTATTTAATGTTTCTATCTTGTTCTTTATGTTTTAGTTCATTTTCAATTGGTATAATAACTGTACATATATATGTGGTGCAGTGTG
Organism: Trachypithecus francoisi; assembly: GCF_009764315.1. Lineage (NCBI taxonomy): Eukaryota > Metazoa > Chordata > Mammalia > Primates > Cercopithecidae > Trachypithecus > Trachypithecus francoisi. Next base: position 16,895,085 of record NW_022681471.1, on the reverse strand, counting down.
ATGTTTTGATACATCTATACATTGTATAATAATCAAATCAGAGTAATTAATATACCCATCACCTCAACATTTATTATTTCTCTGTGGTAAAAACATTTAATTTCCTCTCTTCTATTTTTTTCAAAATATGAAATTACATGGTATTTGCCCTTATGTGCCTGCTTCATTTCACTTAATATAATGCCCTATACACTATCCATGTTGTCATAAATGACAGGAGTTTATTATTTTTTATGGACCAATAGTGTTCCATTGTCTATATATGCCACTTTTTGTTTATCCATTAATCCATTAATGGAGATTTAGGTTAATTCCATATGTTGACATTTGTGAATAGTGCTGCAATAATCATGGAAGTAAGCTATCTCTTTGCTAGGCTGACTTCATTACCTTTGGATATATACCCAGTAGTAGGACTTCTGGGTCCTATGGTAGCTTTATTTTGGATTTCCTGAGGAATATCCATACTGTTGTTTATAAAGACTGTACTAATTTTCATTGACACCAACAGTGTATGATAGATCTCCTTGCTCCACATCATTGCCTGTGGTTTTCTTTTGTTAATTTTGGTAATAGCCATTTGATATGGTTTGGCTGTGTCCCCACCCAAATCTCATCCTGAATTCCCACATGTTGTGGGAGGAACCTGGTGGGAGGTAATTGAATCGGGGGGGCAGGGGGCGGCAGGGCTTTCCCATGCCATTCTCCCAATAGTGAGTAAGTCTCATGAGTTCTGATGATTTTAAAAAGGAAAGTTTCCCTGCACAAGCTCTCTTTTTGCCTGCTGCCATCCACGTAAGATGTGACTGGCTCCTCCTTGTCTCCTGCCATGATTGTGAGGCCTCCCCAGCCACGTACAGCTGTAAGTCCATTAAACCCTTTTCTTTTGTAAATTGCCCAGTCTCAGGTACGTCTTCATCAGCAGCGTGAAAATGGACTAATATGGTAAATTGGTACTAGTAGAATGGGACACTACTGAAAAGATAACCAAAAATGTGGAAGCAACTTTGGAACTGGGTAACAGGCAGAGGTTGGAACAGTTTGGAGGGCTCAAAGAAGACAGAAAAATGTGGGAAAGTTTGGAACTTCCTAGTGACTTTTCAAATGGCTTTCTCACAAATGCCGATAGCAATATAGACAATAAAGTCTGGGCTGAGGTGTTCTCAGATGGAGATGAGCAACTTGTTGGGAACTGGAATAAAGTTGGCTCTTGCTATGTTTTAGTAAAGAGACTGGCTGCATTTTGCCCCTGCCCTAGAGATTTGCAGAACTTTGAACTTGAGAGAGATTATTTAGGGTATTTGGCAGAAAAAATTTATAAGCAGCAAAGCATTCAAGAGGAGATTTAGGTTCTGTCAAAGGCATTCAGATTCATAAGGGAAGGAAAGCATAAAAGATTGGAAAATTCATAGCCTGACAATGTGATAGAAAAGAAAAATCCCATTGTCAGAGGAGAAATTCAAGCCAGCTGCAGAAGTTTGCATAAGTAACAAGGAGCTGAATGTTAATCACCAAGAAAATGGGGAAAATATCTCCAGGGCATGTAAGTGGTCTTCACAGCAGCCCCTCCCATCATAGGTCCAGAGGTTTAGGAGGAAAAAATGGTTTCCTGAGCTGGGCGCAGGGTCCCTCTGTGTGTGCAGGCTAGGGATGTGGTTCCCTGCATCCCAGCTGCTCCAGCCATGACTAAAAGGGGCCAAGGTACAGCTCAGGCTGTTGCTTCAGAGGATGAAAGTCCCAAGCCTTGGCAGCTTCCATGAGATGTTGAGTCTGGGGTGCACGGAAGTCAAAAATTAAGGTTTGGGAACCTCTGCCTAGATTTCAGAGGATGTATGAAAATGCCTGGATGCCAGAGCAGTTTGCTGCAGGGTCAGGGCCCTCATGGAAAACCTCTGCTAGGGTAGTGCAGAACAGAAATGTGGGGTTGGAGCCCCCACACAGAATTCCCACTGGGGTGCTGCCTAGTGGAGCTGTGAGAAGAGGGCCCGCACACTCCAGACCTCAGAATGATAGCTTCACCGACAGCTTGCACCGTGCACCTGTATAAGCTGCAGACACTCAATGCTAGCCCATGAAAGCAGCCAAGAGTGAGGCTGTACTCTGCAAAGCCACAGGGGCACAGCTGCCCAAGACCATGGGAACTAATCTCTTACATCAGCATGACCTTGATATGAGACATGGAGTCAAAGGAGATCATTTTGGAGCTTTAAGATTTGACTGCCCTACTGGATTTTAGATTTGCATGGGGCCTGTAGCCCCTTTGTTCTGGCCAATTTCTCTAATTTGGAATGGCTGTATTTACCCAATGCCTGTACTCTCACTGTATCTAGGAGTAACTAACCTGCTTTTGATTTTACAGGCTCATAGGTGGAAGGACTTGCCTTGTCTTAGACAAGACTTTGGATTGTGGACTTTGAGTTAATACTGAAATGAGTTAAGACTTTGGGAGACTGTTGGAAAGGCATGATTGGTTTGAAATGTGAGGACATGAGATTTGGGAGGGGCCGGGGCAGAATGATATGGTTTGGCTGTGTCCCCACCCAAATCTCATCTTGAATTTCCACGTGTTGTGGGAGGGACCTGGTGGGAAGTAATTGAATCATGGGGATGGGTCTTTCTTGTGCTGTTCTCAGGATATTTAATAAGTCTCATGAGTTCTGATGGTTTTAAAAATGAAAATTTTCCTGCACAAGATCACTTCTTGCCTGCTGCCATACACATAAGATGTGACTGACTCCTCCTTGCTTTCCTCCATGATTGTGAGGCCTCTCCAGCCATGTGGAACTGTAAAGTTCAATAAACCCTTTCTTTTTTTCTTTTTTTTTTTTTGTAAATTTCCCAGTCTTGGATATGTCTTTATCAGCAGTGTGAAAATACACTAATAGACCATTCTAACTGGGGTGAGATGATACAGCATTTTGGTTTTGATTTGTATTTCCCTGATTATTATTGATATTTAGCTTTATATGTTATAGAACTGTTTGCCATTTATATGTATTTTTTGAGACATGATTATTTAGGTCTTTTGCCCATTTTAAAAATCAAAATATTTGCTTATTTGCTCTTGATTTGCCTGATTACTTTATATATTTTTGATATTAACCGCTTGTCAGATACATAGTTTGCAAATATTTTCCCCATTCTATAGTTTTTTATTTGTTCTGCTTGTTGTTTCCTTTGCTGTGAAGAATCTTTTTAATTTGATGAAATCTCATTTGTTTATTTTTCCTTTTGTTGACTGTGCTTTTGAGGTCTTATTTTAAAATCCCTGCCCAGACCAATGTCAGGAAGCACTTTCTTTATATTTAGTTCTGATAATTTTCCACTCTTAGGTCTTACATGTAAGTCTTTAACCCATTTTCTGTTGCTTTGTGCATACAGTAATAGATTCTAGACTTTTTCTTTTGCATGTGAATATCCAGTTTTCCCAGCACCATTTATTGAATAAACTGTCCCTTCCCTAGTGTGTATTCTTGGTACCTTTGTTGAAAATCAGCTGATTGTAGAAGTGTGAATTTGTTTTGTGGGTTTGCTGTTCTCTTCCATTGATCAATGCCTTTTTTTACACCCACACCATGCTGTTTTGGTTATTATCGACATGTAGTATATTTTGCAATCACATAGTATGATACTTCTAGCTTTGTTCCTTTTGCTCAGTATTGCTTTAGCTACTTATGGTCTTTTGCTGTTCTATACAAAATTTAAGATTTTTTCCATTTCTGTGGAGAATGTTATTGGTATTTTGACAGAGATTACATGGAATCTGTAGATTGCTTTGGGTAGGTAGTACAGATGTTTTAAAAATATTACTTCTTCTAATCCATAAATGTGAAACACCTCCATTTATTTGTGTCTTCTTCAATTACTTTCACCAATGTTTTATAGTTTTAATTTAGAGACATTTATTCTCCTTGATTAAATTTATTCCTTGATATTTTATTTCTTTTGTAACTGTTATAAATGGGATTGCCTTTCTGACTTTATTTCAGATAGTTTGCTATTAGTGTATAGAAATGTTACTGATTTCAGATATTAATTTTAAATTCTGCAACTTTACTAAATTTATTAATTCTAATAGTTTTCGAAGGAATCATTAGAATTTTTGTATATGACAACATGTCATATGCAAATAAGGACAATTTAATTTCCTCTCTTTAAACTTGGATACCCCTTATTCCTTTCTCTTGCCTTATTGCTCTGGCTAAGACTTCCAGAACTATGTTCAATAACAGTGGTAAAAGTGGGAACCCTTGTCTTATTATATAGATACTAAAGAAAAAGCTTTCAGTTTTACCCTGTTCAGTATGACATTAGTTGTTGGTTTGTCACATATTGCTTTTATTGTTTTGAGGTATGTTTATTCTATAATTACTTTGTTGAGGGTTTGTATTATGATATGTATGATCAACAATTATTTCATCCCTGAGATGAATTCACATAATTATGATGAATGATATTTTTAATGCACTGTTGGATTCAGTTTGCTATTATTTTGTTGAATATTTTGTTTTTCTGTTTATCAAGAATATTTGCCAGTAGTTTTCTTTTTTTGTTGTGTCCTTGTCTGGTTTTGATATCAGGGTAATGCTGGCCTCAAATAATAAGTTAGAAATAATTTCCTCCTATTCACTATTATTATTATTATTTTGCCATAGCTTGAGAAGAAACGGTGTTAGGTTTTAAAATGTGTTGTAGAATTCAGCAGTGAACCTATCAGGACCTGGGCTTTTCTTTGATTCAATGTTGTTACTTGTGACTGGTCTGTTTGGGTTTCTATTTCATTATGATTCACTCTTTGTGGGTTTTATGTATTCAGTAACCTATTCATTTATTATAGGTTTTAAAATTTTTTGGCATGTCTATCAGTGATCATAATAGTCTCTTCTAATCTTTTTATATCTAGTATCAGTTGTAATATTTTCTTTCTCATCTTTGATTTTATTGAGTCATATTTTTCTCTGTTAGTAAAGTAAAAGTTTGTCAATGTGGGTTATGTTGGTTTTCTTTTAAAAAAATCTTCATTTCATTGATGTTTTTTGATGATGTTATTTTTTATTTCGATTTTATTTATTTCTGCTCTGATCTTTATTTTATCTTTCCATCTACTAATTTTTGGTTTTCTATGTTCATTTTCTTAAATTTATTGAGGTCCAGTGTTGTATTTCTCATTTGAGATCTTTCTACTTTATAGATGTAGGCATTTATTGCTGTAAATTGCCCTCGTAGAATTGCTTTTGCACAATACCCTCTTTGCTGAGAGGACCCCAGAAAAACCTTAAAATTGAGTTCCTGGCTATGATGGGACAGGAATTTAGATATATATTATACCCACTTCCTTTTGCAGTTTAGACACAATGACTGCTCAGCATTGTTAAAATAAAGATCATAAGACTGATAGAATAGAACAGATCTTTCATGGCAATAGGATACCAAATTATAAACAGGAACTAAGGCCATACCAGGCAAGTGTGTAGTCAGGTAACCCCTTGAGGCAACTCTGACTCATTTTACTGTTTTGCTTTCAGAACTTGACTCTGGAATAACATCATAGGATGGCTAATAGATTTCCTTATCTTTACTCAAACATTTATTTCTGCTGCCTTCAAGTTTTTAGACAAAGCTTTGTTCGTTTAATCAATTGCAATTAAGAAATCCGTGAACCTACCTATGTATAACCTTCATGTATGGATTCATGACTTTGCCTGTAACTTCTGCTTCCCTAAAATGTATAAAACAGAATTGCAGTCTGACCACATCAAGACCACTACTCTAGGCTTTTTGGGTTTTCTTTCTCTCTGGACCATGGTCACTCATATTGGCTCAGAATAAACTTCTTTGAAATACTTTACAGAGTTTGGTTTTCTTTTCGTTTTTGTCTCTCCAAATACTTAATTTATCTCAGCAATGCTTTGTGTTTTTCAGTCTACAAACCACAGAAATATTTTTAATATATTACTTAGTATTCCATAGACTTTTATAGTAATATAAATAATGTTTTTAAATTTTAAATTTCAATTTCTTATTATTCACCAATAGTATATAAAAGTAAATCGATTTTGTATATTGATCCTCTATCCTATGATGTTGCAAATCTCAGTTGTTAGTTCTAGTGTTTTTGTTTTGTAAATTTTAGTTTTCAGGAATTTCTGCATATACAGTTGTGTCATCTGAAAATAAAGGCAATATAATCCTTTCTTCTTATAATCTTATGCATTTTTCTTCTTGCCTTTTGCACTGGCCAGAATCTCCAAAACAATGCTGAATAGAAATGGTGACAGGAGACGTCTTTGTCTTGCTTCTTACCTTAGGTATAACTTGTTCAATGTTTTGACATTAAATCTCATCCTAGTTGTAGTTTTTCACAGATGCCCTTTGTCAGTTCAAATAGATTTTATTATATTTCTAGACTGCTGAGAGTTTTTTATTGAGTAATTATTATTATTTGTAATGCTTTTCTGCATCATTTGAAATAATATCATAATTTTACTTTTTAGTTTATAAGCTACTTTGCTTTGGTTGAATCTTTTTTTATACTTTACGTTCTAGGGTACATGGGCACAATGTGCAGGTTTGTTACATATGTATACTTGTGCCATGTTGGTGTGCTGCACCCATCAACTCGTCAGCACCCATCAACTCGTCATTTACATCAGGTATAACTCCCAATGCCATCCCTCCCCCCTCCCCCCTCCCCATAATAGGCCCCAGTGTGTGATGTTCCCCTTCCAGAGTCCAAGTGATCTCATTGTTCAATTCCCACCTATGAGTGAGAACATGCGGTGTTTGGTTTTCTGTTCTTGCAATAGTTTGCTGAGAATGATGGCTTCCAGCTGCATCCATGTCCCTACAAAGGACACAAACTCATCCTTTTTTATGGCTGCATAGTATTCCATGGTGTATATGTGCCACATTTTCTTAATCCAGTCTGTCACTGATGGACATTTGGGTTGATTCCAAGTCTTTGCTATTGTGAATAGTGTGGCAATAAACATACATGTTCATGTGTCTTTATGGCAGCATGATTTATAATCCTTTGGGTATATACCCAGTAATGGGATGGCTGAGTCATGTGGTATTTCTAGTTCTAGATCCTTGAGGAATCGCCATACTGTTTTCCACAATGGTTGAACCAGTTTACAATCCCACCAACAATGTAAAAGTGTTCCTATTTCTCCACATCCTCTCCAGTGCTTGTTGTTTCCTGACTTTTTAATGATTGCCATTCTAACTGGTGTGAGATAGTATCTCATTGTGGTTTTGATTTGCATTTCTCTGATGGCCAGTGATGACGAGCATTTTTTCATGTGCCTGTTGGCTGTATGCATGTCTTCTTTAGAGAAATGTCTGTTCATATCCTTTGCCCACTTTTTGATGGGGTTATTGTTTTTTTCTTGTATATTTGTTTGAGTTCTTTGTAGGTTCTGGATATTAGCCCTTTGTCTGATGAGTAGATTGCAAAAATTCTCTCCCATTCTGTAGGTTGTGTGTTCATTCTGATGGTAGTTTCTTTTGCTGTGCAGAAGCTCTTTAGTTTAATTGGATCCCATTTGTCAATTATGGCTTTTGTTGCCATTGCTTTTGGTGTTTTAGACATTAAGTCCTTGCCCATGCCCATGTCCTGAATGGTATTACCTAGGTTTTCTTCTAGGGTTTTTATGGTATTAGGTCTAACATTTAAGTCTCTAATCCATCTTGAATTAATTTTCATATAAGGAGTAAGGAAAGGATCCAGTTTCAGCTTTCTACTTATGGCTAGCCAATTTTCCCAGCACCATTTATTAAATAGGGAATCATTTCCCATTTCTTGTTTTTCTCAGGTTTGTCAAAGATGGTTGAATCTTTAAACCTAAAACAACTTGCATTCTAGGAATAAATCCAACTTGGTTATAGTGTGTTATCCTTCATATATAGCTGAATTCAAATTCCAAATGTACTGTTAAGAAATTGCATCCATGTTCATGACTCGTTGCAGTTTTCTTTCATGTCTTTTTTCCCCTTTGATATAATGGTAATAGTTCTATGGAATGAGTTGGGAATTGTCACCTCTCTTATATTCTGGTTGACTTTACATAAAATATGTATATTTATCTTTCAAATGTTTAGCACACATATTTTACAAGTCAAGTCATCTAGGCCTCCTTTTTTCCTTTCTGAGAAGTTTTTTTTTTTTTTGCTGTAAATTCAAATGTTTAAATATATGTATGGCTATTTATTTTATCTTTTTCTTCTTAGTGGGCATTGGCATTTTTTATCTTTTCAGGAATTTTTATTTTATCTATGTTGGTACATTTATTTACGTGAAATAACAACCTTTTAAAAATATCTTTAATATGCATGCTGATACTTACTTTTTCTTTCTTGATGTGGGTAATATATACCTTTCCCTTTTTTTCCTCAGACTGTTTTTCCAAGACTACTCTGGATAGTTTGCTGATTTTCTTGATCTTCTCAAATCATATGCTGTTGTTTTCATTGATTTTGCCTAGTGTGTTATGTTTCCCATGTCATTGATTTCTGATATTATTGGTATTATTTATTTCCATTTGTTAACTTTAGAATTCAGTTGTTTTCTTTTGCTACTTGTCTTAAGGTGGAAGCCTACATCATTCGAAATATTTTATTTAAATATATGTGTTTGACGTTGTAAATTTTTCTCTACGGACTTTTGGGCAGCATCCTAGAAATTTTTAGATGTTGGGATTTTATTTTTATTCAGTTGAGAATATCCCTAGCTTCCCTTGTGATTTCGTTTTCCACCCATGGGTTATTTAGAGGTGTGTTTAATTTCCAAACACATGGAATTCTTCATAACACACTGTTGTTAATTTCTAATTTATTTTCGTGTGGACAGAGACTTTATGTCACATAATTTCAATTCCTGCAAATTTATTGAGGCATGTTTTATGACTCCAAACATAGCTTATGTTGGATAATGTTGCATTTGTACGTGAAAAAAATTGTATTCTGCCTTTCTTGGGATAAGACCTTTATACAAAATCACATATAGGTTAACTTATCTGGTAACAGTTTTTAAGTCAACTATATATTAACGATTTTATGTCTAATATTACTATCAATTAGGTTAGAGAGGGATGCTGCAATCTCTATTCCTCTAGATTTGTCCATTTTTTCAGTTCTATTAATGTTTGCTTTATAAATATTGAAACTTTGTTATTAGTGCATAGATGCAACATTTTTACACAGTCTCATTAATTAACCCATTTATCATTATGAAATGACTTTCTCTATCTCTTGTTAAATAGCCAACTCTGACATCTATATCACCTGATTTGAATATACTTACTCCAATTTCTTTTAGTAGTGCTACCATATCATGGTATTTTTATGTTTTACCTGTCTCTGTCTTCCTATTTAAAATATATTTATTATAATTAGCAAAAAATTGAATACCAATTGTATAGCCAATCTGACAGTCTCTACATTTTAATTGTATATATTTTAATGTAATTGTCAACACCACTAGTTAAAATTGACCATATATTTGTGGCACTATTCTTTAAGATTAAATTATTATGTCATTTTTATCTATTACTAACTTTACATATAATAGCTTTTTTTTTGTAAGTGATTTTTCTGGAGTTTAAAAATACACTTTTGACTTATTTCAGTCTAGTTTGAAATGCTATTACATCACTTCATGGGTACTGTAAGAGCATTACCATATATATTTCTATTTCTCCCTCTCACCTATGCAATATTTTTGCTTTGTGGTACTTTGAAGTATGCAATACAATAAACTCCAAAATACAATATTTTTGCTTTAAACAGTGTATACCTTCTCAAGAGATTAAAAAATTAAGAACAAACTTTTTATATTCCTTTACATATTTCCAATTTCCGATGCCCTTCATTTATTTGTGTTCATCCAAATTTCCATTTGGTATTATTTTTCCTCTGCCTGAAAATTCTTGTACAATCGGTGTCCTGCCAATAAATTATCTCAACCTTGATATGCCTGAAAAATAATTGTCTCTATTTTTGACATATATTTTCAAGGTATAAAATTCTGTGTTGATAATTTTGTTTATTTTAGTACTTTAGACACATCACCGTGTTGTCCACTGGATTACATCCTATTCTTACAGAAAGTCAATTGCCATTACTGTATTTACTATTCTATACATAATGCAGCTTTTCTACTCTGATTGCTTTTGAGATTTTATTTTTATTACTATTCTTCAGCAATTTGATTATTATTTGCTTTGATATGGTTTTCTTTATGTTCCTCATGCTTGCATTTTGTTGAGTTCTTGGCTCTGTAGGTTTTTGTTTTTATCAAATCTGGAAATGTTTTTCTTCTTTTCACAAACATTTTTATCTTTAATGTTTCTTTTTTTCTGAAACTCCTATTACAAATGTAATGCTCTGTGAAATTGGCTCATATCTCACAGATGCAGTATGTCTTTATTCCTAGTCTTTTTTTCTCTTTCTGTTTCATTCTGGATAGCTTTCTTCAAGTTCACAAATATTTAGTTCTACAAGATCTGATCTGTGTAAATCCCATCCAGGTAACTGCATTCCTTTTCAATCGCTAGGGTTCAAGCAATTCTTCCACCTCAGTTTCCAAGCTTACAGTACTGAATTTTATTGCACCCTTGTTAATACAGTTGCCCTTCTCAGGCCAGGATGCAATTAAGTTTTTTGGAATCATTTTTATGCTTTTGTGGCTTCTTTTTATGATTTTATAGGGAAGTCTCAGGAAAGCACTTACTTTAGGTTTCCTTTGACCACATTAGTGATGTGATACCCTTCTGAGGACTAAACCCAGGAAACCATTCCACTTTAATGGAACACAATCAATCTGTCCCACATGAAGTTCTGCCAATTTTTTGCCTGGGCATTTTCAGTAGTTCTTTCTCTGACCTAGGGTAATTTACTCACATGATTAGTACTTAGCTGAAGACCTGAAAGGAACCTTCTGCAGATCTCCTAAGCTTCATCTGTGGGTAGCTTTCTACTGTTCAGTACTCCAAACCAAACTTTTAGCTACTTTGACCTCCCCAGACTCACAAATGTCTTTTCACTTCAGTGAGAGTGCTGAACCCTTCTGTGTTTTCCCTATTTGCACTGTGGCTTTGAAACTTTCTTCAAGTAATAAGCTGTAGCATTTACCTTGTTTCTTTTCCTTCATCCAGGAATCACTATCTTGAATTGCCTATTCTTCAAGATTTGAGAATAATTGTGTCTTATAGTTTACCCTGTGTTTTAGCTGTTTAAGGCAAGACAGAAAGATCCGTTTCCTGTTATTCTCAATAATTAAGATTTGATATCCCATTTTATTACCTCAATTGCTTTTTTTACTTTCAACTCTTTATTTTTACTGGCAGTTCTATGGTTTAAAATATACACCCTTAACCCTGACTTAAAATTTGTCATTAATTAATATTATTCAATTTTACATTTGATATGGGTTGGCTGTATCCACACCTAAACCTCATCTTGAATTGTAGGGAACTGGTGGGAGGTAATTGAATCAGAGGGGTGAGTTTTTCCTGTGCTGTTCTTACGGTGAACAAGTCTCATGAGATCTGATAATTGTACACAGGGGAGCTCCCCTGCACATGCTCTCTTCCCTGCTGCCATGTCAGACATGAGTTTGCTCTTCCTTCACCTTCTGCCATGATTGTGAGGCCTCCCTGGCCATGTAGAACTGTGAGTCAATTAAACCTCTTTCCTTTACAAATTACCCAGTCTCAGATATGTCTTTATTAGCAATGTGAGAATAGAATAACACAGCAAATTGGTAAAAGGTAGTAGGGGGCTTGCTGTAAAGATACAGAAAATGTGAAAGTGACTTTGGAACTGGGTAACAGACAGAGGTTGGAACAGTTAGGCGGGCTCAGAAGAGGATAGAAAATGTGGAAAAATTTGGAACTAGAGAATTGTTGAATGGCTTTGACCAAAATGCTGATAGTGTTGTGAACAATGAAGTCCAGGGTGAGGTGTTCTCAGATAGAAATGAGAAACTTGTTGGGAACTGCAGCAAAGGTGACTGTTGTTATACTTTAGCAAAGAGACTGGTGGCATTTTGCTCCTGCCCTAGAGATTTGTAGAACTTTGAACATGAGAGAGATGATATCAGGCATTTGGCAGAAGAAACTTTTAAGGAGCAAATCATTCAAGAGGTGATTTGAGTGCTTTTAAAAGCATTCAGTTTTATGTATTCACAAAGATACAGTTTGGAATTGGAACTTATATTTAAAAGGGAAGCAGAGCATAAAAGTTTGGAAAAGTTGCAGCCTGACAACAGGATAGAAAAGGAAAACCCATTTCTCAAGGAGAAATTCAAGCTGACTGCAGAAATTTGCATAAATAACAAGGAGCAAAATGTTAATCTCCAAGACAATGACAAAAATGTCTCCAGTGCATGTCAGAGACCTGTGTGCCAGTTCCTTCCATCAGAGGACTGGAGGCCTAGGAGGAAAAGTGGCTTAATGGGCCAGGCCCAGTGTCCCCCTGCTCTATGCAGCCTCGGAACTTGGTACCCTGCATCCCAGCTGCTCCAGCCATGGCTAAAAGGCTAAGGTACAGCTCAGGCCATGGCTTCAGAGGGTACAAGCCCCAAACCTTGGCAGTTTTCACGTGGTGTTGAGCCTGTGGGTGGACAGAAGTCAAGAACTGAGGTTTAGGAACCTCCACCTAGATTTCAAAGGATGTATGTAAATGTCTAGGCAGAAGTTTGCTGCAGGTGCAAGACCCTCATAGAGAAGTTCTGCTAGGGCAATGTGGATGAGATATGTGGGGTTGGAGCCCTCATACAGAGTCTCCATGGGGGCCCTGCTTAGTGAACCTGTGAGAAGAGGGCTACTATACTCCAGACCACAGAATAGTGAATCCACCGACAGCTTGTACTATGCACCTGGAAAAGCCGCAAACATTCAACACTAGCTAGTGAAAGCAACCAGGAAGGGGGCTGTACCTGAAAAGCCACAGCGGCAGAGCTGTCCCAAATCATGGGAACCCATATCTTGCATCAGCATGACCTGAATGTGACACATGGAGTCAAATTAATTCCTTTTGAGCTAGCTTTAATATTTGACTGCCCCACTGGATTTAGGAATTGAATGGGGACTCTAGCCCCTTTGTTTTAGCCAATTTCTACCATTTGGAATGCCTGTATTTACCCAAGGTCTGTACCTCCATTTTATCTAGGAAGTAACTAACTTGCTTCTAATTTTACAGTCTTACAGGTAGAAGGGACTTGCCTTGTTTCAGATGAGACTTTGGAGTATGGACTTTATGCTATAGACTTAATGAGTTTATGCTGAAATGAGTTAAGACTCTGTTGGGAAGGCATGATTGGCTTTGAAATGCGAAGACATGAGATTTGGGAGGGGCCAGGGCGGAATAATATGGTTGGACTATGTCCCCACTCAAATCTCACCTTGAATCGTAGCTCCTATACCTGTGGGGGGCTATTGGATCATGGGGCTGGGTCTTTCCCATGCTGTTCTTGTGATAGTGAGTAAGTCTCACAAGATCTGATGGATTTATAAAGGGAAGTTCCCCTGCACATGCTCTCTTGCCTGCTGCCATGTAAGATGTGACTTTCCTCTTTCTTCACCCTCTGCCATGATTGTGAAGCTGCCTCAGCCATGTGGAACTGTAAGCCAATTAAATGTCTTTTCTTTATAAATTACTCAGTCTCAGGTATGTCTTTATCAGCAGCATGGAACAGACTAATATAGCATTCAATGTAAGAACCTTAGATAACTATAGTTTTTCTTCCTCTTTTAAAAAATGTACCATAGTTATATTTATATCCAAATATGCAAGTTATAATCTTCGCAATATTCTTTTTTTCACATTCACACTTTAAATGTCATTTAGATATTATTTTATATTTACTCACATAAATAATGCTTCTAGTTCTCTTTATTAATTGTTCTAGATACAATTTAATATGTGGATCATTTTCTTACAAACTGAAGACTGCCTTTCATAATTATCTTTTAGTTGTGGCAATTTAGGAATTAATTCTCTCAGGTTTTATTTGTATGTTTCTTATTTTTTAATTTTCAAGAGTACTTTTCCTGAATATTGAATTCTTAGTTGATACTCCTTCAACTCTGCCCTACTTGCACATTTATAAAAATTTTTATTTATTATACTTTCTTCTTGTTATTGTGTCTCACAAGAATTTAACAATTTTTTTTTTTATTAATTCCCTGCATCCAGTGTTATTTGTCTTTCATTAAGATTTTCTTTCATCTTTAGTTTTCTGCAGTTTGACAATGCTATACCTAGGTATTGTCTTCACCATATTTATTATTCTTTGAATTGCTGAGCTTTATACATTTGCATGTTGTGTCCTTCTAATTGTAGGAAAAACATAGCTATCATGTCTTCAAACATGTAATCTTTTTTATTGCTGCTCCCCTTTCCTGCTGATAATCTATTTATGCATATACAATATTAAAATATTTGATTATTACTCATAGTGGTATCACCTGTACATTTCATTTCTCTTCTTTATTCTCCTGTGATTTAGTTTCAATGTTGTCTATACCATACAGCTATTAAGTTAAAGAACTGCTTCTTCTATGGTGTTCTGTATGCTGTTAAGTCTATATAATAAATGTTTTATTCCAAATAGTTTATGTTTATTTTTGTAATTCCCAATTTGTCCTATTAAAAAGGTTAAATTCTGTAAATCTCCGAGTTTTCTCGTTATTTGTTAATTATATCCTGTAGTTGTAATACATTTACAATAGTATTTTAATCTGTTTTAATTTTCTTCAGCAATCTCTTAGATTTGATCATATCTTCTTTCCTGACATGTTTTAATACTTGTTATTGTGAAGTGGATGTTGAACAAAGAAGTTGTAGAGATATAATTTGGTGTTCTAAATGATGTTATAATTATACACAATTAAACAGGATGACTTTAATAACATTTCAAGACATAGGAAAGATTGTGCTTTTTAATTTTTTTTATTCTTTAACTATCCCTTAACTTCCATTTGTTCCCCTTTGCCCTGAGTCCTTTATAATCTCTCTCTATAGTTACAGCCATTCAAATGTGTTATGCAGTTAGCAGATTTTCCTAGTGGACCAAATTCCAGGGTGACATCTCAGGTTTCTTTTTCCTAGATCCTGATGAGAAAAAAAAAAAACATTTTTGTCTTGTTTGTTAGTTTTTACATATCTTCAAATAAATGGGTATGTTAATATATAAAGGTATGTGTGTAGATATATGTAAATATATAAATACAAACGTACACTTTATCCAAATCTTCTATTTCTGCTGTATAAGTGTTGTTTAAATTGCTCAACCTAGAAAATAAAAGGTAAAGCCAGGATACATTAAATACATAATTTTAATGCCCAGAAACTGATGAGCACTCACAAGCATCAAGATCATCCAGGAAAACATGAACTCACCAGATGAAATTAAAAAAGAACCAGTCAACAATTCAGAAGAGGCAGAGATATGTTACCTTTCAGACAGAAAATTCAAAATAGTTTTATTGAGCAAGCTCAATAAAATTCAAGATAACGCAGAGAAAACATTCATAGTCCTATTTGAAAAAGTTAAGAAATCTAGAAACATACAATGGATACATAAAAAATAACAGGCAAATAATTAAAACATACCAACATAGAAAATTACCTCCAGTAAAAGCAAGACAGAAAAGAAAGAAAGAAGAAAGAGAAGACCAGAAAACAACTAGAAAACAACAAAATGGCAGGAATAAGTCCTTACTTATCAGTTATAACATTGAATGTAAATGGATTAAACTCTCCAATCAAAAGTCCTAGACTGGCTGAATGGATTTAAAAAACCCAAGATTCATTCATCTGTTGCATACAAAAAACACACTTCACCTAAAAGACAAACACTGATGATAAAGGGATAGAAAAAGATATTTTATGCGAATGAAAACTGAAAAGTAGCAAGAGTAGCTATATTTGGATCAGGCAAAGCCAATTTTAAGACAAAAACTATAAGAAGCATCACAGGTGCTCACTATATATAATGGGCTCAATTCAGCAAGAGGATATAACAATTTTAAATATATATTCAGCTAAAACTGGAGCACCCAGATATATAAAGCAAATATTATTAGAGCTAAAGAGAGAGATAGACCTGATAGCTGAAGACTTCAACACCCCACTTTCAGCATAGGAGAGATCATTCAGAAAGAAAAATCAACAAAGAAACATCAGATTTAAACTTTAAGATAGAATAAATAGACCTAATATACAGAATGTTTCATCCAATGGCTGCAGAATACAAATATGTTTCTCCACCACGTGGATCATTCTCGAGGCTAGGTTATATGCTAGGCCAAAGAAAATGTCTTAATAAAATAAAAAAGTGAAATAATATTTTTAAAAAGACACTTAGAGTAACGCAGCAAAATAGAGAACCCAGAAAAAATCCTTATATCTACAGTGAACTAGTTTTCAATAATATTCCAAAAACATACAGTGGGGAAAAGATAGTCTCTTCAATAACTGGTGCTGGGAAAACTGGATATCCATATGCAGAAGAATGAAACTAGACTACTATCTCTCGTTATATAGAAAAATGAAATGAAAATAGATTAAAGACTTATTTATAAGACCACAAATAATAAAACCAGTAAAAGGAAACATTGGAGGAACTCTGGGATATTGGACTGGCTAATGATTTCTTAAATAATCCGTCACATGCACAGGCAACTAAAGAAAAAATGGACAAATGGGATGACATCAAGCTAAAAAGCTTCTGCACAGCAAAGGATATAATTGACTAAGTGAAGAGACAATGCACAGAATGGGAGAAAACATTTTCAAACTATCCACCACGTAAAGGATTAATAACCAGAATATATAAGAAGCTCAAACCACTCTACAGGAAAAAATAATGATTCAGTTCAAATGGACAAAATATCTGAATATACATTTATCAAAAGGAAATATACAAATAGAAAACAGATATATGAAAAGGTACCCAACATCACTGATAATTAAGTAAATTAAAATCAAAACTACAATGAGATATTATGTCATCCCAATTAAAATGGCTTTTATCCAAAAGACAGTCAGTAACAAATGCTAGAGAGAATTTTAAGAAAAGGGAACTCTTATACACTCTTGATAGAAATTTAAATCAACACAACCACTATGGAGGACAGTTTAGAACTTCCTCAAAAAACTATAAATACAGCTGTCATACCATCCAACAGCTCTACTGTTATATCCCCAAAATAAAGGAAATCAGTATATTGAAGAGATATCCACACTCCTGTGTTTATTGCAGCACTATTCACAATAGCCAAGATTTCAAAGCAAACTCAGTGTTCATCAACAGATGAATGAATAAAGAAAATTCAGTATATATTCACAATAAAGTACTATATAGTCATAGAATGAATGAGATTCGGTCATTTACAGCAACATGTGTGGAACTAGAGATGATTATGTTAAGTGAAATAAGCCAGACACAGAAAGACAAACATCACATATTCTCAGTTACTTATGGGAGCTAAAATTAAAACAGTGGAACTCATGGAGATACAAAGTAGAATGATAAGTCACCAGAGTCTGGTAATGATATTGGGGGTAGGGTAGTTGTATAGATGATTAATCAATACAAAAATATACTTATATTTGTTTCCCAAACCTAACAGCATAATTAAATTTACAGGATACATATAACTTGGTTTCTTATAAGAATTCATTATCTGGCTATACAGTTACATAATTTTTAAAATAAGTTGAAATCTCTTCTGAATTAGCATACTTAGGTCAGTGTTAAAAAAAAAAAGAAATAAATAAAAAATTAAAGCCAGAATTCTTTTTTTGTTTCTTCCCTGGAAGCAGAATCTAATGCATTTTCTTTATTCTCAATATTCCATACTCTGTGGCAGTCAAACTGCGTATTTTCCTAAATGAGGAGTCATTTCATTCCTTAAAACATCTGTTTATGAATATATTTGTGAAATTAATGACTCTTTACAAAGTTTAATGCATAAGTATGGGGTTTAAAATAAAGAACTTTGAAGTACATATATTTGATTATTCTGGTAATTTTTGGGAAAGGACTATAAATGTGAGAGGATTATACAGTTTCTATAAATTTAATTTATTTTCTTATAATCAAATCAATTTGTAAAACATATAAACCACATGATTCTTCTGAAATGTTATTGGTGTTAAATGCAGGTTTGAGGGAGAACAGATTTCCTTATGATGAAAATTACTGATGTCTGTGAAAAGAATGACTATGACTTTTAAGATTATTTTTAATTAACAGCATTTAATTTTTATTTTTAAAAATATGTCTATTTTATTTTTAATATTACTTATTATGTATATTTAAGATATGAAACATGAAGTGTTGATATGTATATACATAGTGAAATACTACAGTCAAGGAAATTAGTATATCCATCATCTCACATAGTTACCTTTCTTGTGGCAAGAGCACCTAATATCTGCTCTCTTAGAAAATGTTCAATATGCAATACATAATTATTCACTGAAGTTATTATGCTGACTTCCATCAGCAATGAATCAGAGTTTTCATTGCCAGCATTTAGGCATTGTCAGTGTTTTGGATTTCAGCTATCCTAACAGGCAAGTCATCGTTGGTTTAATTTGCTATTTCCTAATGATATAAGATGTTGAGCATCTTCTCATCTTCTATCTGTATTTTTTTTTTTTTTTTTTTTGAGACGGAGTCTCGCTCTGTCACCCAGTCTGGAGTGCAGTGGCCGGATCTCAGCTCACTGCAAACTCCGCCTCCCGGGTTCACGCCATTCTCCTGCCTCAGCCTCCCGAGTAGCTCGGACTACAGGCGCCCGCCACCTCGTCCGGCTAGTTTTTTTAGTAGAAACGGGGTTTCACTGTGTTAGCCAGGATGGTCTCGATCTCCTGACCTCGTGATCCGCCCGTCTCGGCCTCCCAAAGTGCTGGGATTACAGGCTTGAGCCACCGCGCCCGGCGCGGTGATGTCTCTTTAGACCTTTAGCCCATTCTTAAAATGGGGTTTTTTCTTATTAAGAGTTTTAAGAGTTTGTATATTTTGGATATTAATATTTTATCAGATGCGTGTTTTGCCATGACTTTCTCTCAGTCCGTGGCTGGTCTTTACATTCTCTCACCATTGGCCCAGTGTCTTTTGTAGAGCATACATTTTTAACTTTAATGAAGTCCAAATTATCAATTTTTTATTTTATAGATCATGCTTTGGGTATTATATCTAAGAAATTATCACCAAACCTGGGGTCACCTAAATTTTCTACTGTTTAATATTCAAGGAGTTTTAGAGCTTTGAAATTAACAGTTAAATCATCAATTTTGATATATTTATGAAAGTGTAGTTCAGTGTTTAGATACAGTTTTGTTTTTAGATTTGAAGGTCTAGCTATTCTGTTCTGGCATCATTTGTTTAAAAGACTAGCCAATTTCCTTTTAAATTCTATTGCTCCTTTGTTAAAGATTAGTTTACGATATTGTGTAGGTCTATTTTCTGGGCTCTATTTTTTCCCACTTTTATTTGTCTATTATTCTGCCAATACCACACTGTCTTGATTAATGTAGCTTTATAGTAACTCTTTCTTTAAAATTGTATTTGTATGAATTTAAGGGGTACAGGTATAATTTTGTTACATGGACATAGTTCATGGTGCTGAAGTCAGGGCTTTTAGTGGATCTGTCATTGGAATAACACTCATTGTACTGTTCAAGTAATTGCTCATTGACCACTCGCTTGCCACCCTTCAAAACTTCTAAGTCTCTATTGTCTGTTATTTCACAGTCTACATCCATGTGTACACATTATTTAGCTCCTGCATAATTATAAATGAGAAAATTTGATATTTGATTTTCTGTGTCTGAGTTG